>NC_143517.1:12678354-13036354 GCF_031878675.1 Megascapheus bottae | reverse complement strand
ATGCTTTGGAAAAGAGGAAATTATTTAAATTAAATGACTTGGTCTTGTTGAATTCATAAACTCTTCCATAATATTCTTTACAAAATAATTATGTATTCTTCTACTAGCTCTTTGTTACAGATTAATACATCTTTTGAAAATTGGGATCTAAATTGCCTTTATCTGGCAATCTATGACAGGAAAGACAATGGCTCTAAATAAATAGCTTCATTATTTTTTATTTTTATTTTTTGCTAAATCTTGGGCTTTAACTCAGGGTTTGAGAGCAGCCCATTAGATTTTTTGCTCAAGGCTAGCACTCTACCACAGCTCCTTTTCTGGCTTTGTGATGCTTAAGCTAGAAATACAAATTTCATTGACTTTGCTCTTCAGGCTGGCTTCGAATCTCAGTCCTCAGATCATAGCTCCTGAGAGTTAGGATTACAGGCACAAGACATCAGTGCCCTCATACTCTTTAAAGACTTATCAGCTTTTCTTGTTGCAATTCATTTGTGTAAGCAACAAATTTGTTTTCATTTTTTTGATCCTCTATTGGAATAATGAAGAGTCTCTTCTTCTGATTGAAACTACATTCCCTTCATTGAAGAAAACTGGAGAAGTGAAAAATTGGTACTGCTTGCCTAATTGCTATTTTGTTATCTTTCTGTTATCTATTCCTAAAATGTGCTTGTCATATCATATTTGTTATGCTTGCTTTAACAAGACAGGCAGAAATACTTCTTAAACAATTAAGCATTTCAAAAATATCCTCCTGGTCTAGATTTTAATTTTTTACTATGCTTAGATGTTTTCTCATCATGTCAACATTCCGTAACTACTTTCTTCTCTAGAACCAGATTAATGTCTTCCTACATGGGCAAGCATCACTTGCAAATCCATCTGCCTCAGCAGGGTAAACAATATGTGAGTTCTTTCATCCATTTTTTCACTTCTCTACTTGTCTCTGATGCTCCTTGGGTAAGTTTTTTTTTTAATCATTATTAGGATTTTCAATGGTGTGACTACAGTAAAGTGGAAAGTGGAAATAGCATGCCATTCATTCAGCTCTGGAATAGACAACTGACCATTTCAAATATTATTTCACTGTCACAGATCTGTATATCTACGATGGCCCCAAGTCATACAAAAATTATTCTGTCTTTTCCCATCTGGAATACTCAAGGTATTTCCCAGTTCCTCGGGCAAGCTAGTTGTCTATTATTTAAGCTACACCTCAGCCTTGAACTCATTCTCTTTCTGTATGCAGTGGTCCTGATTACTCTGGGACAAGTTACTCATGTGGAATATCTGGAATCAGATTGCTAGCCTGATGGTATATGGGTCTTAGGACATCTGCAATTGGACGCTTCTAACAGCCACATCCCAGAATCATCATTTCTTTCCCTTCTAAATTTACAGAGATGTATAAAGACTATTGTTTAATGGCTAATTCACTCATTCACATTAAGATTGATTACTTATTCTATGTGTGTATGATTATAGACCTCTAAGAAGGTATATGTAAATAATTATTTCTAAGACCACTTCAATGCAAAACATAGAACTTGTGCTGGGCACTGGTGACTTATGCCTGTAATCCTAGCTACTAAGGAGGTTGAGATCTGAGGATCACAGTTCAAAGTCAACCAGGGCAGGAAAGTCCATGAGACTCTTATCTCCAATTAACCACCAGAAAGCCAGAAGTGGAGCTATGGCTCAGCTTGGTAGAGCTCTATCCTTGCGCTGAAGAGCACAGGAACTGCACCCACACCCAGAGTTCAACCCCAGGATTGACAAAAAAAAAAAAAAAAAAAAACCTGTCATTTTAATAGTCACTAAAGTCTCATAATTTGTTGGCTAACGTAGTCCACTGATAATTCTAAATTTTGTTAAGTCTTCACTTCCTTTATCTATTAATGTAAACAGTAGTCTTCTATTTATGTAGCACACTGGAAAATTAACATGAACCAATACTGACATGCAACCATGTTACAAGAAAATAGAGCCATTAGAAGTGGAAAATATTCATTCAAAAATATTGAGTATCTCTTCGCATAACCAATCCACACAGAAAAAATATAGAAAACATAAAATATAATGTAATACTCTCCACTGGAAGCCTGCGTAGAAATGTTAAGCACTTTAAGTAAATAAGGGTAATTGAATCTGCTCATTTAGAATTCTTTTCAGGCCATGGGACACTGACTCATATCTCTAATCCTAACTATACAGAGACTGAAATCTGAGGACTGCAGTTTGAGGGCAGTTTGGTCAGGAAAGTCCATGAGACATGTATCTCCAATTAGCCACAAAAAAAAAAAAGACAGAAATGGAGCTAAGGCTTACAAGGTAGAGCGCTATCTGTGAGCACAAAAGCACAGAGTCGGTTCCTAAACACTTGAGTTCCTATCTTGGAACCTCTGCATGGCAAAAATGAAAACCTAAATAATAAATAAAATGTTTTCCAGATACAAAACAAATTCAGCAATACTACTGATGCTTGTTTAGAAAGAATAGGAAAATAAAGCAAAACATAAAGCTAAGATATAGAAAATGGTTTTTTCTGGCATAATGCTCAAATTGAGATGAAGACAAAAAGGTCTCATTTCTCAAGACAAACCTTGAATAATTACTTGGTGCGTGTGTGTGTGTGTGTGTGTGTGTGTGTGTGTGTGTGTGTGTGTGCGATTCCTAGGGCTTAAATTCAAGGCCTGGGTATTGTCCCCAAATGTTTTGCTCAGGCTAGTGCTCTACCACTTTACCCACAGTCCCAGTAACAGGTTTTTGGTCATTAATTGGAGATCGGAGTCTCACAAACTGTTCCCTGGGCTGGCTCCAAACTGTGATCCTCAAATCTTGATCTACTGAGTAGATAGAATTACAGGCATGAGGCACTGGCACTGACTTCCTTCCCTTTTAAGCTACATTCATGAAATAATCTAATAGTATTAGATTAAAAATACAGCAGCTAATAACTGTAATCCTAGCTATTAAGGAGGCTGAGACCACAGAATTGTGGTTCAAAGCCAACCCAAACAGGAAAGTACACAAAACTTTTTTTTTCTCTCATTTTAAAAATTATTAATTTACAATTACATGAGTCAGGGAATGAGTATATTTCCTTTTATACAGTCTTTTGTGTTCCCTCCCTCTCTCCCAGTCGCTCCCTTCCATCTTCACCTGGAGGTTGTATGGTTCACTTTCATCTGTGTCCAGTGAATTCCACTGCTTTTGCCCTCAAATTCTGTACCCTCACCACAACCCTTCTGAATATGTTCACGTGAATACATCATAAAGTAAAAAAGACAGAATCATCAAAAAATAAAAATTAAAAAAAGAAAAAATAGGTCTCTTATTTTCATATCTTGCAGTTTATTGCAGTATGTATACTATTTTATATAAATAAGAAGAGGAACTTAGGTATTGTGCTTTGTGTTTTTCTTCTAATTAATAATAAAATAATAAAATACACAAGGACTTATACAGGATTCTAGATATACACAGTGAGATTTTGAGGGCTAACTTTGCACCAAATAGCTCAAGAGAGTTCCCAGGCTCTTAGTTAAAGCTCAAAGATTGGCACCAAATAAATGAATAAAACATGGTGGGGCCTCCCATGGCTTGTGCTACTCAGGAGGCTGAAATGCAAAGGACAGCTGTTCAAACTCAGAAATGTCTGAGACTTCATCATCAACTATCAGAAAGTCATGGCACAAGTGGTAGAATATCAGCCAGCTAGCAAGCCAAACAAGTGTGAAGCTCTATATTCAATCTGTAGTAATATCAAAATATAATATAATATAAATAAGTAAACGCGTTAGGAAATAAATACATCTTTAGGTTCTCATGACAAAATAGATACAATAAAATGCTTCTCAATAGTTCCCCGGCTATATATACAACTTTGATATATGACAAACACCAATATTATTATGATAAAAAATGATTCAGAAGAGAGATGCCAGGAAGCATGTACACTATGCACTCATATCTAATAAATGTTCACAGCTACATAAAATATGTACCCTGTATTTCATATTTGTACCAACTTTTCTAAGTAAAAGTCTTACAGGTGGACCTACTCTGCACTTGATATTCCTATAAAAGTTGCCAAATAAATGAGTTATTTTTTGGTTTTACTTCACTGAAATGTAACTCAAGCACTCTGTTCTCTGAGAAGCCATCATGACAGCTTCAACTCAACCAGCCTAATTACCAACATTCAATCTCAATTTGAATGTCAGGATGAAATTCTTTTTCCAGTTTTTATTTCTCTTGATAAAATAATGCTTGCCACAGACATTTTACATAGATAAATGAAAATAATAATTTTTTACAGCAGGTAATTTAGCATCACTTTATACAGGACTTCTAATATATGAAACATAACTTCAAATAATGCTAACTTTATTCCCAAAGGCATTCTATGGGAACTAATATTACCAAATTTAATTCCACTGTTTTTGATAGCAGTCCTGTAGAGGCGGCCCTTATATTCCTCCCATTTCACACATGAAAAGTTGAGGCACATCTAGGTTCAATAAATTCCTAGGGTAATTCAGTGGCTGTGTCACGAAATCACGACTGGTATTATCAGAATTTAGAATGTGTGTGTATATATATATATATACATTTGGTTGGTTGTAGGACTTGAACTCTGGGCCAGGGTGTTGTTCCTGAGCTCTTCAGCTCAAGGCTACCATCCTAACACTTGAGTCACAGTGCCACTTTCAGTTTTCTGGAGATTAATTGAAGAAGAGTCTCATGGATGTTAGTGCCCAGGCTGGCTTTGAACCGCAATCCTCAGATCTCAGCCTCCTGAGTAGCTAGGATAACAGGAATGAGCCACTGTGCCAGGCTGGATTATGTATTCTTATGCGGCTGACAAAAGATTTCCTGAACCATTAATAACACTATTATTTGTTTTTACTTAATAAAATTAATAATGATGAAAAAGGCAAAAATGATACAAAACAGCCAGAAATCTAAAATGACATTCCACTACTGCATTTTCCTCACTCTGAATTCTCATCAGGTATGTGTCCCCTAAGCATAATATTCTCCATTTCTTCCATTAATGTCTATAATGGCACAAGAAAGCACGTCTTGGTCCACTTTTCTAATGTCTGTGATGACTCCCACTGGCTACTAAGTAAGCAAATCTTCATAACCTCTCAAGGGCAGTTCCTCCTCTGATGGACAGCCTGACTTTCGACATTATTAATATATTCTTTTCAGAGAACATCACAAAGAGTGTGGGCAGCTGTGCCACCCTGGCTGTGGCTGCTATGATAACCCTTCCTCAACTCAGCCCATCAAAGAAAAACTACTCCTGTGACTCTATGTCACCAGTTGAGAAACATCAAGAGCTGGTGAGTTCCTTTGTACAGAAGTCTCAAGATTCAGCACAGAGGCAAATGAATGTCCAGCAGTATAGGAACAGACAATATTCAAGGCGAATTGCTGGATTCAGGAATCAAGAGACCAAATAACTTTTACAATAGGAAAGCTTGATTTAATTGACTTCTATTGAATTAAGTTTTATAGAGATAGTTCATATTCAAATAGACAAGTCTGTAACAAACTTCATTATGAATATTTATTAGTTATTTCCAACACAAGTTTCATAGTTCTAAGAGCTAATAAAATACTATTCTTCTAAATTCCTAAAGCAAAACCACAGATTGTTTTTGTTTTTCCTTCCTTCTTTTCTTCCATCTTTCCTCCTTACATCTTTCCCTCCTTTCCCTTTTCCCTCTTTTCCTTTCTTCCTGCCTCCTTACCCCCTCTATCTTCCTCCTTCCTTTCCTCTTTCCATACACTTTTCTTATTTTCTTCCTTTCACAGTTCATAGCTGTGAGGTATAATTGTTATGTTTTAAATTTTGAGTTATAAACCACAGAAACTGGCAACCATTTTTTCTTTTCCCATCCCCTATTGCACAAACAATACCCATTTTTCTCTATTTAAAAAAATGATCAGATGTCTGAATGCTTTTCCAGTTATGATAGAGTAAAATTTGCGTAGAGAAATGGAAGGCCTGAATTGTGGTCTTTACATTGTCACCATGCATTTATTTCTGCATAACTTATAGTTCAAGAGCTTTCAGAGGCATTTGTATACTGGCTTGCAATAAAATCCTACATATAAAAGAACATTGCAGAGTTAAGTGAGAAATCAGAAACAACACAAAATAGAAAAGGAGAAAATATCCGTAGCCCTACTCCATCTCAAACCAAGGTCCTGAACACAAAGTCAGGGGAGAAAAGACAGAATAAAAGAAAAGAAAGGAAAAAGAATGGAAACCTGACAGAACCCATGAGTCTCACAATGGCCAATGGAAAGAAAGCCCATCAACCCTGACAATAGACTAGCTTGTTTTACTGTTTTTGTTTCCAGTCACTAAATTTTCAAAATAATTCTTTTCTTGTAGATCTGTATGCAAAAGAGTGTCAAGTAAGATTTTTTTTTTTAATTCTGAGAAATACAGACACTCTGGCTAGAGGCTAAAGCATTTTATTGAGTTGCATTTGAGCAAAGGTTAATTTCTTTGGGGAGTTAATCCACTGTATTTCAAACAAATTACTTTTTATCCTGTAACTTGGCAGAAAATAATCAAGGGTCAATGTGACCTATCTTGCCTCTCAGCTGGGAAAATAAGCATTTTTATTACATAAAGTTCCAGGTTTCTCTTCTGATTCTCATTTTGAATTGTTTGTAGGACAAACTTCATTACACTTACTGTTACTACTAACATGACATCTAAGTCCAAAAGCTTACAGGATAGGACTTCTCATCACATTTTTTGTTATAAAATTAATATTGAAAATATACTGGAACCAGGTAAACAGCATCTCTCAGAGCACAAAATAAATACCTGTTGGTTTTCTGAGTACATACAGTCATACAGCATGTGACACCAATTCAGTTAATGGCCCTATTCTTTTTGTTATGTTAGAAGGTATTCCTGCACCCCCAAAAATTTTTTTACTATAAAGCCAAGGCACAGTGGCTCATGCCTGTCATCCTAGCTACTCAGGAGGCTGAGATCTGAGGATTGTTGTTCAAAGCCAGCCCGGGCACTAAAGACCATGAGACACTTATCTCCAATTAACTACTAGGAAATTGTAAGCAGTGACAGAGTGGCTCAAGCAGTAGTGTGGTGGCATTGAGCTGAAGCGCTCAGAGACTGATTGTCTTCATTGCATTAGGAAACTATGTTAAATGATCAACCTAGACCAAGTAGGTTTCTGTTTTGTACTATGATGCTTCCAGTGCAACTCATTTAACAATACATTTCTCAAAATATGTCCTCACTTTGTGATGTATTATGGTATATAAAGTTCACTTTCCACTGCCATGAAGAACAAGTTGAACTATTTGTATGTCCTGTAAATTCTAAACTAACTATACAAAAGCCTTCCTATATCCAACAGTGTTTCCAAGGGTAATTGGAAAACTACAAAAGTACATAGCAACAAGTTCTTGATAAATAAATAAAAATGTGAGTACTCTAATGAGTAACGTATAAAATGAAATTACCTATTATATTTTGTAGCAGATGCATCTCTGTTTTGTCAAAGGCTCTCTTTGATCAGACATTAGTCAGGCTCCTCTAAACTCTTCCTGACAAGTCCTTTTTATATTTCCCCATCTTTCCTAGGCCTTCAGAACCACTTAGCAAGAATCTGGTTGAATCAATTAGAAACACCTGGAGGCAATGGTCTTTCCTCTAGTATCCTATTATGTCAGTTTGAAAATGTAATTCCACTGATGTTTTTCCATCTTAGTTTTCTTTTGTGTGTTTTCTTTTGTGTGTTCTTGGTTTTTTATTTGTTTGGATTTTTTTTGTGTGTGTGTCAATTGTGAGGCTTGAACTAAGGTCCAGGACACTGTCCTTTTTGCTCAAGGCTAGTGCTCTGTCATTTGAGCTACAGCACCACTTCTGGCTTTTTCTGTATATGTGGTACCTAGGAATCGAACACACGGCTTTGTGCATGCTAGGCAAGCACTCTACCACTAGGCTACACTCCTAGTCCCCCATCTAAGTTTTTATTTGCTGTCTCTCAGTCTGCTTTATGGTTGGGTCTTAAAATATAACACAAAATATGATGCTTTGGTATTGTGAGCACTTTGAACTCAGGATATTCATGGGGCTTCAGGGACAAGCAATTCTTTCTGACCTCTTTTGCCTATCTTTCTCCTTGGACAATTTCTCCTCAAAAGCAAATTCTAGAAATTAGAACTCCTCTTCAATAAAGCCAATGATATAAGCCTACAAATGTCATATTCTGACCTTGTATTTTTCCCCCTGAAGACATTCAAGTGACAATATTCCAGTGCATGGCTAGAAGGAGGACCACTAGAAGAGAGGCCAAGAATCAGACATGCAGCTCTTTCTAGATTTATCTGCTCATTTTACGACAATCAGATCAGACCCAGTTTTGTATAACTGTCCATTCTTCATTGAACTTCAGCATAAAAATACAATATTCCCTCCATCTTTGAGACCTTGTTTCTGAAAACTTACGTAACATGTGAGGCTTTGTTAAGCCAATGTTAATCTTTACTCTTACTGATCTGTCTTTTGTTATCAGGGTACCAACTAACCTTTGTGATGAATCAGAAATAGACTCTACTTTCATTTTCCTATATCATTCTCCTCCACAAATGTCTTGGGGTGTTTTCTAAGTGGAGATCCATTTCTCTCTCTTATTGTGCTAATCTTGATTCCTGTTATAGTGTTGAATGAAATCTTACTACCAATCTTAACAAGTGTTAGAAATTCCCCAAATTAACAACAACAAAAACAAACAAAATTCCAATAAAATAATAAGGCCTCAGTTCTTGCTTTAAAAGTCCTTCAGCCAGTCAGGCAACTGTGGCTTATGTTTTTCATTCTATTATAAAAATGTTGAGATCTGAAGATCACAATTTGAATCCAGCCCAGATAAGAACGTCTGTGAGACACACGGCCAATTAATCAGCACAAAAGAGTAGAGCTGTGGCTTAAATGGTAAAACATGAGTCGTGAGCAGAAAAGGTCAGGGAAGCACACAATCCCTGAGTTCAAGGCCCAGGTCCTGCACATACACACACACACACACACACACACACACACACACACCTTTCTTCAGAACATATGTATAGGATACCTACATTTCATATGCATATTAATATATATTGTTCCCATGACACACACAACATGTATAGAAAAGAGACAGCTCTGGCTTGCTGATACTACTTGAGAATAGTATTTCCATAAGGAAGTTGTATTTAAATTCCAGAGAAACCTACTACCTTTAAAGAAAAGCAAGAGATCTGAACTGAGCATCATTTTGCAAATGGACTATTTACAGTACAGATTGGGTATTACATAAACTAAACAGAAATCTAGTCTTTTAAAATTCAATTTTAAGTTATCACATACTTAATAAGTCATTTAACTTCCAGGAGTAAGAAGTTACATAGCTTATGGCCAAGGCAGATATTGATCATTTATCCCTGGATGTTCAGAATGAATAAATGAATATGGTCAGTGTTCTTCTCACTTCAGTTTATGATTCATTGCAGTTCCATCATCACATAGCAGTCAAACTAAGCTTGTATTCTTTGTGTATTTGTTGTTTGTTGCTGGTCCTACAGTTGAATTTAGGACTTTGAACTTGCTAAGCAAATTGAGACACACTCCTGGCTTCAACTGTGCTTCTTAAAGCACACACTGGAGCCCGGAGTTTGGCCTAGTGGTAGAGTGCTTGCCTAGCATGCATGAAGTCCCAGGTTCAATTCCTTGGTATGACATACATAGAAAAAAGCTGGAAGTGGTGTTGTGGCTCAAATGGGAGAGCACTAGTCTTCAGCAAAAGTGTCGAAGAACAGTGCCCAGGCCATGAGTTCAAGCCCTAGAACTGGCAAAAAAAAAAAAAAAAAAAAAAAAAAAACCTCTTTGCTGGGAGCAATGGCTCATGCCTGTAATCCTAGCTACTTAGGAGGCTGAGATCTGAGGATCAAGGTTCAAAGGCAGCCCAGGCACAAAAAGGACTTGGCTCAAGGGTAGTAACACTGAGCTGAAGAGCTCAAGGGACAACACCCAGGCCCAGGGGTAGGGTGGTTGCCTAGAGCCGAAATGCTCAGGGACAGCACCCAGGCCCAGAGTTTAAGCCTCATGACCCATCAAAAAAAACAAAAAGAAACAAAAAAAAGCACACACTGGACGTTGCCCAATTTTGCAGAAAGAACAGAAAATTCAGATGATGCCAAATGAGGCTTTGCAACATGGGTTCAAGTCCACCTGTAGATCTCAACTCCTCTACTACCCTCAACTTTCTTACCTTGCGACTTCCTTTCCTTTCTAGGTTTGCACATTCAGGACCATCAGTTCTCCAAATATAGTACCAATCTTAATCCAAATATGTCTGCCATTTACCTAATTTACCTAATTTCAGTTTTCTTCTTGTTTTTTCAAGCATGCCACCAGAAGAGGCAGGACCTGCTCATGAATTCTGGATCAGGAATTATCTACTGATTCTATTATAGTTCCTCTGTCTCCTCTTGTGGTGTTCACTATGACCAACAATTAGCTCATCTGTCTGTTATTTTCACCTATCTTGTGGAATGTGTAGCTCTAAGATGGAACATCTATGCAGACTGTCCACCATTTCATTTCAATCATGAAGGAAAAACTAGTTAGTGGATACTGAAGAATAAATCTACATACTCATTATGTTAATATTATAATTCAATTTTATCTCATGGCTAACATTATTTCTTGTTTCAAATCATCACTATGAATGTGCAGATTTTACACAAAGTAGAATTTTCTTTATCACAAATGACAAAGTTTCACCATCATGACTTCAATAAGGTCATAATGGTATTCTCACATGCTATCAAAGTTAACAAGGATTATGGCAACTTCAAACTAATGTGTTACCCACGCAGCTCAAAGTTAGCAGACATTTGCATGGAAAAGAATCAAATAAAACATATAAAAAATACTGAAAATGTTAAAACTAAAGCCATTAGGCAAACCATTGGTGTGAAAAAAAGGTTTTCATATTCCCCTGCTAAATCATTTCTTGCTGTAAAGAATATAGTTTGAAAACAAATATTGTGAAACAAGTATTTTGTCTCTTCTGAGCCAGGTAAGAAATTATCAGTGGACAGTGGTTATAAGTTATTTGAAGATTTTAGGAAGAATAGAAGATAATAAAGTAAGTTGCAGCAGACTTAGAAGAAAGTCATTTTAGTAATGTCTTTGAAGGAATAGATATTTCTGCATGGTTCATGCATGTGTTGCATAGGTATGCATATGTGCATGTGTGTGTGCTTTGTGTATGTGCTGTGTACTGTGTTTGCATATTTGGAGTTACAGTGTAAACCCTGGGATACACAAAACATTAAATAAACATTGAAGAGCAAAAAGGAAATAAGGTGCTGGCAAATATTTGTAAAGCACAAACACATACATATATATGCTCAAATTAATTACATATATTACTTGTTATTGTCTTTGACATACTTCATTCTGCCTTATACTTTAGATTATTTTCATTTGTTTTAAACTATATTTCACATTGAAGGCAGAACAATGTCTTATTCATCAATTAACCAGAATTGCAGTCATGTATTATGCTGGATTAAGAAATGGTCCTCTCAATTAATATCGCCCACCAAGGACTGGAGATATGGCACAATGGAAGAGGGACAGCCTACAAGGCTTCAAGTCTTGAACTGATTCCTAGAACACACACACACACACACACACACACACACACACACACACACACACACACACGGTAAGAGCTCACATTCCTTTTCTTTCAACTGAGAGAGAGGAGTCTATGATGCTATGACCAATAAAGCTGACTAGAATTCTGTCTTCAACATTTGCAAGACAGACCTTTGGATGTTGGTACTTTCCATAATGTATCTCTGACCCTCACAGCTAGAAATTCCATGTGAAGACCTGAGATAGGCTCTGTGACCGTGTAGACATGGAATACCTGACTGGAGACAAAGCCTATGGTTCCCAATTTACTGGAAGGCAATTTACCAGGAAGGCAAAAAGATTGTGTGGAGACTCCCTGGACCAGACACTGCAAAGTACAACCCATAGGTCAACAGAATATACTAATATTGTTTTAAGACACTTACTTTTATACAATGGTAGAAAGTCAGGACAGCTTGATGTTGCTGTATGAAGTATCATGCAGCATGATCATACATATATGAGCTTGTCTTTGGGATTAGACAGTGGATAGGAGCTGGAAGTGTCTTGTGGAAACTATAATCAGAAAGAAGATTTCACAGATACTGTAGAGGAGATTGCTTCTGTAGCCTTAAGGAACAGTGAAAATGGGTATTTGAAAGCTGGGAAATGTGAGATATTTTCCAGGGTCGAAGAAAGTTTGGTTTCTGAGTTGCATGTGAGAACAGAGAAAACAAAGAAAAAAAGAACAAAATGCATTTGTAAGACTGGCAAGGAAGTTTACAAGACAAAATGAGAGAAAAATACCAAATGGCTTCTGTAAGACTGGCAAGGATGTTTACAAGACAAAAGGAGAAAAAAATACCAAATGTCTTCTGTGTAGCTAAGATGAAGTATTACAAGAGATAGGAGCTAAAGAAGGATCTGTTGAGTTTGTCGACAGAATTTAGAATCCAAAGGAGCCAAGATGAGTTTAGTGTGAAAATATACTTGTTTCTCATTCTCATTCTCGTCCTAAGATTTCAGACTCTGGAAGTCAGAGATGATAAAGGTTAACCACAGGCTGTACCTGTTTAACAAGACCATGACATTATGGGTTTACTAATCTCAAAGTTGTTCCTTTGTTAAGACCTCAAAATGATTCGCATAGGGCTTTGAAGAATTCTGGAATCCAGTCTCTATGAATCTAAAGAATATATGCCTGGTGAGCCCCTTTAAATGTAGGAAGAAACTTTTTTTTTCATATATTTTTATTATGATTAATAGAAGGGTTACATTATATTCACCAGATAGAAGGTGCATTAATTCACATACATTGATACACTTTATCATGTCTTGGTCCCCATTTCCCTCCTCCTCACCCCCACCCCTCATCTTGTTTTCCCCCCCTTCCCTACCTAATTTCGAAAGAAACTTTTTATCATTTTCCTAGAATATCAGGAATCTCAGCCATGTGGTTACTTTATCTGACTTTGTTACCTTGTATATTGTATATATGTTTATTTGTTTATTTGAAATAGGGAAGGGAAGGAGAAAACAAGATGATTGGGAGGGGGTGGAAGGAGGGAAAGAGGCAAAAACATGAGAAAGGGTATCAATGTTTGAGAAGTAATGTACCTACTACAGGAACAATATAACTGTAACCCTTCTATACATTACCCTGACAATAAAACACAATAAAAAATTCACAGATGATTTTTATATGAGAAAAAGGGCTATACAGTAAGAAACAAATGTGTATGTGTGTTGTTAATTAGTATAATAGATTATCATTTTATACATCAAAGTTCTAGAAAGTCTTTTATTTTTGTGTATGGAAAAAGAGGTTGACACACACAGTCTAACAATTGATCTTGAGGAACACGGCTGAACCTAAATGATTCTATTGTGTTTCATACACATTGTGGAATATGTCTTCTCTGCTCCCTATGACATATATTGCTCATATAGTACAACCTTTTCAGAAAGTAGAAGGTAGAAGACAGTAGTTAGGTTTCCAAATATGGGAAGAAGATAAGTAACCTTAAGGCAAAAAGTGGGTGTAAATCTTCATATCTCTTAAATGTGCGGATATTCTGTAAATATATTGAGCAGCAGAATATGGAAGGAGCTGTGTATACTACTTCTATTCCTTGAGAGACTAGGCATTTCTGAATCTTGCCTCTATTATTTTTTGCTCTTGGGGCCCTAAACAGCCATGCAAAATTGGGACTACTCTGCTGGAGACAGAATGGGAAATGGCCCTTGGTTTATGTGAATAGTGAGAAGACTAAAGTGAAGTCAGTTTTCTAGCTAAAATAAAGCCAATGTTGGCCTTCCAGATAGGCCTCTGGCTGGACTTTATCACAGATGCCACATGGAGAATTTCTCAGCCAAACTTTGTTTAAATTTTGACTCAGAAAATTCTGAAATCTGTGAAATGGTTGTTTGATGGTATTAAGTTATTCAGCAACAACAAACAAATGCATTACATAAATTAGGAAAACTACATAAATGTAAGAGGTAGGAAGTCAAAGATTAAAAAAAAATCAGAGGTCAATGTGATGACTATTTAAGTATAGGAACACAAGTAGTTGATGAAAGCTACCAAAAACAAGAGCCTCTCTCCCTCCCTCCCTCCCTCCCTCCCTCCCTCCCTCCCTCCCTCCCTCCCTCCCTCCCTCCCTCTCTCTCTCTCTCTCTCTCTCTCTCTCTCTCTCTCTCTCTCTCTCTCTCTCTCTCTCTCTCTCTCTCTCTCTCTCTCTGTGTGTAACATTCAGAAAATCGATGGCCCTGCCAACATTTGACTTTGAATTTCTAGTCCCTAAAACGATGACAGAGTAAATTTCTATTTTCAAAGAGACCAAGACTTTTATTTTCAGTTTGGGGGCTTTCACTGAGGGCGTGAGCACTGTTGCTAAGCATTTTTGCACAGTGCTAGTGCTCTATCACTTTGAGCCACAGCTTCCCTTCAGGTTTTCGAGTAGTTAATTGGAGGTAAATGTCTCATGGGGACTTCTGTGCCCAGGTTGGCTTCAAAACTATGATTCTCAAATCTCAGCCTCCTGAGTAGCTACAAATACAGGCATGAGCCACCAGCACCAAGCATAGGCTCCACAAATATATATTTCATTAGTGCAGCTCAAGGTACAGATTCTTAAAACCAGTAGCATAGAATAGGATGTATGTGATTATTACAAACGCTACTGGCCACATATAATAGGTGTTTTGGAATATATCGATTCTGTATTGCATCTAAACATAGTTCAACACATGTCAAATATTAAGCTACATCTTCCTAGTAGACTATATTCCTATTCTTGAAACTATTCTAAACCACAAATCTTCTTGGCATATAGACCCTACACCTGAAGAAGGGGTACAGTCATAAAAAGGGATAAAATGAGATGAGTCCATTACTTTCCAGTAGTCTGATGACAGAGAACTCTAATTATTCTCTAAACTGGGGTTGGGAAACTTTCTAAAGACTTTACTCATTTTAAATGTTTTCATTTGGTGACATTTGGGCCTAATGCCAAGATTAAAGCATTTAATGATGTATATTTATGTCTATATCAATATTTCAGGATGACTCACTTAAAGAAAAACAAGAAAAAGTGTGTGCTGCTTATATTTACAAGAGAAATGGTAAATAAGGTCGACACTTAGCTCTCCTCGAAGGTGGCTGTTCATACCTAACTTCAAGAAAATATGTGGGCTGCTTATATTTACAGGAGAAAATGGTAAATAAGTTTGACACTTAGCTCTCCTCCAAAGTGGCTGTTCATACCTGATTTCAGGAAATAACCAGGTAAATATGCCTGTGCCCATAGTATTCCAAGAAGGATAAATTAAAGAAGGCTTAGTTGACATTAAGCTTAGGATGAAGAAATACTTCATAGGATGAAGAAATACTTCTTTATTATTATTAAAAATGATGTCATATTTCCAAATTGTGCTCATTTGGTCACTGGCAGATGTACTATAATGAACTTGTGCAAGAGTTATCAGAACTATAAAAAATAAATAACAGCTACCCGATAATATTTTGATATACAGCCAACAATTGTTTAATTTCTGGAGTCATAAAAAGGTAAAATGAATCAGAACTGTAAAAAAAAGCCTACAAATACTTAGGAAATATCCTTCAGAGACAAGTAACTCTAGCTTTCCATTAAATAAAGGGAATTAATTTCTTAAGGGAAATTTTGATAGTAAAGTGACATGTTTCTGTAGTAGCTGCAATGGAAAAAATCTGAAAATATATTTTAAAATTGCTTTGTATACTTTTAAAGATCAACCTTGTAAATTGTGTAAAAAATAACATTCAGGAAAGAAATGTGACAGCATTCTAATTTTATTTCATGGAACAAAAAAGGTTTGAGACTGTAGGTCACATTAATTCATAGGTTAAAGTGGTTTTTTCAATTGCCTAACCTTCTCAGACTTCAGACCCTTTGTATATATAATAAAATTACTTGATTGTTATATCAATGAATCATTATGAAGAAAATGAGAAAAATGTAGAAATCTTCCTTGAAAATTACAAAACATAATGCATAGATTATGTTATTTTTTTAGCTTACTTGGGAGAGTAATGTCAAATTATTGAACAGATTTTTATGCTAATCTCCCCTAACTTGAAGCTTTGAAATTTAGGTTTGGGTTTGGTTTGTACTCCCTGAGATTTTAGTTTTACCCAAAACATAAACACTGCAAATGAGTCTTATATTAGCAATGGATATTAGGGTTGAAACAAAATGTTCTTGGATCTTTCAAGCATATGCAGTTAAAACACCATTACTGATCTTTAGCAAAGTCCACTAAGCAGAAACAAGGACCAGAAACAGGATACATTAGATTGAGAAGCATTTTCTTAAGTATTTATGATTTCACACATTCCCTTGTCAAAGTCCTTTTAGCAGTTCTATCAGAAAGTTTCATTGATGTTTCTACTAGAATATAGACAGGCTAAAGGGAGCAGAAGTAAAATGGTTGTTGTTAGAATCAAGATGGAAAGAACTCATTAATAATTCCCTACAAATTCAGATCCTGATCTTTCTGGGTATTCAGAATTTGTTCCTAGCTACCTCATCTTAGTTGGAGCGTTCGGCTTGGCTTCAAAGAAATGTCTTCTGATGGGAAAATGTCACCTGAATCATATCTAAAAACAGAGTTGACTATGAAAAAGTATATAATTTTTATCACCCTTAGTGTACTATGTTCAACACTCGTTAACCAGGTTTGTACAAACAATGGCAAAGACATACCATAACTCTTGGTTTTGGAGCTCTAAGTTAGTCATGAGTTCGAGTCAGAGATGTTTACTTCTTACTACTTGGGTAAGTCACTTTCCAGTTTATCAGGGATATGGAAGAGGCATACTTGAAAATCATAGTGGGATGAGAACTAAAACAGATGGGAATTACAGACTCCAGCATAAGTGCCCAAGGTGAACCAAATAAGCTCTCTTCAAAATCATGTAGAACCTGTCCAGGGAGAGGAGGAATGAGGATACTTTCAGGGGAAGGAGTAGGTTTGAAAGTCCAGAAATGTCCACGGGAATTTACAATATAAGTTTGCTATACGGCTTTGAGAGGAAGAAGAGATTGGATAACAGAGAGGAACAGATGGAGAAATGGAGAATAATGAATGAGGAGAAGGCAGAAGAAACCATAAAAACAGAAGGAAACAAAGGAAAAGATAAAAAGAGGGAAGACAAGAGAAAGAGGAAAAGAGGAAATGAACTGCAGGAGGGTGGGAGGAAGGAAGAGGTACTAATGAATTAATAAATGAGAGAATGAAGAAGGGGTAAATTGACATGAAGCCTTGAGCTAAATACTCTGGAGAATCTGCAGAAATCAATCATGTATTTTCTATTTTTAAAATACATTTCTCCTACAAACAGTGTATGTATTATCTCTGCAAGGACTTTTGTGAATAAGACATATTTGTAACCGTACGAGCAGAAACTCTATGCAAAATCCACACACAATATGGGATTCATATCCAGTTTATAAAGATTAGCCCTAAAACCCAACAATAACAAATGAATAGACTGGGTTCAAACTTTTGCAAGAAATTCAAACTATCTCCATAGTAGATACACAAATGGTCAACATATATGAAAAAATTTGCAGTATCAATAATCATTGGATAAGTTCAAATCAAAATTGCCATGAGAAACGGACTTCATACCCACGAGTTCTGGGAAGAATGTAGACTGGAACTATGTGTTCTTTTGGGGATATAGGAGGTACAGATATTGTGTGAAATAATACCACAGTTCCTTATAAAAAGCAAACACATAATTATATATGCCTTAATGGAAATCAAGAACCAAATAGATATTTGTGCAGTCTTATTGATGATAGGTAAGAGGCTGAAAAACCCTGAAGTCTGTTGATAGAATGACTAATGGGGCAGCAATGTTTATCAGCAGTAAACATTATACACACTTTGTTTCTTAGAAGCAGCTCCATCTGAACTCACTTTCAATGGAAAGTCTGAGCTATATATACTTTAATGATGGTGTCAGAACACTCAGGAGGAAGAAATACTGCAGGATGACTTTTCTTATTTTATGTGGTATCTTCTTTTTAAGATCAGAAAAGGACATAAAGATTTTCATGCTTGCAACCAAGAGAGAGAATAACCAATTTGCTATTTTGTACTATCAGCAAAACCGAAAGGTACATTTCATTCTCAGGGGTGGGACACTGAGACGTCTCAAACTGTTAATCTTCAAGAATCCCACTGGTCTTTCTTGTGGATAGTCAAAATGGTTTATGTGTGCCTTGTTGCTCTGTTGACTCTTCTGGAATTTAGTGTCTTCTCTCTGCTTTTTCTGGGAAAGGCAAATTTGATTTTACAGTTAAGGTGACTTAAAGGAGATTGGCACTTCAAGATTTCTTTTGTTGATTTTATATGAGATGGTTCTGAAAAAATATTCACTGTATAACAATATGATAAAAATAGCTTACCACCAATATATATGTCACTAAGCCAACACATAGTAACTTGAAGTCAAATCAATCTTGGTTTCAAATTACTGGTTTGATTTGGTGAGCAGAGATTATGAAATTTAAAATATTTAAAGAAATTTTATAATTCAGATTTATTTTGAAGTAGGGGACTGGTAGCTCATGGGTATAATCCTTGCTATTCAGAAGACTAAGATCTGAGGATTGCGTTTCAAAGACAGCTTGGGTAGGAAAGTCTGTTAGATACTTACCTCCAGTTAACCACAGAAAAGCTGAAAGTGGAGTTGTTGCGTAAGCAATGGAGCATTAACTAGCATTCAGAAAAGAAAAAAAAAAGCTAAGGGAAACACCCAGGACTTGAGTTCAAGCCCCCTAAACAAGCATACATACACACACACACACACACACACACACACACACACACACACACACACACCATATACGCATGCAAGCAACACACAGCTTCCACTTTAATGGCTCGACTAGTGGTTAATGTATGTAAACCAAGAGGATCACGATTTGTAAAGAATATCCATCAAAAACTACTATGGAAAGTGATTTAGAGTTTCCTAAAAAAAAAAAAACAAAACTGTGATCTAGTAATACTGCTCTTAGGCATTTACCTGAAGAGATGTAAGTCAGAAATAACAGAAGCACCTTTGATTGAATTTTATTGACTATAAATTCATTGCTGCACTATTCACACTAGACAAGCTATGATGAATGCATCAAGAACATGTCAAGAACATGTGAATATATGCACACATACGGACACACAGATATACAGATATAACAAAATATTCAGCCATAGAGAAGAATAAAATTATGTCATTTGAAGGAGATGGATGGACCTAGAAAATATAATATTAATCTAAGTAGCAAGCCAGGCTCAGGAGGACAAAGGTGACATGTTGGACTAAAAATATAAAAATATATCCAAACACACAAAGGATCACGAACACACATACAAATGCATGCACCCACATATGATCGATCTGACAATGGCAAATATATGTATGTGAGAGACACTGTTGTAAAACCCATTTGAAAAGTTTTCGTATAGCTTAAAAATACACACATATACACCCAGTGATAGAAAGTCACATAGATAAATCAATACATATACACATACATACATATATGCATACATACATGTCTTCCTGGAGATATGATGGAAATGTGGATGTTAGATAAAAAGGGAAAGGAAATTATAGTCAAAATACCCTGTACATATGTGAAAATAAAAAGACAAAAACATGTTGAAACTGGTCTGAGTGGAGGAAGGGAGAATAACAGAGAGGGTAGTAGATAGACATATTGAAATGAAAATGAAATATATGAAACAAGATGATTGGGAGGGGGCAGGCGGAGGGAAAGAGGGACAAAAACATGAGAAGGTGTATCAAGTTTCGAGAAGTAACGCACCCATTACCTGAAGAATGTAACTGTAACCCCTCCATACAATATCCCAACAATAAAATAAAATTTAAAAATAAACAAATAAATGAAACCCTTTTGTACAATTAATTGATATTAGTTGGGCTGGAGACAGCAAGA
Organism: Megascapheus bottae; assembly: GCF_031878675.1. Taxonomy (NCBI): domain Eukaryota; kingdom Metazoa; phylum Chordata; class Mammalia; order Rodentia; family Geomyidae; genus Megascapheus; species Megascapheus bottae. Next base: position 13,016,146 of record NC_143517.1, on the reverse strand, counting down.
CAAAGTCAACAATTATGACATACTGAGTTCGAACTTAGTGCAAAATGTTCCACTTTAAGACAGCCAGTACTATTTAATAAGATTCAACTTTTTAATTATGTGAAAAGCCCAGAGGGCAAACATAGCTTGAGGGGTAGAGTGCTTGTCTGATAATCACAAATCCCTGAGTTCAAACTCCAGTTCTGGCTAAACAAACAAACAAACAGAGGTAGTTCTATATACTCCAGCACACCAAATTTTGTGGAAACATTTACAGGCTATTTTCTAAACTTAATATTAGATAATTTCTTAGTGAGACATTCCTGCTACTTTGTTCTCTTCCCAAAAACTTACCTGACCTTCAATATAACTGACAATGAACTTGTGCTTATTCAACAGTGATATGTACACATCTTTTCTCTTTTATTTATACTTGGTAGACCATTTTGTTTTTAATTTTCATTTAAAATGTACATAAAGTTCTTCGAACAAGTGTGATGATGAAAGCCTGTTATATTAGAATCAGAAGGCTATATCAAAGGTTCAAAGCCAGTCTTGAAGTTGAGATCCTGCTTCAGTCAAAGAAAAATCTGTCCTCTCCTACAATTGTCTCTCATCCTGAAGCATTTCATATAGCTCCTCATAAAAAAAAAAAGGCAGCCCGAAAATATAGCTGAGTTTACTTTACGAATATTTTCCAAACACTACACTATGCTGACTTGGCATCCAAGACTCTTTGCTTCATGCTAAACTATAATACAGAACTTATTACGGTGTAAAACAGAAATATCTAACAATTGTACTTTCTCACACTCAACTAAAAAATAATACAAATAAACACCATAAGAATTTGGTTTTATGCTTTCATGTTCTGGTGTTCTGATGTTTTGGAGCTCCAAAAGCCTAGAGAGTTTCATATTCTAAACAATTCAAATACTTTTCTCTTGAAATATAATTTAGCTTTACTACCAGAATGCCATGAACAAAGTAAGCGGCAACCTTTACTTCTTCCAAGGACTAGAATGGAGATATTTCCATGTTTTCCAAACCCCTCTGAATGTGATTTTTCTGAGAACTATCAGAATGGGAAATTGTACACTTTGGCAATTTTCAATTGCAGCAAACGTAGGATACTTCTACCTTTCAAGCATGATCTAGAAATTTGACAGAAACTTTAGTTTGACTATTGACATGATTTTTCTTAATGCTACACTCACAAATTTTTGAATAATTTGACATGCAAATTCATTTCAATTTGAACACACAACAGATATGCAAATGTTCTTTTTTATTCAAACTCTGGCTTAAAATCAACATCATTTAAAAAAACAAAATATTTTTCTCACATTGCTTAAGTACAAATTCATTATGATTAGATATTGGCAATTTCAAAAAATCTTTCTTAATTTCTTTCTTTCCCTCATTCTATCTCCTCTCTCTTCTCTTCTTCCTTCCCTTACATTCCTACTTTTCTAAAAACACAGAACATTTCCTATCAAGTTTGAATCTCTCCAAGTGTCAAGACAACTCAGGGTACATAACTAGCTTTTCAAATACCAACACACAACAAAGTAGATAACTCACTTTACCAGACTGAGCCAAAATTCTACACATTTTATTGTGAAGCTTGAATGAGTGCCTCTGACCAGTGTTCTAATAAACCTTTCACTGTGAAATGTCAGTATTGCTCATCAGATATGAAATTTCTTTTTCCAAATTGAATAACTCTTCCTGTACTTATTTTTCTATTTCTACTAATAAGAAGTTATATTATTTACATGTTGGCTCATTACCTAGACTTCAGCAATTAGAATTTCAGATTACTATATCTATGGATGCCTTTTGTCAATATATGCTGCTTTTCCCTCCATTTTAACCATTCGTACAATCTCTAACACAACATTTGACTCTTTAAGTAGCGGCTGAATTCATGTTCTTCCTAAAATGTTGCCATATACCTAAGAACATTCTCCTGTACCTGGATTTGTTCTTGGCATAATTACATATACAGCTCTTGATTTTGGCCTTACATGATAACCCTTTTGAGTCTTCATAGAGTCATATGAATTTACTTCCATTTTTTGAGCTAGACTAAAGTTGTTACAAGTCACTCCAGACAGTCTCAGCTTTTATAACACTGTATACTTGCTACATGCAACAGCTTAAATGACAGGTATATCAGTCCTACCAAGTTCTAAAGTTGCTTTATTATTCTCAGATATGGCTGCAGGTGTGTGGGGAGGTGACTGAGGACAGTGTTGGATGAACAAGCCTTTATAATACAGATCGCTAAAGTATTCATGGCCACCTTTATTTTAGATAAAAGGACTAATAAACCACTTTCAAAAAGTGCCTAGCCATCTCTGCCCTCTCATTGCATCCTAGGCTACAGCCCCCTAACTGAATGGTTCATTCTCCAGATCTCTTACACCTGTGCTGAATGGACTACATCCTGGCATCTCTGTTACATCTCATTAGCTCAACTTACATCAGTGGAGCTCCCCAGACCTCCCCAATGCTCCCATCCCTGACTTCAATCCACTGAAATTCAGTTCTACACCCAGATGCTACTCACTTTCCTAACTTACCTTAGCATTTAGCATGTTCTCTTTTTTACCTATAAAAACCTGTTTAAAATTCACATAAGATTTCTCTCATGCTGTTAGAATATTTATACCTTATATTCCCAAACATTAAATATCACATTGTAAGATATAAACAGCTTGAAATCCAGATTTTAAAATTTCTAATTATCTTTAATTAAAAAAGTGCAATATCACATTCACATAAGAGAAGCACAACACAACATAGATTTTTGAGTTAAACTGAACTCATGCCACAAATATAATCCATATGCAAATGTTTGGTATAAATTTTCTTTATGTGTTTAAGATAAGGTCTTGTGATATAGTTCAGGCTACCTCCCTATGTAATAGTGTAGCCTCACCTTGGCCTTGAACTTGAGACTCTCCTTTCTTAGTCTCCTGAGTGCTGAGACCACAGGTATGTACCACCACTCAGGGCATTTACATTTCTTTCTTCCTACCAGAACAAGTGTGTTTTGCTATTCACATATTCATGTAATCCTAGCAATCGGGAGGTTGTGGCAGAAGAATCTTGAGTTTAAGTCCAGGTTGGTCTAGTTAATAAGTTCTAGGCCAGCCTGAGCAACATGGAGAAGCCCTGTCACATAAAACAAAAACAAAATTGCAAGGATTTTGTATCTCTAATCATTAGTAAAATGTCTTGCACATGGGATGCACAAAGAGAAAAGAACTGGAAAAGAGACAAGAGGAAAAAGGAAAGAAGAAATAAAGAGTCTTGCACATGCTAGACAAGCACTTTTTCACTGAGCTATATTCCAAATTCCGATGTTCTATTCTGTTAGAGTAGATTCTGATGACATAAAAACATGATGTTGGACAGCTGTATGACAAACACATAACTATAGTAGGATGCTGGCTTCTTAGTCAAGTAAGAACAAGGATTGGTGGGTTTCCTGATTTGTGCAAAATTAAATAGTGAAAGACTAAGAGCTTTAGTAGTTATCCCAGAACACAAAATCGGATATGTATATCACTGTGCTTTGAATGCCTCCTCCAAAACTCAGGATGACATTTATCATTGTGTCAGTCCTAAGACACATGACCTTTAGTGAATAATTAGATTATGAATGCTTGGCCAAAGGAATGGCATGGTAGGAATTATATCAATTAGGTATACAAAAAAGGATGAGTTGTCCCAGTTTCTTCTCCATCTCCCAGGCTTATTGCCATTTGGTACCAGTCTTTGCTGGAGCTTGGACTACACACCTATAGTCCACAGTTCCAGAACATCAACCACACAGTCTTCTGTCCTTTCTGTATTACTCGGTCTTTGATATTCTATCATAGCATCAGAAAATGAACTATGATACAAATTTTCATTTCATTATGTATGTGAAGATCTTCTCTAACCATACAAAGGCCTTAAATCTAAAATATACCAACAGCTCAAAAAATTGAATCACTTCAAAACCAATCTCCAAAGGAACAACCATCCCATTAAAAGACAGGCCAAAGACTTAAAGAGAGTCTTCTCTGAAGAAGAAATAAGAAAGGCCTGTAGACACATGAAGAAATGTTCCACATCTCTGGCCATAAAAGAAATGCATCAGAACAACTCTGAATTCCACCCTAGTCCAGTTAGAATGGCCAGGATCAAGAAATCTAATAACAGATGCTGGAGGGGATGTGGCCAGGAGGGATCACTACTACACTGTTGGTGGGAGTGTAAACTCATTCAACCACTACTGAAAGCAGTGTGGTGATTCCTCAAAAGACTAAACATAGAACTCCACTATGACCCAGCAATTCCACTACTTGGCATTTACCCAATCGTCCAGAAACAAGGACATACTAAACCCACTAGCACAAAGATGTTCATTGCAGCACTATTTACCATAGCAAAGATATGGAACCAACCCAGATGCCCCTCAGTTGATGAGTGGATCAATCAGATGTGGTATTTATATATAATGGAATTCTATACTGCTGTCAGAAAGAATGACATTACCCATTTGTAAGAAAACGGAAAGACTTAGAAAAAATCATATTAAGTGAAGTAAGCCAGACTCAAAGGAACATAGGCTCAATGGTTTTCCTCATTTGTCATAATCAGTAGAAACCTTGGGCACTCCTAGCAGGAGAGATTTACAATAGGACAAAACCTTGATATGCAAGGCCATGTAAAATGATGCTAAATAAAAGGACCTCCAGGATATAGAAACAAAAACCATATAATGAGTGATTGCTGTCCTTAATGTACTTTGTTATCTCTCATCTCTTTTGGTGTCCCTTGGTTATCTCATATTATTACAGTATTTCACCTGGTTATCTGATATATTTTGTATATGCATATTTGGTTGTTTGAAGTCGGATATGGAAGGGAAGAAAACAAGATGAGGGGCAGGAAATGGGGACCAAGATATGAGAAATGGAATCAATGTATGTGAAGTAATGCTCCTTCTATCTGGTGAATATAATGTAACTCTTCTATTAATTACAATAAAAATATATGAAAAAAACTTTCACTATGTATTTTTAGAGTGAATTTTTCTCATGAATTGACTAGGAATTTGTACTCTATTTTTTCAAGTTAGAACATCCTGAAAATAAGTTACTTTCTACCTAAGATGTGACATGTGTAACTTGAGAGAAAAAGAAATAAGGTAGCCTGCCTGTGGGTACTCTCATAATTCAACTATTTCCTCTCAGCATTTAATTACATATGCAAATCCCTTCACCACATCCATCTACAATTCCTAAAAAAGGTCTCCATTTTAAGGCAGTTATGATAATCTGATTTTCATAAATCCCACTTAGATATGTGGAAGTATCCCTAACAACTCTTGTGGGTGGGGAATCTCATTAAAAGTACAGTTGACAAGAGATGAGTGGAGTAGAAATTAGATGTTTCAGTGACTGGTTGTTTTTCAAGAGTCCTGTGATAAAGCTCAGGAAGTTGGAATGTGGAGTCGAGCTCATAGTCCTGAGCATTTCCAAAGTTGTTAGGTGTATCTAGGGATCATCTTCAACTTCACACATTTCCTGTTCATTGTCACAGAACAAGCATCTAAAGAGCACTACTGTTTTAAAAAGGCATAGTAAATCAACCATTGGAACCCACATTTTTCCAATTTTCCTTTCTCCTTTGAGTCCTGTGTCTTGCTTTTAATAGTCCCAAGAATCTAAAACCATGATCAAGGAATTATCATGTCTTATGACCATTAGATTTCAGAGCTAGATTATCTGCAACATAATTGTGTCAGTCTATCATGTTTCTTTTTAAATTGAAACAACATGAGAGGAATTAATAGCACCAATCCCTCAGAAAAGAACCCATCAGGGATGGTGATCAAACACAAAACAGAAATCTTTTGACAAAAATATACCCTACGTAATATTTTATAATATTCTTAATATTACTTTGTCATGACCAGTTTAAAGACTACCATCATTTTTATGCATTTACTTACTACAAAGAAAAACTCCATAACATTTTCTCTGGATATCAACTACCAGTTCCATTATCTCTGAAACAAGGTAGAATTTTCATCTTATGAATGTTGCAGTAAATATTCACTGGGTATCTTCTATGTGTCTTTCTTTAGGACAGAAGGCAGAAGTCACACTAAAATCTCTAAGGTTTACACTGACATCCTTATGTTACGGTTGCTAACTTAGCCTACACAGTTATAACAAAGCATAGGTTAATTAAAATGATATTTTCAAATTACCGTTCATACTTCCCTAGTTATTGATTCAGCCTGTAAAGAGAAGCTAAAAGGAGACTGGTTTTTGTGTAACAAACTTTAATTATTTTTTTCTGAATCGCACCAAGACACGGAGACTTTTCTTTGAAATAGAGAGCTAGACATTTCTCTTCAATGGAAAGGATTACAAAAGAAGTTGAGAACCCAAGTGAGGTAAGAAGAAAGAACGTCTTTAATTCATGTGGTTTAGGAGCGAAAAAGCAATTAATGAGCAAGTGTGGAGAATTGCTTTCTTCCTAATAAATAGGTACCCCACATGAATATCCTGGTTCACCATTTGGCAAACCTGCAATAATGAACACTGCCAAGCCTCAGTGAATAGCTTCATTTGTGAATTCTAAGCATGGAAAAGGACAGTTGAAGATCAACATGCTTTTTATTCATTTTGGAAGGGAAATAAGGAAACTAAGAACATTTAAGGAGTGGGACACAGGCTTGTTCCAGGATGGACTAAGATGCTCATTGTTGAAAATGAAGAATTTCCAAAAGATCCAGAGTTCAGAGAGCATTCAGTAAGATAAAATTCAAAAATGAAGACATTATTGACATGCCTGGCTTCATACATCTTTAACTGTGTACACCCACTTTGACTTTGGTTGTTCTTTTATATGAAACTCTAGAAGACTAGAGTATCAAAACAATAGTCTTGATGGATTTTCTTGGGGGAGGGAGAGAAAAAATCAGACAGACAGACAGAAACAGAGAGACAAAATGCAGGTGCAGAGACAGGGATAGTGAGAACAAAGGAGAGAAAGACACAGAGAGACAGAATCAGTCTGGAAATGCAAAATCAATATGGTTTCACTTCTCTTGTGAAGCTGAACAGCTCAAGATCAGGACCGCTGAAGTGGCTAAAGTTTGATTCTGCTCATCGTCTCTCCTACAACCCAATTATCTTCAGCTACCTATGAAAGTCCAGCCGTATATAGGTACCATATGATTAAACATCCCTGTGTGCTTCTTTGGTTATTCATTAATACTTTGCTCCAATTCATGAGTTGCAGCAGCAGAGATGGATAATGTAACAGAGAAGGCAAAGCAGAATTTCTTTAGGCAGCCTTCACTTTTCTTTATCACTCTCCACACTAGCCAGTATACCTGTTATTGCTAGAAATCTTAATACCCGCCTTTGTGTCCTAAATCTCATTCCACTTCTGGGTCAGCCTTCATCACAAGAAAGGTAGATCCACATGACAGGACCATAGTAATAAAAGGTGAATAGATACGAATCCAGGTCAGGAGAACTTTCAAGGATGTGAAAAAGTGTCACTATCTGTGCTCACCACAGAGAAAATCACTCCAGTAAATTCACAGAAGACCAAAAACATCTTTAAAAAGAACAAAAATGGGGCTGAGAGTTTGGCCTAGTGGTAGCATCCTTGCCTAGCATGCATGAAGACCCAGGTTCAATTTCTCGGTACCACATACATATAAAAAGCTGGAAGTGGCACTATGACTCAAGTGGTAGGGCTCTGGCCTTGAGAAAGCCCAAAAACAGGCATTGAGTTCAAGCCCCAGGACTGGCCAAAGAAACAAATCCATTAAAAGTATTTAAGTCACTTGCCACTAAGAAAGCCTTCCCTAATACCAGATTTTAAAAGAATGAACAAGAAAAAAAAGATGGCATGTGTTTGAGGAATAAATGAGAACTGAAGAATCACAGATGGCAAACAAAGACAGACTTTGAGAAAACACAGATAAAGAAACCACTAGGAAAAGAAACAGGATAACATCAAGGACAGAGAAAGAAGTTGGAGAGCAACCATGAGAATAACTATGTACAGCATATAAACGTCAAAGAACTTTTACATACAATTCCATTCTTTTAAAGCAAATCAGTAGAAAATGGATCAAGCATTTCCCCAAGATATGAAGAAAGCTTAAACAGCCAGCAAATAGGTAAAGGTACTCAACTATGTTAACAACCAGAAAAACACACAATTAAACCATAGTGAATGATCAATAACCCTCTACTAGAAAACAGTTAAAAGGGATACAGACACAAATACATTTGAAGAGTTACAGTCAAGAGAAAACAGTCCAATTGTGTCTTTTCTTGCATATAACACATTAAAATTTGAAATATTCACTCTGAGGAAGTGAATGTTCTCTGAAACAAAAAGTAATTCCTGGAAATGCTTTTGTGCATCTAGATATTTTTATAGATTCCAATTATGTATCAGTCACAAGCTACACAACATATTTCATAAGCAGACACTACCAGATTGTTAACAACCTTTGTTTGCTTTAGCTGTTTTTCCAGTACAGTTTCATGTATCTATCTAGAACCAGATACAACTTTGATCCTCTGATGAATTTCCAAATATTTGGGATTGTCGGGTGCTAACTTGGTCAGCTTTGGCTTTATTTTTATACATCTGACTTACTCATACCAGCTGATAAGGTTTGCCATAGAGGTCTGATATGCAGGTACCCTGTTCTGAGAAAGTCCCTCAGACCTCTGCCCTTGGATAATCAGTAGAAAGATGATGCACATTTAATGGAATATGATGTATATGCAATGATTATTTGGCAGACTGCAAATTCAGTTAAAAGGGTTAGGATCAGAATCAAGTATAGGTACATATTACTAGATATGTGCTATGTTGTGATGAATATAATATACCTCATTGAAATATTTCCATTAAGTATAATCTCACATTAAAGTAGAACCTTTGTTTTTACTTTGTAGGAAGAAACATGGTCAATGAGCCTTAATTTAATCAAATACACATCAAGTAGTAAAGCTCATTCCTTTTGCAATTTACATACTTTCTCCAGACTGCAAGTTTCAGACTCTTTCCTTTCCGTCTCTCTTTAGGAACAGACACAAAGAATATGGCTGAGCTACTGTTCCTACAGCAATGAATCATCTAGCATTATGGTAATAGTGACTGTCACCATTACTGGCCATCTCTGTTAACCAGGACTGGGAGAGATAGCTAACATATCTAAAAGAATAGTCATAAATATTGACCAGAATTTGATAAAGAAGGTGCTCAGTCTACATCCCACAAACCAGAGTAGGATGTGAGCAGTTGTAAAGTAAGCATCACTTCCAGAAACTTTCCTCCTTAACTCCTTTTCAGTGTACCCTAGGGCATCTTAAATGATCCAATCATAAACGAACAATAGATACCTTAATGTGGTATTTCTTAGCCCTTAAAAGCAAACCAGCATGAAACACAAAGCTTTCAGCATCTGAGTATCTAATTCATCTCTTTAATCTGGCTGCTCATTGTGAGTTTATGGTTTTGAATTTTCCCTTTCAACCTGTATTGTTTCAAATAACCTCTCACTGGACATATAGCTAATCCTGTTTGATTGATATCTATTTGACTGACATATCTCATCACAAAAGACTGCTACTGCTTTCCTGGAAAGTATTTGCTGAAAGACAGAAGAGCAAAGTTGCTCCGAAGCTGAGAACTAAACAGGTCTGATTGTAACAGTGCATCCCCAAATTCACATATTCTAGTACATGAAACAGAAAATGAGAGTAATTGTATAAGACTTTCCATTTGTAAGGAAATGGAAAGGCTTGAAAAAAATCATATTAAGTGAAGTAAGACAGACCCAAAAGAACATAGGCTCAATGTTTTCCCTCATTTGTAATAATTAGTACACATCTAGGACTCTCCTAGCAGAGGATTACAATAGCTCAAAACCTATGTACATAAGGTCATATGGGATGAGACTAAATAAAAAGAACTCTAGGATATAGAACCAAGAGCTTTATCTTGTGTGATTGTTGTTCTTAATGTGCTATGTTATTTCTCTTCTTTTTTTTTGCCCTTGGTTAATCTCATATTGTTACTGTATCTGACTTTGTTAGCTGGTATTTTGTATATAGGTTTTTTTTTTGTTGTTGTTTATTTAGGAAAGGGAAGGGGGGAAATAAGATGATGGGAAGGGGGTGGAGGGAGGGAAATGGGGACAAAAACAAGAGAAGGTGTATCAATATGTGAGAAGTAATGCACCTACTACCTGCAAATATAACTGTAACCTCTCTATACATTACCCCAACAATAAAAATTTAAAAATATATATAAAACTTTCTAACTAACTCATACTTCCCAAAGTATTACAAGATAAACTTTATCTTTGTTGCCAAGAATCTCTTTTCTGATATGCAGTTTCTGTGCTGTCTTCACTTTCTTAAGGGCTGGAGACAATCACAAGTATGACCAGGCCCACTGGAATATGTACATATATTATTATGGTTAATTTAGCTATACGTTTACCCGTGATACAAAACCTTTCTAGCCTCCCACATCTCTTCCTCTTGCTTAGTAGAGATAACCAGTGAAGACTTGAAATCAATGAAAACATGCCTTAAATGCTTTGTTTCAATTCTGCCTCTTGAACTCTCTCTGCCCTATCCAAAAGACCTAGGGATGCAGCTCAGTAGTAGAATGCTTGCCTGGCATGTTCAAAATCTGGGGAGTAGGGTCAGTCTAGTTCCTTGGACTTGAAGACAACACTTATCCTATGATTCAGCACCCAAAGAGATCCATGACTTCAGTGAAACATGAAGAAGAGGAAGCAATGACAGAGCCAACAAAGTCCAATTCTATGATTCTTCCACTCACAAAAGCAGAATGACAGCAAAGGTATACAGCAGCTCAAAGTATTTCCCTCATTTGTCATAATCAGTAGAAATCTTGGTCTCTCCTAGCAGAGATTTGCAATAGAACAAAACCTAGATACATAAGGCCATATAGTATGACGCTAAATGAAAGGACATCTAGGATATAGAAACAAAAGCCATATAATGAATGATTGTTGTCCTTAATATACTATGTTATCTCTCATCTCTTTTGCTATCCCTCTATTATCTCATATTGTTACAGTATCTTACTTTGTTATCTGATATATTAGATATATTTGTATTTGGTTATTTGAAATTGGATAAGGAAGAGGGGAAAACAAGATGAGGTGTGGGGGTGGAGGGGGAGGGAAATGGGGACCAAGACATGAAAAAGGGTATCAATGTATGTGAATTAATGTACCTTCTATCTGGCAAATATAATGTAACCCTTCTATTAATTACAATAAAAATATGTGAAAAAAAGCAGGCTGAGCTGTCTCAGAAGCATAGTTATGTGGGTTAATGCTGGAGCTGGCACTGAGGAGGGGTATACTATGTCTGTACAAAGGACATATAGGACATCTTCAATAACTGTCTTTTAGATAAAGTCCATTTACCGCTTCACTTTGCATGTATCTTAACAAAAACAATCCATTCTTATAATACTATAGGACATTAGTTTGAGTGCAAAACAAATCAATTATTCTCTTACATTCTATTAATGATCCATTCCTAAAAAGACATCATTTATATCTTTTACAAAGCAAAAAATAACATATATTCTAGATTGATATTTAGCCTAATATTTAAATACAATATATTATATTTTATGTAAAGTATTTAAAGATATACCAAAAGAATTAAAAACTCACTTTTCCTTTTTTCATTTTAGACAATAATTTATTTATTAATAATTATTTTTGTTATTATCTTTAAGTACTGTACAAAATGTCAGTTTATAAGTACAATGCAACTTGACTTATATCATCCAATTCATCATTCTCCCCTTCCTCTAACTGTATTATCCTGTCAATTTTCCTGGTTTCATAAGATATACATTGAACATTATAGCCTGCTCTCCCCTTCCTCTCTTCATTTTGTCTACCTTACAGTTTCACCCCACACATCTCAAGTACTAGCTTGTATGTGAATATTTGATTACATTTCTTTTTTTCCAGTCTTAGGGATTGAACTCAGGGCCTGGGCATTTTCTTTGAGCTTTCTCAAGGCTATCATTCTACCACTTGAGGCACAGCACCATGTCTGGCTTTTTCTATGCATGTGATACTGAGGAATACAACCCAGGGCTTCATGCATGCTAGACAAGCACTCTACCAAGAGGCCGACATTCCCAGCCTCCATATTTCTTTTTTTCTTTTTTCTTTTTTTTTTTTTGCCAGCCTGGGCTTGAGCTCAGGGCCTGAGCACTGTCCTTGGACTTTCTCAAGGCTAGAGCTCGACCACTTGAACTTCAGCCCCCCTTCTGGCTTTTTTTTTTCTATGTATGTGGTACCGAGGAATTGAACCCGGGTCTTCGTGCATGCCAGAAAAGCACTGCACCACTAGGCTAAACTCCTGGTCCCCATATTTCTCTTCTTAAAGCACATATTGTGTTCAGTACTCAGTACTTAAGTATGTTTCTGGCACCCTCAGAGCTCTTGAAAATGTATCATCTGTACTTCAGATTACTATAGAGTGCAGAAAATTCATACTTTTACTACATTAACTATATTAAAATTAGTACACTGTCCAGTCTATTCATGTAGTAAAGTCATTACTCTTTTTGATCTTTGGTTGTTTTCTATTTGTGAGTCAATAAAATTTCAGCTGATAACAGCTACTACAATGGAGGCTTTATGTATTCCTACAGTGTACTCTCTCCTTCATTATACTTTTTCCTTTGAAATTGCTTCTGCAATGAAAGAGAATCAAATTCTGGCTGAAAAAAAAAAAGGAAAATACACATTTAATGAACTAATCCTTTAGAATACCAAAATTATTTACTGTTTCCTAATCTCCTCAGTTCCCTTTTCTACAAATGTACATGTTGCTAATAGAATGCCACTGCTTTAAATTTCATGAATGGTTTACAGGAAGAATGTATTTCCTATTTTTCCCATTTAACATTAACCAATGAAATTTAAGATAATCTCATAAAAAACATAGTATTACTTTAGCTGATGTGAAATATTTTTAAAGCTTCTTCACTTATCCCATATTTTTTATTTCATAACTTTTTCATGTCTATTAATAGAAGATGGTAATGATAAGTTAAATAGACCATGACTTTTAATATTTATGGCTGGAAATTAATTTTTATAGAAGTCTATGTTTGCTTTTCTAATTGAACGGATAATGTCATTGTGATCTACATCAACATTTATCTAATTAATTACTTCATATACAGATAAGTGACATATCAGTAGAATTATAATCTCATTTGTTGTCTCTCCTTTAATTCATTTATCCATCTGTTCCCAAAGGTTTCTTGTCTACTTTGAAGTAAAATAATATGATTATGTTCCTGGTTACTTAAAAATATATTTTCTAGCCAAGAGCTGGTGGTTTATGCCTGCAATTCTAACTACACAAGGACCTGGATCTGGGAACCCTGGTTAAAAGCAAGCCAGGGCAGAAAAGTCTTTGAAACTCTCATCCCAATTAACCACCATAAAACCGGAAGTGATGCTATGGCTCAAAGTAGTAGAATACTATTAAGCAAAAGAACTCAGGGACAATGCCCAGGCCTCAACTTTCAAGCCCTATGGCCAACAAAAACAAAAAGGATGTATTTTCTTTCATTTTTATTATGTGGTCAACTCTTAGGAGGGTATTTTCAGCCTCACTTCCTCACATACACACATCTCCACCCCACCTTACCTCCACCACAAACTGGCTTCCAACTGAAAGATACAAATGCTGCCTATGTGGCCAGTACCCGTGGGGTAGCTATGATAAACTCTGAAAATTTTCAAGGAAAGGAAATGATTCCTTATCTGAACATGATTTTAAGAAGAGATATCACTTCTATGTTAGTCAGTTTTACATTCCTGAAACTAAATAACTGATACGAACATCTGAAAAAGAGAAACTATTTCTTTGGGGCCATGGCTTGCAGATTTCTGTCTACAGTCAGCTGGCTCTGCCGTTTGGGGGCATTGGCAAAGCACATTATGGAGGGAAAAAAAATAACTGTGTTGGAGCCAAGTTGCTGGCTACATGATGGCTAGGAAACAGAGAGAAAGAGAGGAGAAGGTGGGTGGGCCTCAATATTCCCTTCAAAGCCTTAACTAACTGCAATCAGGTCCCAGTCTTAAGGTTTTATTGTCTCCCAATAGCACTAAGAGATGAAGACCAGCATTAGAATTCAAAGTAGCACATCTACTTTATAAACATTATCTTTAACATAAAATATGCTAGGAAGTTAGTAATGTACTTTGGATTGTTTATTTGTTTTTGTTTGTGGTACTGGGGTTTGAACTCCTGGACAAGCATCAACAAGATACCACTGAGCTATGCCTAAAGCCTTGCTTTTCCTGGCTATTTTTAGGATAGTCTCTTGCTTCCTGCCAGGTATGAATGGGAGTAAGGATACAACCTTCTTTTAGGCATCCCATCATCATTATCATCAACAACATCATCATCATCATCATCATCATCATCATCATCCTCATCATCATCATTGTCATCACTCAGATCATACATTAGTACACTGGTATGTCTAGCATCTCTCCATAGAGATAAAATTCTTAGCCAAGATATATTGAAACTTCAGTCTTTCTTCTACTACAGCTATAGGTTGAGATGAGGTCTTATGACTTTCCCTCCTGGTCTGACTTGAATGTGGATCCTTCCAATCTCAGACTATCGAGTATTTATGATCAAAACGTAAGTCATTGGCAACCATCCTTTATCTTTGAAAAGTGGAAAAATATGTAGCAAAAATAAAGCCTATCTTCATGTAATTTTAACATTTTGTCACAAGTCTAATTGTAACTAAAATGTCAATCTTTTAATATGCCACATATGAACATTGCCATAAGTCTGTTAAGTAAGGAAGACTTGTGCTAGTACAAAAAAAGTTTTCTTTCGTGAGTTGTTATCAGCTCTCTAATTTTCAAACAAATGTCTTTTCTCTCCCATGACTATAGATGGAGAAATGATGGGGAGGTGTGTAATGAAAGATAAAAACCCACATAGGCGATACCTTGAGCCTTTACTTCCGTGATCTCAATGTGAAAAGAATTCAGTCTCACTGGGATGCAGATGGGCTGGACTGTGCAGGTGCACAACAAGCCTGCCATTAAGGGCTGCCTTTCTGGTATGCTGAGCCAAGCCATGCTCGCTCCATTTACTGTAAAGCAGACTCCATCATGGCAACTCTTATGGCTGCTCCACAGAAACAAGCAAACAAAAATGAAATTAGCCGTAGGATGATGGGAAACCTTTCCTTTCAGTATACACAGATCATCCCCCAATAAAATCTGAAAACCCCAAAATATCTTAACTACCAAGAAATAAAAAAAAAATCTACCAGCACAACTTGTTGAAGAGGCTGTCTTTCTTCCATTCTATTTTTTTGGCTCCCTTGTCAAAGATTAGGTGGCCATAGGTCTGTGGTTTAATATCTGAGTCCTCAGTTCTATTCCATTGGTCTTCAGGCTTGTTCTTGTGCCAGTACCAAGCTGTTTTGATAATTATAGCTCTGTAAGAGAGTCTAAAGTTTGGAATTGAACTTTCTCCTGTGCTGTTCTTTCTGCTAAGAAGTGTTTTTGCTATATGGGGTCTTTTATTATTCCATATGAAATTTTGGATTGCCTCTTCTATTTCTTTAAAGAATAACATTGGGATATTGATGGGTACTGCGTTGAATTTGTAGATACCCTTGGCAAGATTGACATTTTCACAATGTTGATTCTTCCAATCCAGGAGCATGGGAGGTTTTTCAATTTCTTTAGTCCTGCTTTAATTTCCTTTTTCAGGGTTTTAAAGTTTTCATCAAAAAGGTCCTTTACATTCTTAGTTAAGGTAATTTCTAGGTACTTTATTTTCTTTGAGGCTATTGCAAAAGGAGTTGCTTTCCTGATTGTTCCCTCATTCCTCTCACTGTTGGCACAGAGGAAGGGAGTTGATTTTTGAGGGTTAATTATATACCCTGCTACCCTTCCAAAGTTTCGAATCAGCTCAAGGAGCTTGGAGTAGAGTCTATAGGATTCTTTAAATACAGAATCATGTCATCTGCAAAGAGGGATAGTTTTACTTCCTCTTTCCCTACTTGGATCCCCTTTATGCTTGCTTCTTTCCTTATTGCACTGGCTAGGAATTCTAATACTACGTTAAAGAGGAGTGGAGACAGTGGGCATCCTTGTCTCGTTCCTGATTTTAGAGGGAATGGCTTCAGCTTTTCGCCATTAAGTATAATACAACTTGTGCTGGCAGAACTGGTTAAGCACCTGCAGAAAACTAAAAGTTGGATCCTTCTTTGTCACCCTGCACTAGAATTAACTCCAAATGGATCAAAGACCTGGAGGTAAAAGCTAACACACTGAAAACTTTACAAGAAGGAATAGGAGATACACTAGGCCTCCTTGGCACAGGTCGAAACTTTCTTAATAAGGACCAAAAATCACAACAAATCAGAGAAAGGCTGGATAAGTGGGACTGCATTAAACTACAGAGCTTTTGTATGGCAAAGGACATACCTAGTAAATTAATTAGGAAGCCTACAGAGTGGGAGAAGATCTTCACCAACCATACAATGGACAAAGGCCTCATATCTAAAATATATCAACAGCTCAAAAAATTTCATCTCTCCAAAGTAACAACCATCCCATTAAAAAATGGGCCAAACACTTAAAGAGAGTCTTTCTGAAGAAGAAACAAAAATGGCCTATAGACACATGAAGAAATGCTCAACATCTCTGGTCATAAAAGAAATGCAAATCAAAACAACTCTAAGATTCCACCTCACTCCAGTTAGAATGGCCAGGATCAGGAAAATGAATAACAAGAGATGCTGGAGGGGATGTGGCCAGGAGGGATCCCTACTACACTATTGGTGGGAGTGCAAACTGGTTCGACCACTATGGAAAGCAGTATGGCAGTGCGTCAAAAGGCTAAACATAGAGCTCCCCTATGACCCAGCAATTCCACTACTTGGCATTTACCCAATCATCCAGAAACTAGGGCATACTAAATCCACTAGCACAACAATGTTCATTGCAGCATTATTCACCATAGCAAAGATATGGAATCAACCTAGATGTCTCTCAGTTGATGAGTGGATCAACAAGATGTGGTATTTGTACACAATGGAATTCTATGCTGCTGTCAGAAAAAACGACATCGCCCCATTTGTTAGGAAATGGAAAGACTTAGAAAAAATCATATTAAGTGACGTAAGCCAGACTCAAAGGAACGTAGGCTCAATGATTTCCCTCATTTGTCATAATCAGTAGAAACCTTGGGCTCTACTAGCAGAGATCTGCAATAGAGCAAAACCTTGATACATAAGGCCATATAGGATGACACTAAATGAAAGGACCTCCAGGATATTGAAATAAAAGCCATATAATGAATGATTGTTGTCCTTAATGTGCTAGGTTATCTCTCATCTCTTTTGCTGTCCCTTGGTTATCTCATATTGTTAAAGTATCTCACTTTGTTATCTGATATATTGAATATATTTGTATATGGTTATTTGAAATTAGATAGGGAAAGGGGAAAACAAGATGAGGGGTGGGGGTTGGGGGAGGATAATGGGGGATCAAGACATGTGAAAGGGTATCAATGTATGTGAATTAATGCACCTTCTATCTGGCAAATATCATGTAACCCTTTTATTAATTACAATAAAAATATTTAAAAAATAATAAAAAAATCTAAATTGTTTCAAGTCTATCAATGTCATATTATTGAACCAATCTGGTTGTTTAGCTTGATGGGACAGCATGTGCTTATATAGTGTAGAAAATGTAAAAAAGTACAAAGAAAATGTTATCTCATCTCTAACGTTTCCCCTCATTCACTTACTCAACAAATGTTCAGTGAACTCCTAATGTATTTCACAGACTCTATGAAAAGCCTGGAAGACCACTAAGAAAATGGAGATCCACCTTACCCATTTGAACTTCTTGGGGTGTTTATAATACAGCTGTGAATCATAATAAATATTCACAGAACAAAAAGATATGCATGTATGTCATATTGTCATTTAAGTCCAGAATCTACAAATGAGACAAAATGTGGCATTTGGCTTTTTGAGTTAGACTTATTTCACTCAGTATGAGCTCTAGAATTATTCAATTTCTTGCAAATTATCAAGTTTCATTTTTCTTAATTGATGAAAATAATTCATTGTAGATAAGTTCTGTATCATCTTAAAACACTCATAGGATTTGCATTTGAGTCTTATGGGCTGTAATAAGCATGGGTAGGCTTATGTATTGATTTAAACTCCTTTGAATAGAAGGCCATAAAAATGTCACCATGAGAACTTTCTTGTATAGTATGAAAAAAAAACTTAAGGTGCTACAGCATGATTACTAAAAGAAGAGAAGGAAGCCCACACCACATATTTAACAGTTGTAATATGTGAAAAATCTTTCAGAAGATAATGCATGAGGGATTTTGGAGGACAAATACAAGCCATCAGGCTTTATCAGGAGATAAAGGAACGTGAATCTAGAGGAGAAAAGGGTGAGTACAGGCTCTGCGGAGGGTGTGCAACATGGGAGCTATTGGCAGGATCAGTACTGGAGCATGTCAGAATCAGACCTGAGCTGCGCTCTGTCAGTTCCCTGTGACCCACATGAGGATAACAAGAAGAGTGCAGCAGTCTACTTAGTAGGTCATGGCTGAGATCTATAAGGGGTCATGGCTTAACACAGCCCTGGGATGGAAAGAAAGCAAGTCCATTAGAGAGTTATTTGGAGACAGGACTGAAAATATTTTGTGATGTATGGGAAAAAAAAGTAGTGAGAGATAGCGTGAAGTTTCTGAGGTTTCTGCAGGAGAACTGCATAAAAATGGTTGCTAAAACAAGGGAATTTGGCTAAGACACTGACATGGGTGCCAGGGAAGAGGAGGCCAAGGGATGCACTTTGGAAATCTCCTGTTAGGGTTGCCAGGGAGAAAGCAATCCATGACTGCTAAATCTGGAACCCAGAAGGAAGTTTGCACTATAGGCAGGAACTGAGGAGTTGTTCGCATTTAAATGAATGCCAGAAGTACTATAGATTTTCTCCTCTATGCAAATCTTCTAAATTCATAAGTCTCACATAGTTTCACACACAGGAAGCTGTAAAAATTCAAATCCAATCCTAGTTCAATCACTTGAAATTAATCTTGGAGGGATGTCTTTTGTGTGTGTGCTCTTGGAAAGATGTTAATTGCACTAGCTATAAAATATCTCATGTTTATTTTTTCTCTACAGTCAATGTGCAATACCCCAAATCTGAGGTGATACATTAAGATTTTTTTTAACATAAGGCACTTAAAATTTTCTACTAAGGGATACTCAGGATCACATGATCAGTTCTTATCACATTTAGCTCCCTTATAAATTAGCAGTAGTTACAATGGATGAAACAGTGGCAAAAACTACATTGACTCATTTAGTCAAACATTTTCCAGGCCAACTCATGCTAAGTATTAAAACTTGGCCTATTGTTCACCACTTCCTGGTTTTTTTTTTCATTATATGCCAACTGGGAACAGCAGCAAACATGCCATATCCACTGCTTCAAGTTCTCCATGAGCAAAATCTCATATATCCTTGTATCCCCCCAAAGTTTTCTTATCTCCAAACAGAAAAAGCTTTATCTCTAATGGAATTACACAAATTACTGCAAACACTAAGATATGGTGAATTGATCTAGTCAAAGTCAGTAGTGATTTTTAAGGGATTTTTAATGTAGTATTACACTTTAAACAAAAATAGGCATTAGTGTATTCCTCTGATGTCCAAGCTGATCTTAGATAAAGCAGAACATTTATACTGGAGTTTCAGGTTGCTAGAAATGTGACTCAAAGAAGGCACAGATTTGTCTGTCTTGTTCACTGCGGTTTACCCTTAGCACATAGAATTTTGATGGCAGTATTTTCCCCAATCACTACAGAAAATGCCACAGACTGGAAAACTTTTATTCATCTCACAGTTCTGGAGGCTGAGAGTCCAAGGGTTCAGAGAAGTATAAAGTGTGGCCTTTCTTAGCAACAGGGCCACTGAGAGTCCTGAGGTAGCCCAGCGTGTAACCATGGTCTGAAGGGCATACACAGGCAACAGGAATGTGTGCTCCACTGAAATACCAGGCAGCTCTCTTTCCATTCTTCATGGAAACAGAAGGAAAGATGAGAGTGAATCCCCTAAAATAGATCTTACTTTGTTTTTTGCAGAGAACAGCAGGCTGGCTGGGAAGAGCCACTTGGGGAGGTGAAATGTGGGGAGGAAACTAGGAAGCAGATCACGCACAATTCTGGCTTTTAAACACTTACAAGAATCTTCCTCAACCTTCCAAGACAAGGAAGACCCTCTCTCATGTTTATCAGATCTTTGAGGTATTATTTCCACAGAGGCTTGAGGACAAGATTTTGCCATCATGTTTTATTCTTTATCTTGATTATTTTGTTGTTGGTGGTGATGCTCAAACTGACTACATTTTGTAAAAAAGAAAGTTCTATACAATCTACAATAATTTTTCTATCTCAACACCAAATTTGTATCTGGAACAGAATATGTGTTTCTGACTGTCTGCATTGTAAACATGAATATCACTCATTAATTTGCTTTCAGTAGCTTCTCCACTACTCCCTACAGTTCAGGTTTCTCTGTCCAGGTAAGGAGAAGAACCAGGTTTCAAACCCACACACCATTGTAGAGTCAACTTTTCCTCTTAATAATGTAATTTGAAGTTTAACATCCTTGCTTTAATCATAAACAATGAATTGCATGGTACATGTACTTGCTCAGGAATCACAAACCACTATTGAGAACATGGCATGGATGCTTCCTTGCAATGTGATTCTTTAAATAATGCAAGTTCTATATATTATTTTAAAGAATAAAATTATCAGAAGATTCCTAGACAGAAAATTCCATCCTTGAAATGTGATTTTGTTTTGTTCTTTCTAGCTTTGAGAGTAGGTAGGTATATGAAAATTGTTCATTTAGCAAACATCTCTGCATCCTTTATATAAATAAAAAGCAGTCAAGTAACTGACTACTGTATTTCATCATTCCTTTTTATGAGGACTGCTAAAATAAATTTTATAGCCTTTTTCTTTTAAGGTACGTCTTACATGCACTATTTCATTGGAAACTAAATCTTGAAGAATTTATTGCAAAGAGCAGAGTGTGCTGAATTTAGGAAAGCTTAGAATCAAATTAATGGCCCAATGAGAATCCTCTGTGCCTTCAGATAACTATGATTACATCCTTCTCCTAAACCATCTCTGATCTATTTTAAATTCAATTGGATTTAGCAAACATTTATTGAGTACCTACAATATACTGTGTAATTAGCTAGACATTTGGGATGCGTACACAGATAGATAGATAGATAGATAGATAGATAGATAGATAGATAGATAGATAGATAGATAGATAGATGTGTGTGTATGTGTGTGTGTGTGTGTGTGTGTGTGTGTGTGTGTGTGTGTGAGAAAGTTCAATAGGCCAAAAAGGAAAGGGACTGGGTCAGTAGGTCAGCAACGATAACTTGTAGGAAAACAGACCTGGCAGGCAAAGATAATAAGGACATCAGACATGAGTATAGGGAGCATGTGTGCTTTTCCTTTTGTTTGTTTGTTTCCTATGTGGCAGGAGATTGAGAAAATGTTAAATACGCTTTTATTTGAATATACACTTAACATTAAAAGAAAAAGTAGCTCACAAACTCACAATATAGTGTATCTAGATTACTCAGAGACACATAAACACTGAGCATACATACAAACACACATACTTAATACATACTTCTCTAGGCACACATTTAATGGGCCTAAACAGCATGTACAAAGATAAGAAACAATCTAATATATTAACTGCTTAACTACTCTCAAAAAGATTGCATTTTTATTGTTTTTATTTTTTTTACCTGGCACAAGTAGCTCATACCTGCAATCCTAGGTACTTAGGAGGTTGAGATCTGGAAGATGACAGCTTAAGGTCAGTCACAATTGAACAGTTCATTAAAACTTTACCTCTAATGACAATCATCACAACGTAGAACTAAACTGGTATTAAAAAAACGTAGAACTAAACTGGGTTCATACACTAATACTGATAAACCAGAGAGGAAAACAAAGAAAATGAGGCATGGGGTAACAATGTTTAAAAACAAATGTATTCATTACCTTACTTACATAACTGTAACCCCCTTACTCATCACCTTTCTAAGATAGAGAAACAAGGACTGAAGTTGTCTTAAGATGTTGTTATATCTACGGGCTGTGATACTAGCCTAGTGGTAGAGTACTTGCCTAGCATGCACGAAGACCGGGGTTTGATTCCTTGGTACCACATACATAGAAAAGCCAAAAGAGGTGCTTTGGCTCAAGTACTAGAGGGCTAGCCTTGAGAAAAAAGTCCAAAGACTTTTGTTCAGGCCAAGTTCAAGCCCCGGGACTGGCAAGAAAAAATGTTCTTATACCTGAAAAAATTCTACACATTTAAGTTAGCTTTATTATCAGAAAAATATATTTTCTTAAAATAAAAGAAAAATATATTGCTTTAGTTCAGTGTATTTCTCACAAACTCTCCCCTTATGTTAGCAGGAGCTAGTCTGTGTCTTCTTCTCTCTGTCACATACCAAGAAGTTTAATGTCAGTAATCTGATAGGCTACCTCACCAGGCTGACAGTAGCATCTACAGAGGACTACAAGCCCAGTTATATATGGTTTCAGTGAGATGTGAGGGGCATGAGAATGGGGGATTTTGTTGTGGCAGGGCTAAGATTTATGGTTGCAGCTTCCAGCATCACCGATAAGATAAAGCTTGAGTCAGCTAATTTTGGGGAAGAGTCTCTGTCACGAGATTCCAGGGGAAGGCCATGCTTTACAGCAGGGCCAATAGCTCCTATGGTGGAAGAGATCAGGCTAACATTTAGCATGGTCTTGATATGACTTTACACATTCATGTTTTCCTTTCATTTGCAACTGCCCCAATGGTTACAGAAACCACCCCTTATTATATCAGAGTTCCCAATAGAATCAAGCGAATAGCCTGGATACAGTGGGGAGATACTTGCAATGCTATAAACTCTGCTAGTCGTGGCTTGAAATTAGTTTCTGTCCCATAGTCAGTCTTAGAAAATGTTAAGCATGAATACTGTCAATTTGCTTCAAGATTCAGTGAGGAAAGCATTCCAGATGAACAAATTTAGAAAGGTACATAATGAAGGGGTGATTCAATATGTCTGAATACAGTTCTAAGTGTCCATATACTCCATTAACAGGTCTGCCTCGTCTTCTGCCACCGTTAGGGCTCCCAGGTTACTCCTTAATCGGCTTTGTGTCCATAACTCTTTTGCCTAGTAAGCATTTGAACCTTCTGGCACATGTGTGGGCGGGAGGGGGGTATCATGTGCAGTTCTTCCCTATACCCACCAACTCCCAGTATGACACAAAATAATTCAGACCTTAGAAAGATTCATAGTCTCAGTGCCTATTTTCCAGGAGTCCTTAATCAATTTTTAACCATCATTTGGTCATTCCAAAGAGTGGCCATGGTGGCTAATGACAGGGAAGAAATGGTGCCTTCATTAACAAGCCTTGTAATGAAAGAACAAGATGCAGAAGTGACATATGACCGGAGACAGTGTCATGCCTTGTGGCTGTCATAATGCAGCACCAGGAAAGCTAATTAGTAGGTAAATCTACTGCATGTGAGTGTGACTTATGTTAAATGTGAAACCAAAAATGTGCAGGCTTTCAGAGTATCACTAGGACTCAATAGGTGAATGTTTTGTTGTAATTAATGGAAGGGTTACATTATATTTGCCAGATAGAAGGTGCATTACTTAACAATCATTGCTACTGCTTCTCATGTTTTTGTCCCCATTTCCCTCCCCCACTCCCCTCATCTTGTTTTCCCCCTTTCCCTATCCTATTTCAAATAAATGAATAAACATATATACAATATATCAGATAATAAGGTAAGATACAGTAACAATATGAGATAACCAAGGGACAACAAAAGAGATGAGAAATACCAGTGCATTAAGAACAACAGTCACACAATAAGTGAATTTTTTTAACCCAAATGAATTTTTTTCATACCCAAATGAGATCTAAATATCTCACACAGGAGGCTGTCTACAGATGCACATAGCCAGTTAGCTACCAACTCAACTGAGAGAGAAGCCCTTACATCGGTTTTATCACTATGGAAGTCCTTGACGTTGGACAAATAAACAGCAAAATCCTTCTATGTTTTCTTCTAAAAGACTGAGCCTAATATTTTTTTCTCGCAACAGTGGTGAAAGCTCTCTAGTTATTCTTTCTTTTCTCTTGGTGATTAGAACTCTATTATTACTATCTCATTTATAGATTAAATCTAAAAGTGCTGCACTCAAACAAGCAAGAATAGAAAAGTGATTATTAGCAGCAAGAGAGTGTGGGTGATCAAACGATACAAAATTTCAGTTAACTAGGAGGAAATTCAAAATATCTCAGTGTTTGTCATGGTGTGTACAATTTAAAATGATGTGCCAGTATATTCTTGAAAATTCCTGTGAGTAAATTTTAAGTGCCCCCATCATATAAAATAAAGGAACTATTAATATGTTAATTACCCCCTATTAATTCCACAAGATATATAATATTTTAAATGTATTAAGCACAATCACTTGATATATTTTTATCAACCTGAAAATCAATTATAAAACCGAAAGCTGCATAAACATATTATTGACACATATTTATATTTTTCTTGTGTATATACTTCCAAAAACATTCTAAGTAACAAAATAAGTATATGTTTAAATTTTTCAGAAGTTGACAAAGTACTTGGGCCATTTTATAGTCTCCCAACAATAAAAGCACTCCAAGTTGCTCTATATCACTGCTACCATTTTTGATAAATATCTTTTCAATGTTAGTAAATCTAGTAAGAAATAGAATTCTCTTGTTCGTTTCAGATTTTCTTTTCCTCATAAACAACAATGGTGAAAGTATTTTTAATGTAATACTCTCAGTAGCTTCTTTGGGGGTGAATGTCTGGACCTTTGGCCCATTTTTATTGGAATTTTAGTCCTTTTAGTTGGTTTATATTAGTTCTCACATTCTGAACACCCGTCCCTTGTCAAGAAACTATAATGCAAATGTTGCTGTGGTGTGACTTCCTTTTTCATTTGTAAAGTTTATTTTTCATTCAACAGTATTCATAGTAATTCACTTATGTGAATTACATTATTTCCTTTCTTTAACTTTTGGTTGTTGTTGTTCTTGGTTGCAGGGCTTGAACTCTGGGCCTGGGCATTATCCTTCAGCTCCTTAGTTCAAAGTTAACACTCTACCAATGGAGCCATGATACCACTTCTGATTTTCTGGTGGTTAAATGAAGGTAAGAGTCTCACGGACTTTCCTGCCAAGGCAGGCTTTGAACCATGATCCTCAGATCTCAGTGTCCTGAGTATCTAGGATTGCAGGTATGAGCCACCAACACCCAGCCTTTTTTTTTTAACTTTTATGGTTAAAATTTTTAATATTTTGTTTCAAGATCACAATGATGTTCTCCTGCTTTTCTTTCTGAAGAATTCAGTTTTTATATTGATATCTATGATCCATTTCAAATTAATTCTTGTGAACAGAATGAGATATGGGTCAGAATTTATGTTTTCACATATGTATTTTCCAGTCATCCAACACCATCTGTTGAAACATTTTCTTTACCCCATTAAACTGCCCAACACCGTTTTGAAAAACTAATAAACCAGACTATCTGGAGACTATCTCCAGATAGTCTGTAAATCTGTGTCTCTAGGCTTATTCCAAATCATACATATGATTATTGTAGGATAAATGGTAATTCTTAAAATCAAGTCATACGAATCCTTCAAGTCTGTTTTCTTTTCCAAAAATTGCATTAGATATTTTGAACACTTTACATTCCATATAACATTTGAAGTCGGTTTGTTAATTTGCACTGAAAAAAACAAAACATCTTAAATTTTTTTTTTTTTTGCCAGTCGTGGGCTTGAGCTCAGGGCCTGGGCACTGTCCTTGGACTTTCTCAAGGCTAGAGGTCTACCACTTGAGCCTCAGCACCACTTCCAGCTTTTTTCTATGTATGTGGTACCGAGGAATCGAACCTGGGTCTTCATGCATGCTAGGCAAGCACTTTAACCACTAGGCCAAACTCCAGGCCAACATCTTAAATTTTTATGGGGTTTTGTTACATTCATCTAAAGTGTTATATATTAAAGATATATATATATATATATACCTATATATATATATAGGTTTACAATGGGAGGGATGATATAGATCAAAATGTTTCATACTCATAGTGATTTATGGAATTATAATCTATTTGTATAACTACTTAATAATAAAAATAAATACATAAATAAAAAAGTTTTCCATTTTTATCCAGTATTACAAGGCAGCTTGTAAACATAGTCACTCAGGAAGCAGAGAGAGGAAGACTATTAGCTCCAAGCCAGCCCAGGTAAATTTGGTGAGACTATCCTCCAATTAAAATATAAACTAAAGGGCTACAGTGTGGTTCTCATATACAAAACCACATGATTCCTGGTACAAAACAACAACAAAAAGGCTTTATTGGATTCGCTATGAATTCATTATCTTTTCTGTTTCAATGTCTACTGGTTGTAACCCAAACAAAAGTATTTTTCATTCCCAATACAATCTGATTTTATTTTTTAGAATCTTCACCTAGTTATTTCCTTAAGTCCAGTTTTGATGTTTTCCTTCTGACTTCATTCATTAGTTCTGTATTTCAAATCTTAAGCATATTTTTTAACAGTTTTCCGAGCCCCTGCTTTTCAATTCCCAAACCTGTATCAAGGAGACTGTTTAGATTGACCAAGTGTCCTTTAAATCATGGATCACATTTTGTTTGGTTGGTTAGTTCTTTAAAGAAATAATCATTCTCTTTTAATTTTATTCTATGTATCATGCATCATAGACTGGATTAGTTGCTGTACTTCAAGGGAATGGAGGTTTATTCTGACAAGCTGTTAACTACTGGTGATATCTCTGGAGTATCAAGCATGGCTTCTTGCTTTGTCAGGTGAGTCTATTCTACTACGTTATACTCATTTTAGGAATGCCACCTCCGCACTAACTTGTGATACACTGGCTCCTCAACATGGCCTTTTACTGGCCTTGATCACCTGAACACTGCTCAGGAAGGACTCCATTTTGCTCTTTACAGTCCAAGGACTGCAGGATCCTTAACTCTCTATTCTCTCTGCTTGCTCTCTGCTTACCATCACCATGCTTGCAGAAGCTTTGCTAAGTCATGCTTCAGGTAGTTGCACTCGGGGCCAGTGTGGCCCAAAGTTTTCTCAAAACAAAACTAGTACAACTTTCTCTTTGAGCTGTCCCCTCTCTCTGTTACCTGAGCTCCACTACCTGCCTCCTCACATCAGACCCTCTGTTCTCTGGTCAGGCTCAAGTCCTGCTGCACACTGGGAAGATGCCCTTGACAGAGGAGTTTCCCTTCTTTCAAGGTCAAAGTGCCCTACTAGGTGCTGCAGCTTGTACCTGAAGAACACCACCTCTTCTACTTTATCCTGCCCGACAGTTCACTAAGAGTTAATTACTTCATCTAGGAGAGCCTCCCAAAAGCTGAGACATGAAAGGATTAGGAGGAAGGACTGCCTCCTCTAACATGAACTCTCAGAATGGGATGCTTAGAATTTCCTGTAAAGATCAATCATGCCTGGATTATGGGAATTCAGATTTTTATCCTGGGTGTAGGCTAATTCCACACTGAACTTTCTGGGCGCTTAGGGATCAACAAAAATCTATGCAAATTGACACCTGCTTCTTAAAATAAAGAAGTTATTTATCGCTTGAGTAAGATACCACATGATTGGTGCCGTGACTTAAGGTTATTGGACCTTTATTTTTTGAACATATGTTCCTGTATCCTACTCAATAAGTACTTTATAAAGTGTACCCAGTTCAGTTGAAGCTGGTGGAAAACTTCAAGCTCCTGGTTCCCCAAATCTCAATTCTACTGTCTGGTGTCTGTGTTTGTCTTGTTTCCAGTTGCCACAGGTTGTGACAATCATTCAAGTCAAGATGCAAGTCAAGAGGGAATTAAAGGAGGATTTAAAATATAAACACAGTGAACTTCACTCAATGATATATTCTAAGCTCTATTTAACTAGGAATCTAGCTAGAAGTTTTAAAAAAAGAATATTTTTTCAGCTACAAAAAATGATTAAGGGAAGTTAAATAGAGCTTAGAATATGTCGTTGAATAAAATAGCTTTATATAGATGAATTGTATCTTAACCTTAAGGTTCCACAGCACACAGTTTTGGAGAAGATTATAAATTTCCGTACTACACAAGCTATGTCATATAAGAGGTAATAACTATCTTTCTTTCCGGTGAGAGGCCTGTCACCATCACAGCCCATGCAGGGGAAGTCAGCAATATCAGACAGAAAGAAAGGCAGTGTGACAGTCATTAACAATCATCAATAAAGCCAGCCTACACCCATCACTACATATCAACACAGTCAGAGTTCAAGTTAGTTATAAATTCAATTTTGGAATAAGCCAGATATCCCTCTGTCCAGTAATAAAAGATTCAGAAGAATATTTTTAAAAAGATATACTGTTTCCATAATTCTCTAACAACCATGTTTATGTTAAAAATGGCCACTAAAACATACAGCTGAACCAGGCTTCTATGATTCTAACCAGTAATCCCAGATATTGAAGGGGCTGAGATATGAAGCATTTTTATTTCGGACCAGCCTGAGCAGATTTCAAAAATTACCAGCAAAAAATTAGGGCTTAAATTTGTCTGAAATGGAAAAACACCAGAATACCTAGTAAATGTAAGACCTTGACTTCAAACCCCAATAGTGTCAAAAATAAACATTGTTGCTACATATTTATATTACATACCTATAGTAGCCAACTTTTATTCATTTCAACAGTAGTGTTCCAGGAACTTCAATAACAGTTTTAGAATAGTATTTTCTGAAAAATATTTCTCAACACTTTTAAAATTGAAATTTAAGGGACAAAATATGTAACTATTACTAATAATTCAATTTATATGTGCCAATAGAAAAAAAATTGCACAAAACAAGGAATAAATGTATAGAATATTGTGTATAAAAGTATGCACTAAAAAGACTAAAATTCGGGCCAGGAGTTTGGCCTAGTGGTTAAAGTGCTTGCCTAGCATGCACAAAGACCCGGGTTCGATTTCTTGGTACCACATATATAGAAAAAGCCAGAAGTGGTGCTGAGGCTCAAGTGGTAGAGCTCTAGCCTTGAGAAAGTCCAAGGACAGTGCTCAGACCCTGAGCTCAAGCCCAGGCAAAAAAAAAAAAAGATTAAAATTCTAAAGATAATAAAAGGAACATTTTATTGCTTAGAGTAAAGCACAAAAATACTAGGAGAAAGATAAAAAGTTAAAAGAATTTAATGTGATGATTGGTATACGCAAATTTGAATATATTCCTACTTTTAAAAAAAGCATAAAAATAGTATTCTCATGGATTTTAACGACAATTGTTAATAACTAAAGTTTCTGGCTATCTAAATTTATCCTTTCTGGGAACTCTATTATACCTCTATCTTGAAAGAAATAAGTTAATGAATTGGGACTATTTCTAACTCAATTTTAAAGTGATTTTAACAGAGAAATTGAATATTCAAGTTCAAATTTAATATGAAGTATATGTATTAATTACGGTATATCGTATCTCTTTTTATAACTGGTCATGAGGACAGAGGAGATGTTATTACAAGTATGCTAACTGCTTCATTTCAGTTCCTTAGGTCCAGTGATGTTGCTTAGCATTGCAATAACTTTTCTCCACTGAGAGAGAAGAGAGAAGAGAGAAAGGAGAAAAGAGAAGAGAGAAAAGAAGAATGAGGAAGAGGAGGAAGAGGAGAACAATGATGATGATGACAATGACAAAGTACTTCTTAATAACTAATTAAAAATAAAATTCAGAACTGGTAGGATAGACCTATACCATGCTCATAGATCTATTTTTGTAATGTATCTGATTTATTGAGGCTTACTTATTCACTTTGTATTGACAAAAAGATACCATAAGTTTCTACACAATGACATCACAACTTCAGCAAGTTTATTTTTCATCACCGTCTTATCATTAGTGAATATTAGTCAATATATTATCTCCATTTAACCACTAAAATAACTAAAGGCTCTTGTTTCAATGTTAATAGTAATGATAACACAAAATATATATAACACAAAATATATGTATACTATATAAAATATTTGGAAAATGTAATTTCCTAAATTATTCCCAAATTATATACTCTCCAAAATATTTAGCAAAAGAAATATTTGGTTAAATTTCATAGCACTTTATTTTATTAGTTCTTTATTAAAAGTAATATTTAATCAAAAAAAGAATTTGTAAGATGGGAGAATGAAGCTGAAGGTATAGTTCAGTAGAAGAGCACTTCCTTAGAATGCTCAAAATTAACCACACCTAAGTACAACAAAGAGAGAAAGAGAGAGAGAGAGAGAGAGAGAGAGAGAGAGAGAGGAAGGAAGTGGGAGGAAAGGAATAAGGGAAGGAGGAAGGGAGGGAGAGAGAGAATATCCTTTCACATAACAAATATTGTAAATGGAAATTAAGCTCGAGAAAGAAGTAAAGAGCCAAAACCCTCAGCTAAATTTTATCACAGAGCAGAATCCCAGAGAATTAGGGCCATAGAAAGACAAAAGCCACAGGTTGGAGGTAGCCGCTGAATATAGCTATGACTACCTGAAGAATAAGTAGTAACAACAGAAATATAAGCAACAAAATAGAGTACTGTACTGGCTTCACAATGTCCAATAAATTCCTTTGTTATTTTCCCAATGGAGAACTATTTTGTTTCAGAGTAACTGAATATTACTATATGTGTAGTCCAAACTACCCTAGAAACCTAAAAATTTCTTCATTGTCAATATCACGTCTCATGCAAATAAAGAACTCACTTGACTAATGTTACCTTACTAAGGACATGACATTAGTCCATTAATTATACGTTTATTAAATATAAGTAATGGCGGGAGAAATAACTTAGAGACTATTGTTAGATATGACTTTCTTAAATTGGCCTTCTGCTATTAATTTTCCTAGGAAAGTTTATAGTTACAAGGTCAGGTAGAAGTCAGAGGGTCCTGTGAGGGTGCGATATGAGTTGATAGACCACTATAATCATGTTCTTTCCTAGGGATTTGACAAGATCCAACACCTCTTTATGCTAAAAGCTCTGGAGAAACTAAGAATCCATGGAACATTCCTCAGTATAATAAAAGCTGTATATGACAAACCCACAGCTAGCATTATACTTAATAGTGACAAGCTAAAGCCATTGGCTCTAAAATCAGGAACTAGGCAAGGATGCCCACTCTCTCCACTCTCTTAACTGGCAATCAGCCTATCAAAGTAGAATCTGTGTCTGGTCATTTATATTGGAGTGAATTTTATACAGTGAACACAAAATTAAAATTAATAAAATGCATAAATAATTGGAATCATCTTCAAGAAATTATTAGCAAGTTAGACAGAAAGCCCACAGAGTGGAAGAAGATCTTCACTAGCTATACAGACAAGGGCCTCATATCTAAAAAAACCTACAGCTTAGGAACAAGACAAGGACGCTCACTCCACTCTCTCCACTCCTCTTCAACATAGTATTAGAATTCCTAGCCAGAGCAATAAGGCAAGAAGCAAGCATAAAGGGGATCCAAATAGGGAAAGAAGAAGTGAAACTTTCCCTCTTTGCAGATGACATGATCCTGTATTTAAAGAATCCTATAGACTCTACTCCCAAGCTCCTTGAGCTGATTCAAAACTTTGGAAGGGTAGCAGGGTATAAAATTAACCCTCAAAAATCAACTGCCTTCCTCTACGCCAACAGTGAGAGGAATGAGGCAATAATCAGGAAAGCAACTCCTTTCGCAATAGCCTCAAAGAAAATAAAGTACCTAGGAATTACCTTAACTAAGAATGTAAAGGACCTTTTTGATGAAAACTTTAAAACCCTGAAAAAGAAAATTAAAGCACACTGAGGAAATGGAAAAACCTCCCATGCTCCTGGATTAGAAGAATCCATATCGTGAAAATAACAATCTTGCCAAGGGCTATCTACAAATTCAACACAATGCCCATCAATATCCCAATGTCATTCTTTAAAGAAATAGAAGAGGCAATCCAAAATTTCATATGGAACAATAAAACACCCTGTAGAGCAAAATCAAAACAATTCTTACCAGAAAGAACAGGACAGGAGAAATTTCAATACCAAACTTTAGACTCTCTTACAGAGTTATAGTGACCAAAAAAAGCTTGGTACTGGCACAAGAACAGGCCTGAAGACCAATGGAATAGAACTGAAGACCCAGATATTAACCCACAAACCTACGGCCACCTAATTTTGATAAGGGAGCAAAAAAAAAAAGCAGAATGGAAGAAAAGACAGCCTCTTCAACAAGTGGTGCTGGTAGAACTGATTAAGCACCTGCAGAAAAATAAGTTGGGTCCTTCTTTGTCACTCTGCACCAGGATTAATTCCAAATGGATCAAAGATCTCGAGGTAAAAGCAGATACACTGAAAACTTTACAAGAAGTAGTAGGAGATACACTAGGTCTCCTTGGCACAGATTGAAACTTTCTTAAAAAGGACCAAGAAACACAACAAATCAGAGAAAGTCTGGATAAGTAGGACTACATTGAACTGCAGAGTTTCTGTATGGCTAGCTCGACATCTCTGGCCATAAAAGAAATGCAAATCAAAACAACTCTAAGATTCCACCTCACTCAGTCAGAATGGCCAGGATCAAGAAATCTAATAACAACACATGCTGGAGAGGATGTGGCCAGGAGGGATCATTACTACACTGTTGGTGGGAGTGCAAACTCATTTAACCACTCTGGAAAGCATTATGGCAGTTCCTCAAAAGACTAAACATAGAGTTCCCCTATGACCCAGCAATTCCACTACTTATTCTTTACCCAATTGTCCAGAAACAAGGACATACTAAATCTACTAGCACAACTATGTTCATTGCAGCACTATTTACCATAGCAAAGATCTGGAACCAACCTAGATATCCCTCAGTTGATGAGTGGATCAACAAGATGTGGTATTTATACACAATGGAATTCTATGTTGCTGTCAGAAAGAACATTGCCCCATTTGTAAGGAAATGGAAAGACTTAGAAAAAATCATATTTAGTGCAGTAAGACAGACTCAAAGGAACATAGGCTCAATGGTTTCCCTTATTTGCCATAATCAGTAGAAACCTTGGGCTCTCCTAGCAGAGATTTGCAATAGAGGAAAACCTTGATACATAAGGCCATATAGGATGATGCTAAATAAAAGGACCTCCAGGATATAGAAAAAAAAAAGCCATATAATGAGTGATTGTTGTCCTTAATGTACTATGTTACCTCTCATCTCTTTTGCTGTCCCTTAGTTATCTCATATTGTTACAGTATTTCACCTTGTTATCTCATATACTGTATATATGCTTATTTGGTTATTTGAAATCGGATAGGGAGGGGAGGAAATCAAAATGAGGGGCAGGGGTTAGGGGAGGGAAATGGGGATCAATACATGAAAAAGGCTATCAATGTTTGTGAAGTAATGCACCTTCTATCTGGTGAATATAATGTAATTCTTCTATTAATTACAATAAATATATATGGAAATAAACAGAGGGTCAATGTCAAGAGTGGACCTGAGTAACACACCAGGAAACAAAGGGTTAAACAAGCAGTTGTAAGAATAATGTTACTAGATGCTGACAAATTTTGATTCATTTTTATTGTATTTTATTGTCAGGATAATGTATTAATGTATTAATGTATAGTTACATTTGTCAGGTAGGGGGTGCATTAGGTCTCAAAACTTGATATCCTTTCTCATGTTTTTGTCCCCTTTTACCTCCCCCACCTCCTCTCAATTATAGTGTTTCCCCTTCCCTTCCTTATTTCAAATAAACTAATTAACATATATAACATACCAGGGGGCAAAGTCAGATACAGTAACCACATGAGATTAACTATAAGGGGAAGAAAAGAAATAATGCATGTAGTACATTAAGAACGATAATCACAAAGATAAACCTCTTATTTTTATGTCCTGGAGCTCATTTCATTCAATTTTGTTCTATATGACCATATGTGTATATCTTTTGAGCTACTGTGATCCTCTGCTAGGAAGTCCTAGATGTGTATTAATTATTACAAATGAGGAAACCATTGAACCTATGTTCCTTTGAGTCTGGCTTACTTCACTTATTATGATTTTTTTCCAAGTCTTCCAATTCCTTACAAAAGGGGTGATGTCATTCTTTCTGATGGCAGCCTAGAATTCCATTGTGTATAATACCACATCTTCTTGATCCATTCATTTACTGAGGGGCATCTGGGTTGGTTCCATATCTTCGCTATGGTAAATAGTACTGCAATGAACATGTTTGTGCTAGTAACTTTTGTATGCAATTGTTTCTGGACATTTGGGTAAATGTCAAGGAATGGAGTTTCTGGGTCATAGGGAGCTGGATGTTTAACCTTTTGAGGAATCGCCATACTGCTTTCCATTGTGGTTGAATGAGTTTTGGAGGGCTGCGGTGATACTAAGAGGTAGATTTTTTGAGTGCTTCAACAAAACATAAAGAAGTCTTCTTGCATAGTATATATACAACAAGGTAGCCAATTTCAAAAATTATGACTTTACTGCTTTAAAATTACCTACCAAAGTATTCAGACAGCCTCAGTGTTAGTGGATGTTATATATTACTTTGGTTAAAATTTTCTTTTCATATAATTTCTGTTTCTTAGAGGAAATTAACACATTGGCTGCTTGAACTCTTACATGCAAACTGCACTTCCTGCTTCCTAGCATCTCTGAACACATAACTTGTAATCAAAATGTCTCAACACAGGTACATATACCTTCAGGTAAGTGAAATTCCAAAGGAAAAATGACTGATTGTCCTAAATCTAGAATCTTCTTTTTTTTTTTTTTTGCCAGTCCTGGGCTTGGGCTCAGGGCTTGAGCACTGTCCTTGGATTTTCTCAAGGCTAGCACCCTACCACTTGAGCCTCAGCACCACTTCCGGCTTTTTGCTATGTATGTGAGGTACAGAGGAATCGAATCCAGGTCTTCGTGCATGCTAGACAAGCACTCTACCACTAGGCCAAACTCCCGGCCCCCAAATCTTCTTCATTTTATGTAAAAAAACCTCAAATATTTATTGAGCAACTCATCCTGCAAGAATCTATGATTCTCTGGCTCATTGAAGGTTAGTGAGATGGCAGACCTTTTCCTATGAATCAACCACCACAGTAACTTTCAGCATAATTCCCTCATCTCCTTAAGAAGTGCGTGTGTGACCTATACAAGTGGCATAACGTATCTTTCCTATAGTCTTGCCTTTAACTACAGTGGGGAGGCACACACTTTCTGGCTCACAGCAGAAGGGTAAGCATTTTCCCTCAGTATGGGTAGAGAATAAAGCTAAAGAATCAGAGTAATGAAAAATCCTAAGATGTTCTTTAAAGAAGCACTAGAGCAGAAATCAATTCTCTTTACTTGGAAAAAAGGAATTATAGAAGGTAATCTTCAAAGTGTAATTTGGAAAATAAAAGAAGGAAGAGATTTTGACTCCTTTCTAAGGCTAGCACACCAATAGAACTTTTAATACCCTGAAAAAATTGGAAAAGCTAACATGTTCTTTACTAACATTAAAAAATATATATCATTATCTTCAAAAATACAATTGGAATTCTCAGTCCAGCCTACTTTGCAAATCTTTAGTATTACCAAATTAGAATTGGGGGCTATTTATTATATCAGGTAAATCTTGATTCGTTCTCTCAGACAAGCCCCACATTTCTAACTAATCTCACATAAAGTTTTCTTTCTAAAACTTCTAAATCTGAAAAAAATCATGGGCTTGAAGACAATACTAAATACAGGAAAGTTACTGATTATCATAATAAATGAACATCAATTACAATTTTACCTTACTCTTAAAAACTAAATTGGCAGCCAGTCACAGTGGCTCATGCCTGTAATCCTAGCTACTCAGGAGGCTGAGTTCTGAGGATCAAGGTTCAAAGCTAGCCCAGGCACTAAAGGACCTGAGACTCTTATCTCCAATTAATCTCTAGAAAATGGGAAGTGGGGCTTAGCTCAAGCATAGGGCAGTAGCCTTGAGCTGAACAGCTCAGGGACAGTTCCCAGGCTGAGTTCAAGCCCCATGACGTACAAAAAAAAAAGCAAAACAAAACAATAAAACTAAATTGGCTCTGCTTCAAATCTTGTCAAGAAGCACATGCACTGCGGTATATAATTTGAGTTATTCTCTATATTGTTTCCAACTACAATTAAAGTATTTGTAAACACTTCTAAATTTCTTTTCAGTGTTTTCAGTCTTTTAATTTCTAGGTAAATGGGAAGATTATGGGTGCTCCCAATGACTATTATCTAAACATATTGTTGTTTTAAAATCAGCTTTGAATCTTTCATAAATTTTTAAAACAGGATGGATAAATAATTTCTCATGCCCCCCCAAAAAACACTTCACTGCAACCACAGCTTTGGTATTATAATTTTGATACATCAATATATTCTCCAAGTGAAAATGTGAGATTTGGATGTCAATAAAGTTTAAAGACCACGATAGGAGCTAAATTACAATAAATAAATAGAATTGCATTTAATTTTTTATCCTTTATGTATAACACAAATTATCCATTTTATTACACATAAATTAAGTACATGGAAATTTTTGGAGACTGATAACATCTTTTGCCCCAATATTTTTAATCTCATGTACTTATGAGTCTGATAAGATTGTATCATTATACATTATAGATATGCCCAAGATTTTCACCAAAAGGCAATGTCAGCAACATAACACACAAGTCATAGTTGCTGACTCAAACAGACAAATGAATAAAGTTGAGAGTACATGAACATGAGTGGAAAAATACAGAAAATGATAAAAAAAAATTCAGGAATGTGACAATAAGATGTACCTATATGTTCATCAGTGATGAAAGCTACTGAGCTGATTTTCATGATCCTGTAAAATTTGCTCTACAGCATGTATTTGCTAGAAATGAGTATCACTTGCCAAAAGGAAGAGTAAACAATAATTAGGGTTATATGCCCAGCGCCCTAGGAGAATGAGAAAAGGGCCTTTCCAAAGATATATCTTCTAACATCTCTGAAAGGCAATCTTCTAGGGAACCGGATTGTGAGCAACTCACAGATGAAAAGAGAATTGAAAAAAAATGGTGATTTCTAACTTACTAAAGAAGTGCACTACAAAGAAATGTTGAAAATCTGGGATTTGAGTATTTGTCTGCTTTTTAAAAACATGGCATTTGAAAGCCCCCCCCTCTCAAAGATCAAATAACCTCAGTACTTTTGATAAAGGGCAATGCTATGAATACTTGGGAAGTCACCCTTATTCAAGCCACACTTATCCAAGAATAACCAAGAGCTTCATGGAGCAATGTGACTCTAGAGTCCAAAATTATAGAGGAGAAACAGAATCTTTGTTCTTTCGCTTAGAATGTCCTGAGCTTCCGTTCCCTCTGCAAGGCCAAAAGCAAAGTCAAGGGACATTGATTTGATACTCCCTTACTTGTTCCCTCTGAGGGTTTCAAGGACACTTTGAAACTTCAACAAAAGTGAAAGAAGAGTGAGCCAAAATTGAATGAGTAGAGGAAAGAAGAGGCAAAAGAGAGGAGGGAGCAAAGTGAGAGCAGACTCTGTGAAGCAAAGAAGAGTTAACTTAAATCTGCTTTGTGGGCAAGGAATATCTTTAGAGCTACATCCCCAGGAGGGCTGCTCCTTGGCCTAGTGATCATACATGATAAATGCAAGGCTCATGCTATATATTCTAGTCTACCGACATTCACATGCTTAAAATCCTGCACGTACAGAGAACACATCTTACAGTATTAAACTTTTTGAGGTGTCTTAAAATCTCTGTCTAAAAACAGGAGTCACTTGATGAGAGTAACAATGCCTTATCTCTGCATTTTTAAAAAGTATGCTGAAAAATATGCAGTCAAAGGGATTTTTCTATTAGACCTTCCAACATTTCAAGTCAAACTCAAGTGTTCAGAACAAAATGCAGGTGCCTATGGCTCAGGCCTGTAATTCTAGCTACTCAGGAGACTGAGATCTTAGGAACATGATGTGAAGCCAACCCAGGCAGAATCTTATCTCCAATTAACTAACAAAATGCATTGGCAGTGGTGGGGCTCCCATCGTACAGCATTAATTTGGAGCAGCAAAACTAAGGGACAGTGCCCTAGTACATGCACGCGCGCACACACACACACACACACACACACACACACACACACACACGAGAGCATAACTGACAAAAAGATAAAAAGTTTACTTCCATATTAAAATAATTATTTCAAATACAGTCAAAATAGCAAATATCCTATGTTTGCCATGCAAATGCCTAATGTGTGTCCATAAATGTTATTTCAACCTTCCGCATATCTTACTTTGCATCCAGTAATGTCCATGGCCATGTTTTTAAACAAAAATTGATTCACCGACCTAGATTCTTCAGGTGATCATAGACACGATTTCCAGAATCTTCCCACAAGCCTTACAACATACCATGTTTAGGAAAAGTGGATATACAATGTGCTCATGCCTGTCACTTTGTAAGAGATAATAATTATAGAGTGACCACTATAGCCTTTATTAAAAAAAAAAAACAGAAAGGCAAATAAAGTTACAGAGGAAACCAAGCATATATCTACTAAATACTGGTTAGCATTCCTTTTTTTCAGTACTGAAGTTTGAACTCAAGGCCTGGTTGCTATCCTTTAGATTTTTTTTTTTCATTTAAGGCTGTTTGTCATCCAAGTTGCATTTCTAGCGTTATGAAGATTAACTGGAGATAAGAATCTCAAGAACTTTCCTATTCAATGTAACGAAGTCTCAATCTTCAAATTTCAGTCTCCTGTATGGCTAAGATTACAGGCATCGACCACCTACTTCAAGCCATGTAGCAAGTGTGAATAGATATTAGAGAACTTGATAGCTAACTGTTGATTGTTAACACACCTAAATTAGTATCAAATTCATTTTCGATAATAGCACTTTTTCTGTACCTGCTTCATCACTGTGCACCAAAATGTGTGAAGAATGTCTACATTTATGTCAAGAAAATGGCTGTTCTGGAAATGCCACGAGTCTCCATTTTGGTCATGGAAGTAACAACTATCAAATGATAAAATGCTGCTACAGGTAGCTGCTGAGATTCACTATCAGAAAGTCACACAAAGATGGAGCTGAGGAGAGAGATTCATGATATGATATAGGCAGGCTTTGGTCTCGCAGGAGTGAATGCACTGCACAACTCAAAGAAAACTGGGTCTATCAAGCTGCAGTGGGCATTGGCAGGGAAAGGATGGGATATAATAAAAGTCATAATGTAAACCTTTGTGTCTGCAACTTCTGCAGTCATAGATCTGGCTAAAACTATAGTGAAGTTTGCTTCAATTGCATCTTGTAGCATCTTGTAGGTTTGGACCACTAGTGAACACTTGCCAAACCTTGGGAACAGCCAAAAAGTTTGAAAAATACATGGGTGAGTAGCAAGAAAGCATTAATCACTTTTGTAAAGCATTCAAGTTTCTCTGTTAAGTCATTTTACAGTGGGCTTATATTTTTTTTCTTTAGAGAATACTTTATTAGTTTCTGTAATCAAACCCACATAGATAAGACCTTACATATTTAATAGTGTGTTTACCCCTGTACAAATGAAAAAAAATTAAGTTTAACATTTCTAGACCAATATAGTTATTAATTTCTGTACAATGAGTTGGCTTATATTTTGTTGGCTTTTATTGTGCTGGCTACTAAGAACAAGATTCAAGTAAAGTTTCAAGGTCTTAATGCAATCAAATGGAAGAGCTAAAAAGTGTATTTAAACTGTTATGACCGTCAAAATTGGCTTACTAATGGGAGGGCTAGAAATCACAAAGCAGGATTATGATTTTAGAAGTGAAGAAACAGAGATTAAAGAGAGGTGAAGAGGATATATTTTCTTTTAATAGTCTGAGCAGAACTTTCTGATGCAAAGAATCCATCATTAGGAAATGAAACTCTAAATTCTTAAATTCTTTTCCTTTGGAATTATAAATGTTTACCAATTAACTTTTTCTTTTAAGTTTGGCTACAAATTTTGCAAATATTTCACTATAAGAAATATATAACTATCATATTCTGATCAGTGTTGAAAAGGGTGAAGTGTTTTGTCTCCTGCCTTATTTTTTTGCAGATTAGGTATAAGTAATTTGCAAATAAAGCTTTAGAATTTAACAAATTAAACCTGTTAAATGTGTCCTGATTTACAGTTTTAGAATTAATATATATTAACATTTATATTAAATGTCACAGATTTAATATATATTACTATATATATTAAATGTCACTCACATTTAGTTTACCTGGACAACATCATTCTAATATCAACCAATCAATTTTACTGCACTCAGAAAACAACTTGAGAAAAAGTATATCACCATAAAAGTTGTCCTTATTATGCCAGCGCTGTCATCTCAGTGTTATTCCTACTCAAGAAGTAGCCTTCAACACATACTTTGAACACTGGAGAAAAGTATGTCTGTGTAGCAGTTGGGCATCTGTCAGTGTAGTTCTCAAGGCAAGGGCATAAAGATTCCACATTCCTTTAAGATCACAGAAAGCCCATAAATATAGCAGGTGAAAAACTTGCAAATTTCAGGTTAACTCTCAATTAAATAATAAACTAACTAGTTTTAGTTCAAAAAATACAAACTTTATTTAAAATGGAATTTCTATTTATAAAGACAGCCATGGTCAAGCTGGGAGTTTAGCCTAGTTGGTAGAGTGCTTGCCTAGTATGCAGGAAGACCCAAGTTCGATTCCTCAGTACCACACACATAGAAAAAAGCCAGAAATGGTAACTGTGGCTCAAGTAGTAGAACTCTATCTTTGAGAAAGCTCAAGGACAGTGCCCAGACCCTGAGTTCAAGGCCCAGGACTAACAAAAAAAATATTTTTTAAAAGGCCATGTTCTAACTTTCTCCTGAAAGAATTTTCATTGTTTTATTGACTCTATAATAAGTAAGTGATTTTGGGGGAGCAAATTAAGATTTATAGGATAAATACAATATCAGACACATAAAATTTAAATATCTGAATATATGTTTAAATATAATTGCCTCTTATGCAATCTTCTAAGTAAGAAAACATTTCCTAAATATGATGGGATAGTAAACAAAGTACCTTGAATTAAAATACATACAGATTTAAGCAAGTGTTAATCAAGGTTTTCCTCAATAAGGAAAAATATACTAAGAAAACTGATATTTTTTAGTAATTTTCTTTTTTCATTATTATTTTATTGGCAGGGCGATGTACAATTCCATTGGTAAGGCAGTGAGTACATTACTTCTTCAACACTGTTACTCTTTCCCATGTTTCTCTCCCACTTTCACTTCTCTCTCCCACTCGCAAGTTATAAAGTTCATTTTCAAAATATTGTCTTGTGAGTATCTTGGTTATACTGGCTCACCTTTTGTCCTTTGAACACCAGTATTCTTTTGTGCTTTGTATTATTCTGAAAGAAAAATTGAGCTAACTATCTTCTCCTCAAAACCTCTACCCTCTAAAAAAATTAACATTAGTACTGAAGGAGTTAAAAAGTATGTACAAAGACACTTTAGGTCTAGCCAACAAACATATGAATAATAGATGACCAAGCATCTTCAGTATGATGTAGGGTCTGTGAAATGTTACAAAACAATACATCTCCTACTTGTGAAATGCTTCAACAGGGCCCACGGGTGGGAAGTCTCCCTTAGGACATCCCCATCTGTTTACTTCCAACCACAGCTCTTTGTGAGATGGAAAGACAGCTGGAGGATTTTTGCAGGTCTCCAGGGGCTCAGTGGCTTCCTCTAATGCTTTTCTCTAATTGGCCTTGCGTTTAAGACACTTAGTCAACACTGTGGTTACAACCTTCAGATTCCCTGGCAGGCCTAGATGCCAAGGATAAGTTTCCTGTTGCATAGCAAAGAGAATTTGTAGATGAAACACTGATGGGGAGAGAAAGTACTTGTGAGTACAGGTCTCAGTGCTATTAGTGAATTATATTTGGACATTGGCAGAGTGCTTCATCTGTTGAAGAAAATAGAGCATGCAAAAAGTACAGATTCCTTGATCTGTAGAAAGCTTGCGATTTGTTCATTTGTTTCAGGATGAAATGGGGACATCACTTGAGGAGACCTTATAAATAGATATATCAATTGGTGGAAAAGGTACTTTCTCCTCACAAAAGTGAGAAAACAAAAAGCTGTTTTCACAAATTCAAGTGTCTATTTATGACTTCAATCATCTGGATTACACTGTAAAAATCACATTTTGGCCAGGCACAGGTGACTCAAGCCTAATCCTAACTGCTTGGGAGGCTGAGATTAGAGGTCTGAGGTTTGAAGCCAGCCTAAGCTGGAAAGTCTATGAAATTCTTAGGTCCTATTAACCACCTAAAGCAAAAAACACACAAAAAAGCAGGAAGTGGCATTCTGGTTCAAATGTTAAAGCACTAGCATTGAGCAAAAAGCTCAAGGACAGCACACAAGTCCTGAGTTCAAGCCCCAGGACTAGCACAAAATTAATAAAAATAAAAATCATGTTTGATTTATAAAAATTCCTTGCTCAAATTATTGCTCTTTGAAAAACTTCTAGCCTAATCCGCCCCTCCCCCAAACCATGACACCTTCATTTGATTCAGACATAAAATCTCACATAAAAGATTTTGTTATCTATATTACTATAGTTTCTATGCTTTAGGCCATATAACACTATATAGTGTGAGACAGCATACGAAATGAAATAGAGAAATACAGAATGCAAAAATGTAATACCATGTAATATTTCCACATCTTGTTTTTCTCATCTGTAATTGAAATGTATTAAT
The DNA here is from genome assembly GCF_031878675.1 of Megascapheus bottae. Taxonomy (NCBI): domain Eukaryota; kingdom Metazoa; phylum Chordata; class Mammalia; order Rodentia; family Geomyidae; genus Megascapheus; species Megascapheus bottae. The sequence goes on along the minus strand of NC_143517.1, from coordinate 12,973,053 downwards.
ACTTGTCTTGGGATCATGTTATAAGAAAAAGGGAATTTGAAGTGCAGAAAGATTATTTCCAAATTATAGCAATGATTACTTCTTAAATTTAGAAGATGAATTTCATGAGCTAAATATCTTTTAGTGTACTCTCATGAATCATCATCTTGGAGTTTTCTTTGAGGTTGAATATTAGTATTTCAATGTTAGGACATTGGAAAACAGCAGGTCAGCCCAGCCTGAAGAAACTAGATGTGTGTTGAAACATATCTGAATCTTTATAACATTGATTACTTGACATCTTTGTGGGAAGAACTAATTAGGACTGATAATACAGGCAGGTAACAAGGTATTAGTGTAGTCTTTGCTCATTGCAACCAATCAATATAAATTAGGCAGAAATGAATTTCTCATGTAGAATAATTCTATTTTTAGCTATCTAGAAGTGAAACCTGTAAACCATTAACAATTCTGGTTCATTCGGCTAGAATTTACCAAATGTGATATAAACGAACACTTTAGAGAGACCTAAAAGCAAGCATATAGAACTTCATACTGGAATTTTTGGAAATAAAGCCTTGTCCATCGTATTTAGATGATTTTACAGATGTACTCAAAGCAATAAACCAAAATACTTAAGTTATAGTGTATACTTTCCATATATGCATTTATTATTTGATGCATTAATTATCACATACATAATTAATAAAGGATTTATAAATCAGATACAACTTGTACAAAGAAGAAAACTGGCTTTCTTCTGATGAAAGCTCTTGCCTTGCAGTGTGCTAGTAAATGTTTAATAACTGGCTCTAGGGGTCTGGAGAGGACCCTAATTTGTAGTATTTGTATTTTTCCATGAAGTAAATAATTCCTGCATGATCACAATACAAAACTGGAAAGAAATGCTCAATAAATATCACATCACCTTATAGAATTACGACCATACAGTCCCTGTAAATGTAAAATACCCTCAGAGAAGAAAAAGGTTGACTTTTGAATATTTATTACCTTTGTTCTTAAAAGAACTTCAATTTTTATCATTAATATTTAATAAACTTGTATTTTGATAGGCTCACAAAAGTCCTGAAAGTAAAACTCCCCTCAGCTGATATACACTCATAGATGATTCCATCTGCTACTAATCATCCAGACTTTTATTTTTTAAAAAGTGCACACATGAGTGTACAAGGTACCAATAACTAATGCCTGTAATCCTAACTATGCAAGAGGCTGAGATCTGAGGATCCTGGTCCAAACCCAGCCAGGGAAGAAATGTCTCTAAGACTTGTCTCTAATTAACCAGCAAGAAGCTGGAAATGGAGTTATGATTCAAGAGGTAGAGTGCCAGCCTTGAGCAAATATTCTAAGGAAGAATGCTGAGAGAACCAAATAAATGGAGAGTTATGCTTTGATTAAGGGTTAGAATACTCCATGTTGTTAAAATGTTACTTCCATCCAAATTGAACCACAGATTCCATTCAATCCTAATCAAACTACTGGCTTACAGGGAGGGGGGTGGGAGGAGGGAAATAGGGACAAAAACATGAAAGGGGTATCAATGTGTGAGAAGTAATACAACTTCTATCTGGCAAATATAAATGTAACCCTATTAATTACATTAAACTTAATTTAATGTAATTTTAATTACATTAAAAAATACCCTTCTTGAATATTTGTTTGTTAAATATGTCATTTGAAATATGATGTAAAAATCAATGTTAATAAATTCTTTAATAAAAAAATACTGGCTTAAAAAATTCTAAGGGACAGTGCCCAAGATTTAAGTTCAAGCACTGTACACACACAAACAAAGGTAGGAAAGGTAGAATAAAATTGGAGGTAAAATTTCTATTCTCAGAGATATTTAAGAATAATCAGGCAAGTCATAAATACTGAAATCTGCAGTCGTAATCCTGACTTTGATGACTTGTGGAAGAGCCCCTAAATCTAAGACATGCTATATTTCATAAACCATAATTTAAAAGATACCCTTATCAGAAATTTGTATTATTATGGGCCAGGAATGTTGCCTAGTGGTAGAGTGCTCACCTACCATGCATGAAGCCCTGGATTCGATTCCTTGGTACCACAAATACAGAAAAAGCCAGAAATGGCCCTGTGGCTCAAGTGGCTCGCAGAGCATTAGCCTTCAGCAAAAATTGTCCGAGGACAGGGCCCAGGCTATTATATTTAACATCCCTTTGTATAACTACTTCAATGTTTTTAAAATTATATCTTAGTATGAACCTAATAAATGTCATTAACAAAATGCTTATTTTCCCATACTGTTGTATAAAGCATCAAACTTTGTCACTTCACTGATTTAACCAACCACCCTTCCTTCAGAGATGATGAATCCCACATGCATGCTCTTCTTATACAAAATATTAATCAATGCCACAGTAAAACTATCTCTCTTATTCATGGAACAGAGAAAACTGTCAGCAATGTATTTATGACATAACTTCACTCCCACAGAGCTCACATCTCTTACGAGACCCTGATGGCTTCAATTTCGCTCCCATATCTCATTAATAAAGAGACTGAATATCTGCATGAAGCAGTCAGAGAATAAGAACTATAGAGAAAGTAGAAGGAAGATACCCAACATTTAATTACACTTAATATTCAATGACACTACTGATATAAAAAAACATTCTAATGATCCTGGTTCAGACAATAATACTACCCTTCCTTCCTTGAACAACAGAACACATAATTCTTACACTTGGATAACTCAGTCTCTCTTGTCCACAATCTTCGCTCTTAGTTCCTTTTCCCAACAGATAAATGGCTCTCCAATAAAGCATTGATCTGAGGATTTTTGTACTCCTACCAAAAAGAAAAGTCATTTGCTGATTCAAGGATCTAATCTATTCTAGCTCTTATCAGTGCTTTAATCTCCTTCCTTCCTTCCTTCCTTCCTTCCTTCCTTCCTTCCTTCCTTCCTTCCTTCTTTTCTTTTTTATCTTTCTTTTTTATCATCTTTATTGCAGGGCCTACTTGGACCTGAGTTTCTTTTGATCAAGGTTAGCACTCAGCTCCATTTCCATTTTTTTGTTTTTTGGGTTTTTTTTTTTTAGTGGTTTAGTGGAGATAAGAATCTCAGAGACTTTCTTATGGAGGCTGACTTCAAACCTCAATCTTCAAATCTCAACCTCTTGAGTAGCTAGGATTACAGGTGTGAGCCACCAGTACCTGGCTTGCAGATTCTACCCTAGACCTACATTAGAATGTTCCATTGTTCAAGTCAACAAGAGCCAATCTTTGAATGGCTTAGTGCTATTGAAAACACATCAAACTAAAATGTAAATTAAAGGCTATTCTGCAATTCATTTGTGTGACGACTTAACTGAGATTTTGAATAACAATCAGTACATTATTATCTTTGATTATTATGTGACATCTTGATGCCCCTGCATGAAAATTTCCATATATTAAAGCCAAATACCAGTAATAAGAATTGAAAGCATTGCCAGGGGTGGTGGCTCACGCCTGTAATCCTAGCTGCTCAGGAGGCTCAGATCTGAGGATTGCAGTTCAAAGCCAGTCTGGGTACTAAGCACTGTGAGGCTCTTATCTCTAACCACTAGGAAACTGCAAGTAGCACTGTGGTTCAAGGGGAAGGGTGTTGGCCTTGAGCTGAAGAGCTCAAGGACAATGCCCAGGTCCAAAGTTCAATCTCCACAACCGACCAAAAGGAAAAAAGAATTGAAAACATTAATTTTTGATGAATCTTAGTAAGAAGCTATAATTTACCAAGTTTTTGTCAAAGTGTACCCTTATATCTAATATTCAAAGCGTCTGAAAAATTAAATTTGGATTTGCTTCCTTAAAAAAACAATATTAATGTTACTTCAAATCATACTACCAAAAGCACTATAAGAAAATAAAAAATAATCGTCACATAAAGAATCACGTGTGATTCTTCTTCATCCTCTTATGGTTGTCTAAATCATTAAGTATTAACCTGCCTTTACTGTAGAAGTTATTACTATGTTTATTCTCCCAGTGCACATCATTTCCCTAAGGAGATGGCTAGCGAGCTGACTTCCAAAATGTAAAAACAAAAAGGCACCAGTTCTTCAGTTCCAGGCCAAGGCATCCCTAATGGTAAGCAGAGTAAGTACTGTGTTTCAATACAACCCATGAGCATGTCTGTGTAGTGTGCAAGATAAGTATACTTCAGGGTTGGGGAGCCTTTTTCTGCAAGAGCCATTTGGCATGTGACCTTGCTGGTACGGATGTTTATACTACTACGCCAAAAAAAAAAAAAAAAGGCCACTAGATTTACTGAACTTTGAGTGTCATTTGTCTTGGCAGGAACAGACCAAATTATATCCTGGTCCTTCTGCTTCACATTGCTTGGATTTCTGTAAGCTTTCTGGTCATCTATTTTACTCCATTTTTTCCCTCTCTTGTGCCATTATGGTTTCATTCAGAGACTGAAATGATAAGAAGGAAAAGCAGATGTTTCCACTCAGTGTCTTCATATGCAAAGTCCTTCAGTGGTGTGTTTCCATTTTGTGTTTTTGTGATTTCTATCTTTAATTGGTGGGTTTTATCAAGCAGGTGCTATCCTGCTTCTTTAAAGAAGCTGTGTTTCAATGAGTAAATATATTAACAGAATAGTCAAACATAAATACTCATCCATATAAATTTCTGTAGAGAAACCCACAAAGGTTATGTCAGTGCATTTTGTCAGTAACATCTAAATCTTAAATTCTGACCTTATCTTTAAATTTCTTATGTTCCAATTATTTAAAACGTATCAGTTATATAATTGTTATGTACACTGATGCATCATAAATAAAAGTTACAAGGGTACTATTATATATATGTATATGCATGCATGTGTATATGAATATGTATGTACGTACGTACGTACGTATGTACGTATGTATGTATGTAGGAAATAATTTTTTAAAGTGAATATTAAAGTGACCGGGAGTTTGGCCTAGTGGGAGAGTGCTTGCCTAGCGTGCATGAAGACCCAGGTTCGATTCCTCAGTCCCACATACATAGAAAAAAGCCAGAAGTGGTGCTGTGGCTCAAGTGGTAGAGCTCTGACTTTGAGAAAGCCCAAGGACAATGCTCATGCCCTGAGTTGAAGCCCAGGACTGGCCAAAAAAAAAAGAGAATATTAAAGTTCAGAAGACAGAAAATAATCTATTTCCTAAAGTTTATGATAAGGATCCTTTCTTAAGGAAAAGAATATAAAATGGGCAAAACAAAAACCATAAGGAAGTGACTGAAATAAAAATGATTTGATTATAATTTGGGGCATTGTTTTAAACACTGTATTATTTCCTACAGAATGATTCAATATATGTATAAATAAGCATTTCCATTTCAGTGAACTTTAATCATTTCTACGTTATAAGTTTTGCAATCTTGACATTTGTTTCACGAAAAGGTGCAGGTATATGAATACATCTGTTCACGAATACTTAGATTTTTTCATAAAGAACTAAGCATGCTGAAGGGAAAGTAGGGGAAAAAATTCTACCAGTATCTCGGGCAAGTCATGGACTGAATAGAAACACATGACTTTTTAAAATAATTGACATAATGAAAATGTCCTTTAAGGAATACTTATCAGACAACCCTGTAGAGAATAAATTCAGTATGCCTCTGACCAGGGCAAGACAACTAAAGAAATAACTGAAGAAAGCTTACAAACTAGGTTTCATCAATTAAATGAAAAGGAAAATAAGTAGCAGGAGCTTGAAAGAGAAAATGTTTTTTAGTTTGTAAATGGGAACATTGTTCAAATTCACAAATAAGGTCCAGAACAATTATACTGTTTCCTGAAAAAGAAGAAATATATTTTGAGAATTAAACTATTTTCTTTCTCTTTTTTGCCAGTTTTGAGCCTTGAACTCAGGACTTGAGCACTGTCCTTGGACTTTCACAAGGCTAGAGCTCTACCCTTGAGCCACAGCACTACTTCCAGCTTTTTTCTAGGTATGTGGTGCCAAGGAATTGAACCCAGGTCTTCGTGCATGCTAGGCAAGCACTCTACCACTAGACCAAACTCCCGGCCCAACTATTTTATTTCTTATTTTATTAAAATTATCTTTAAGTAGTTGTACAAAGGAATTACCACTTTTGAAAACAGTCAGTGAATACAATGCATCTTGATAAATATCATCCCTTTCAATATTCTCACCCATCCCTCCTCTAAATACCCCTTCTTTCACTCTTCTTAAGTTGGCAGGATACACATTGAATTATTTTCTTTTTGCCAGTCCTGAGGCTTGAACTCCGGGTCTGGGCAGTGTCTGTGAGCTTTCTCAAGGCTAACACTCTACCACTTGAGCGACAGCACCACTTGAGGCTTTTTCTATATATATGGTACTGAGGAATCGAAACCAGGACTTCTTGCATGCTAGGCAAGCACTCTATCAGTAGGTCCCACTCCCGGCCCACAGATTGAATTCTTGACTGCGTTTTCCTACTCTACTCTCCCTTCATTTACCTCTTTCCTCTTGACCCCACCCCACATCAATTCCACTCCTAGACATTTATCTAAAGGAATACAAATCAAGTTTCAATAAAACTATCAACACAAACATGTCCACTGAAGCACGATTCATCCTAGTCATGGTACAGAATCAGTCCAGATGCCCCTTACTGTACAAATTGGTTCAAGAAAATGTGGTATATGTGAACAAAGACAGTTTACTCTTTCTTAGAAAAAATGATGTAAAAACTGTAAAGAACAGAAAGACCTGGAAAACATTAAGGTAATTAAGGTAAGTTAGGCCTAGAGAGACAAAGGATGTATGTTGGCCCTCATATGCGGGATCTAAATTTAACTTATGTTTGTAAGTAAATACATTGTATGCTGGTGCATACAAATGTAATAACTGAAATAGAGTAGATTCTAGGGAGCATTCAGATAGTGTAATTTCTTAGAAAGACAAAATGAAAGTTCAGCAAAATAAAGACAAAGAAGAAGGAATGTTGATATTACTTAATTTCAAGTAGGCTTAAAACCCTAAGTCTTTAAAAAGAAAATAAAAGAAAAAGAAAAAAGAGAAACAAAAAATGGGTGAGTGACTTCACAGTCTTGAGATAAGAAAACAAATGTAATATCCAAAGATATCCAAAAAGATTTAGATACTGTACTTATCCTGGGCCATCTATCTGGATACTTCTCCAGTTCAAGCAGTAAGACTGGTCCAATCTATATTCAGAAACAGCTTGAGGCAGATGCAGCAGATGTCATCTATCTCAGTAAGCATCTTCCAGTGGTCATTTCAAAAACCCCTTCTCTCCAAATTCTTCAGACACAGAAGAATCTGAGTGAAAGTCCCCACATCTGAAAGACCCATAGAATTATGCCAGAAGCTTTGGGTAATTTACACTTTCCCCAAGACATTTCTGTCTGGTAAGTCTTGATGGATATTGGACCACTGTCCTCTTGAAGTCTGTCAAGTGACTGATATATTTTACCCAATGACTCCATCAGGGAACCAATGACATACTACAGGCCACAGCCAATTCATTTTTGTGCTTGCTTATTCCACCTGTATGCTAAAATAACATCCCCATTGTTTCACTCAAGTTATTTCTTTTTTTTTTGAAGTAAGTAATGCTTTTTTTATTGTAATTAGTAAAAGGGTTACATGATATTTGCCAGATAGAAGGTGCATTAATTCACATACATTGATACCCTTTCACCTGACTACTATGTCCTTTGCCGGTTTTATAACACACTCTTTTTATTTTTTTTTAACCTTTACCCACTTTCTCCAGGTGATCTCATCCAAGGCTTTCAATACCAACATTGTACATGATCCTTAATTATGGAAATTGGATACAATCTTGTTCCTACAGCGCCAAGCTGCTAGTTGGCTATCAGACTTAGAAAGTATCTAGACTAGCATCTTTGTTCCCTAAGCGTTTTTTGTTGATCAACACATACACTCCACAGAATATAATCTTCCCACTTTCTGCTATTCAAGATATAGAAATCAACCACTCAGAAATGGCTGATTCAGGATAATCTCCATAGCAGTTATATTGTAAAGGATGACTATTAGTCAAAATTTTAACTTCCGTAACTTATTTTTTTAATTTTTTGTCTTTAATTAGTTGTAAAAAGAAGTCATATTCAACAAAGCTGTTTATGAACAGAATATGTAACTTTTTCTAAATTTCATAGGAAATCAAGAATGGTGACTCCTATCTGTAATCCCAGCCCTTTGGAAGATTGAAACCAGGAGAATATTAGGTGCAAGAGAGTCAGGCAAAACGTTATCAAGACCCCATCTCCATCAATAAGAAGAAATAGTGCCACACCTTTCAGCCTTTGCTGTTAAAAGGAAGATCATGCTCTAAATTGGCTTTGGGAAAGGAATTAACTAAAAAGATAACTAAGAAGTAAAAGAAAAAAAAATAGGCCAGAGGCATGGCTGAAATGGTCTACATCACAATTTTGAGGCCCTGAATTCATACATCAGTACAGTCAAATAAGAAACAAGAATATTATAATAAACATTGGAAATTAACAACTATGTTTTATTGAAGAAAAAGAACTATTTAAATTAAAAACTGTGTTGAAACAAATGTATCATTGTCTCTACATAATAAGAGAAATGTGTTTCTACATTGGCTGCCCAATATGTATGACAGGTAAGCCGAAGATTTCAAAAGAATTAATTGAAAAGTCATTACCACAGCTATCACCATTCAGACACCTCCAACACATTTCATTTCAATTTTAGAGTCACAGGTAGATTTGCCCACAGATGGTTCAAACTCAGGGTAGTAAATTAATGAAACTGTTTTCACAATGAGAAAAAAGATGCTAATTTGTTGAGAGGATATTCTCCAAAACAAAAAACCCACAAGTCATCTATTGTTACAAAGCTCTGTCTGTGACTCTTTTTAGAGTTTCTATTACTATCCCTCTGTCAATGATAGCTTTGGCTTTTAGTGCATTGATTATCAGTTTTGCTAGTAAATATGACTTTTATCTTTAAATGCTACAGAGAATAATTTATCTCCCCTGTGAACAACATCTGGAGTTAAAGTTTTATTGAGCATACCTTTGACCTCTGTGATGTTTGGAAGATGCCTAAAGTAAGTTCAACACTTCACAAAGGCAACTCAGAGAAAACAGAATGTCAGCCTGAGTTAACGTTAGACTTACACAAACAAGTCCGACTTAAATTTGGTAACTACAAGTCACGTACTAGCACATGTGATCACATACGATTTTTAAATCTAGACCATAGATATATCTGATAAGAGAATATATGTTTTAAAAAAGAAAAGTAAAACATACATATTTAAGAAAAACATTAAAGTATTTCAGCCCTTCAAAAAGAAAGAGATAGAGGGACAAAGGGTAACAAAAAATGCAGCCATCACTGCACTGAGGTTGAAAATGAACTATACAACTTGCTGAGTGAGGAATGGGAGGGGAAAACTGGGAGAGAAAGTGGAGAAGAGGTGACATTGTCTAATGTACTCATTACCTGACTTACATAACTGTAACTCTGTACATCACCATTATAATACAGTTTTAAAAACAATTTAAAAGAACAATATATTATCATAAAAATAATCAACATTACCAAAATATTGCAGAAGTTCTTTAAAAACTTGATGGATCAGCCACACACCAATGAATCAGTCTTCTAAAAAGAGTCACTACACCCAGCCATTCATTTAAAATTCTGTCAAGTAAAATCAGCATATAGCCATAACATAAGGGGTAGTAAGGGGTAGAAGTAAGAAGAAAAGGTAATGAAAAAAGACAGCCAGAACAGTGTAAAGGAGAAAGGAAGATAGATATGTAAACTGGAGTTCATTCACAGACATTAGCCTAAAAATGCCATGTTCTCTCCAATTAGAATTCTTCCATTTGAATTTTTTAAAGAGGGTTTATAATGCAGATGAACTGGAAATAGTATCATTTAAGAAAATCCTTCATGGGTTAAACTTTTGGGGTTAGCACGCCATCTATGTGATCATGTTATATAGAGTCTTGGTCATTGCTCTGCAGATTTTCAGCTAGGTCAGTCAAATGTCAACCCACTCCATGCCTGCACCACATGATTGCTTCCAAAGTCCTATCTTTTAACATTTGGTGGGAGCCAAGAAAATCATGAATGGGAAACAAATGTCAGGTGTTTTTCAGTGAAAGAACACCTTATTAAGTTTACAAGTCGATTTATGGCGTAGGCTTCAGCAGGCTCAGAAGGTTGTTTTGTTTTCAGAGATTCATTTAGTTATTTACTTATTTGTTTTGTGAATCAGATGTTAAACACAATCATAATTTAAAATTAAACTATACAAACTTAAAGAAATGCTAATTATTTTGCCATGTTTTGTGTTATGCTTTTGAAGTTTTGTTTATGCCTGTGTTATTGGCTTAATAGAAGTTTTAGATGAACATGTTCTTAAAATAAGACAAGATAGAACTAGTAATGGAAAACAAATTGGAATGTTCTAGAAAATAGATTATGTTTTCTTTCTCATTGATTGTCTAGACTCAGGAAATTTGTGAGCAAATATTTTTTAATACTGCATCTTGATACTAAAGCTTTATCATGTCTGTAACCATTATTTTCTCAGTATCACAACAGGACTTGAGAAATTAACTTTTTAGCATTTGGAAATTTTTATCCAATTCAACAAAAAGTTCTAGTACTACCTTGCTTGTATTATGTTCTCTTTTCTCCATAAAGCACATAAAAATATTGACCAGCAGTCATGTCACTACTATAGAACCAAGAATTTGTTAAATTGAGTAAAAAGGTTTTGCCAGATTTAATAAGCGATAGAGAACATATATTAGAGTACTGTGAAATTTTATGTCTGTGGTTTATCTGTGATGTTACATATAAATGGTATTATCATCTGTGATAAACTATGTGTAACTTCATGTAATAACCTAGCCTCTTTTGTGGGACTTGAGCCTCATGGCAATAGAGTGACCAGCATTCAATGAACTAAGCTAGGAGTCATTTTCATAACAGCACAATGACCACTCTCCACCTTAGGGCTCAAAGAGAGCAGCGCTGAGTTTCAGTGGGGCCTGAGCTTTAAAGGTAAATACCACAAGCATAACTATATGTAGGTGGTCCAGCAGGTTAAGCAGTTTTACAAAAACAAAAACAATTTGCTAAGCTTTACAGGTTACTGAAATGAGTCCCAACTTGTTCACTGGATATCTTTCTTAGAGAATAGCTCTAGAATTTTTTTTTTTTTTTTTTGATGCTCAAATGGCCGGCGTGGCTCATGCCTGTAATCTTAGCTACTCCAGATTTGATAAACAGGAGGTCCATCATTTGGCAAAACTTCACATGTCTCTTAAGTATGGTGGCCTCTGCCTGTCTTTCTAGCTGTTTCAAGTTGTATGAATAAAATGTCCAAGTAAGCCAGGGAGAAAAAGAGAGACCCTGTCCTGAAGATAAGTAGAACAACAACAACAAAGACTACAAGTATGGCTCAAGCGGTAGATTTCCTACCCAGCGAGCACAAAGCCCTGAGCCCAATCCACTGCTGCCACATAAACCAAAACACAAAATAATGTGCTAAAGCCCTGTAGAAACTGCAAATATGATTATAAATTCAACCAATATATTTCAGCTCCTAACGTAAGCACTGAGAACTTGGCAGAGATGGCGAAAAAAATGAATAATGTTTGTTCTCGTCCTCAAGTTGCCTACAGTTTAGTCATGAGTGATACATGTAAATAAGAAGACATTTAAGAGAGTATAAAATGTGTCATAACTGAAGAAAAAGCAAATTGTTATGAGACTGAAGGGACCTGGTGATTTTATCTGGAGCATCACAGAAGAGCACACATAGAAGATGGAATCTGGAGACAAGATTTGAAGAAGTATCAATGAAAAAACTGCATCTGAAACTGGAAGTGTTTGGGGCTGATACCTGACAGTCTAAAACTCATTAGCGTAACTACTGCAATGACCATGAAAGAAATCATTAAGCGCCCATAAACCTGCTGCATTAAAACTTTATGCTATTTCCATGTAAACTAGAAAGTGTGTCAACGTGGAATACACAATGTAGTGTTCTAATCCAGTCCTACAGAAGCCATGGCTCAGGAGATGGTTTTTTTTCCAATTTGTAAGTCCATTATTTATTTATTTATTTATTTACTGCCAGTCCTGGGCTTGAGCTCAGGGCCTGAGCACTGTCCTTGGATTTTTCTCAAGGCTAGAGCTCTACCACTTGAGCCTCAGCTCCACTTCGGGCTTTTTCTAAGTATGTGGTACCGAGGAATCGAACCCGGGTCTTCCTGCATGCTAGGCAAGCACTCTACCACTAGGCCAAACTCCCGGCCCTGTAAGTCCATTTTTAACACCATGCCCAATTTTAAAACCCAAAGTAAAAGTTGTCCTTTCTTTTTCTCCTGAAGTAAAAGAAAACATTTTTATTTGAGTGAATTTTTAAAATTATGTTTCCAAGAAAACGATAAAAATCCATTTAATGTAAGTTTTTTTCACAACACAGAATGGATTGTCCAATAGACTTCAAGATAAATAGTACTGATTGCATTCCTATGAATTCATAAATAATTCATGCATTATGTAAACAATGAGTACATCCAAAGCAGAGCTTTCGGGGGAGACTGGAACAAACGCCGAAGCAATGGAGAAGTGAAAACATTTTTAAAATGTCAAGGAACGAGGACTATTCAACCACATTGTTTCACCCTTCAGTTAATGAGTCACGCAAGAGTTCACCTTGCTCAGTAAAGTTCCATAAAAGCCTTTCCCTCTTGCTTGTCAAAATACCCTACTCACACCTTCGTAATTCTGGCAAAACAAATCCAAGTGTGACAGAGCACCTACTGGCTTTGTGCTAAGTGCAAGGAAAAGAATGTCTATTCATCTCTCTCACACACCAACGTGTGACCCCACCAACATCTGACCCCAAAGATTTTTGGCCTTGACCTCAATTGACATAGCAATGGACCCCCAGGGTCCATCTAGAGGTATTAAGAGCATTGCTCCAACCTAGCAATCTCAACTTCACACCCACAAGACACCAGGCCAAAGAGGACCAGTTCCCTCTGTTGTCTCCCGATGACAGCTGTCAGTAGGTTGCTGCCTGAATAGGCAACATTTCAACAATTGGAGCCTAGGTGCGGAGAGAGGTGGGGGGCGCCATGGGAGGCCAAGGGGCTGAAATGACTGTTTTTTATAAGCACCCGGTCCAGTCTCCTCCAGCACCACCTTCCAGCCTGCTCAGGCGCGGGGAGTCGCTAGAGTTGAGATCCTTGCTCTCTCAGACCCGGGGACTCTTTCCCCACGCGCCTCCGAATGAAACCCGGTGAAAACATCCCAGGAGAGAGTCCCCAGCTCCCGCTCCCCTCAACTTCCGCAGGCGCGCGCGGGGCGCGCTAGCCCGGGGTCCCACACCGCGGCTGGGGCGGGGAAGGCGCTTGCTCACTCCGGGGAGCGCCTCGGCTGCAGCCCCGGGACGGCGCGGCGACACCCGGCGGGGGATCGGTGAACCCCGCGCGCCTGGGACCAGAAGTGAGATCGCGCCCTCCCGTGGGCAGGAACGACCTGGCGAGTGGCGCGGGGACCCGGAGGGCAGTGAGAGCCCAGCCGTGTTGGCGGGGGAGAGGAGAGTGGGGTTCTCTCGAGAGAAGCGCCCGAGCTCGCCGACCCAGCCGGCGACGTCGCCGGGTTCGGGCTGAGGTCCTGGGAGGAGAGCCTCCCCGGAAAGGCGAGCCGGGGTCGGTCCCCGAGCCGGGGCGCGCGGAGCGGGAGGCGAGGAAAGCACTCACCAGCTGCAGCGCACAGAGGCAGATGAGCGAACAGCGGCCCGAGCAGCGGCCCATGGTGTCTGCGGTGTCCCAGCGGCGCCTTCCCGGCCGCGGCGCGGCTGCCTCGGGACTCCGGAGTTGCCCCGCCCGGCTCACCGCTCTCCGCCTAGGGGCTCGCGCGCCCGCCTTTGTTAGTTTCCCGGCAGGGCGGGCGGAGGTCAGTGCGGCGCGCACGACCCAGAGCGTTTGGCAGGGGTCCCGCTTCCCACTGCACAGGTCTGCTTCTTGGGGAGGGGGAGCCGAGCCGGCGGGCGGGGCAGGGGGGACGGAAGGAGGCTACAGATGGCGAGTGGGCGAATGTCTCTTTAGGGGAGGGGAATGGAGCGGAGGTGGGCGTCTGGAAAGTGGAGTGGGCTGCTGTCTGGGTCGGTGGTGGTGGTGGTGGTGGTGGTGGTGGTGGTGGTGGTGGTGGTGGTGGTGTGTGTGTGTGTGTGTGTGTGTGTGTGTGTGTGTGTGTGTGTGTGTTGGGAGGGGATGAATGAGAGTGTCACCAGGGAGAATCAGAGACAGTCTAGTTAGGAGTCCTAGGGGGGAAAAGACACAGAGAATGAAAATGAACGGGAATGAGCATCAACCAGGGAGTCTGGTGGAGCAGAGCTGGAGCCCATTGGCGACCAGGGGAACTGGGGAACCGCGGGCCGCTCAGCTTTCTTGCCCGAGGTTGGAAGGGACGAGGAACTGGAAACGTTTGCAAAGGGTGGGATTGAGGCTTGGTGGAAGGAAGGAAGGAATGAAGGGAGGGAGGGAGGGAGGGAGGGAGGGAGGGAGGGAGGGAGGGAGGAAGGGAGGGAGGGAGAGAGAGAGGGAGAGAGAGAGAACAGAAGGTGGGGGAGGATCACAAGGTTCAAGGCCGAGGTGGGGATGGGTGCTGCGGCGGGCGCGGGGCGCTTAGCCCCAGAGTTCTCTGGACTGCGGCGGTGCCCGCAGCAGTGGGTGGCCTGCAGGGCGCCCCCGCTGGAGTCAGCAAGGAAAAGTTGACAGAGTTGATTGGCCACTGCGGAGAAGGGATGTGCGGATGGTTGGTGGCACCGGGAAAGCCTGGATGCTGGGAGCACTGCCTTAGGGACCTCAACGCCAAGACACTTGGAGATCTCCATCCAGGAGTAAGAAAAGTCATAGTATTTTATCTGAATGGAGAGGAGGTTGTATTCCGAGTATGGATAAATATGACTTTGCCCCAGAAAGAAAGAAAAAAAAATGAGAGGGGCTTGGAAGACTGGATTCGGGGTAGTTAAAATCCCGGATAAAGTTTCTATGAATCCTAAGGAAATTTGTTCTCTCCCATCTAGCAGAACAATGGCGCAGGAGTTCTGAAGAGAATTAAATTTCACAGGACTCAACTTCTGATTCTTTGTGCTCATTCCTTGTCTCTACTGCAACTGCTCAAAAATTCTCAGCAATTCGCCCAAAGAAAGAAAAGACGCCTCCCGATGAACTGTCTCCTGGAGAGGTTTTTTGTTGTTCAGAATTTGGCGCAGAAACCATATTTTGAATCCGCTGCTTCCTCCTGGGTTCTCAGTGATAGGTTGGTAAGATACAACAAAAGATCGTTGCATTTTTAATACACATATTCAATGTGTGATATCTGTTCCAGCAACTCACTTACTAAAGGGAGCTGAGTTTTTGTTTTACAGTGAGCTGGTTCTTTCTGAAATGTTCCTTCAGGACACATATTTATGATTTGACAGTTTCAGTGCCCAAGAAATTCCTCCCTTGATATCTTTGAAATTCTAGTAGGGACACATGAACAACCTCAGGGATTAGGTCAAGAGCATGAAATGTGTACGTTCTCCCCCAATTCATTATCCTAGACAGAGGGGCGAGAGCATGCATACACACAAGCACACACACACACACACACACACACACACACACACAGTGATTTTTTTAACCTGTTAAGACATCCATAATCAAAATTATGAGAAAACGGTGCCTTTCTTTACACACAATGAATAGTCAGGATCATTTCTGGAGACACTAAGGAACATGAATCCTGAGAAATAAAGAACCAGGCATGTGAAAAGGACACTGCACAAAGTCTTAGGCCATTAACCATTCTGTATGATGCAGCTGAACACGATTGCTCCTAAGTCCTCTCTGTCTTCCAGCCATTTCTCTTGCCTCTTCATCTGGAGATGAAGTCATAATCAGAATGATGCATCCTTCCTTCCAATTTTTTTTTCCACAGGTGTCATCCCTTAACTGCTCATTACAAAAAAAGGTCATTCTAGCTGCCACATTTGCAAAGGTGAAAGATCTTATTTATTCCATGCCTTTCCTGACAAGGCTTGCAGCGGGGAGTGAGAGCAGGTACACAAATGAAGTAATGATCCAGACTATGAAGACTAATAGCTCAATAAAGACAATACTTTGTCTTTCACTCCAAATTATTCAAGGTTAGACCAATGTTCTTTTCCAGGATTATATCTATTTATTTGACAAATGGCATACAGACACTAGCATGCGCTGAATTCTTGGTAGCAGTCTATGTGATTTCTGTGTATTCATTCAACTCATCAGGAAGAGGTGGATATGGATTATCCCTATAGACAAACTAGGTCAACAGGAAGTGAGAGTTCTTTGCCAAAGAGAGGAGCATGAATACAAACCCAGTGGATCCAAACCGTCAGTACCAACCCTGTAGACTGATTAAAGAGTCTCAGAGATTCCTTGTAACTGTGTCACACACACACACACACACACACACACACACACACTCCCTCTCTCAGGAGGTCCAGATGAGAATTTCTTCTTTGGGTATTTTAAGACTGTTGAAAATACATTTGCCTTAATTTCATTTAAAGAAACAATGCTAATGACCATATAAATTGTTTGGTCACATTTATTTCTCTGTATCTTACTCTTGACATGCAAATTGTTCCAAATCTTCTTTTTTTTTTTTGACACTTAAAGTATTTTGTTTTAACAGTCATGGGCCTTGAACTCAGGGCTTGAGTGTTGTCCTTGGACTTTCTCAAAGCTAGAGCTCTATCATTTGAGCCACAGCACCATTTCTGGCTTTTTTTTTTTTAATGTATGTGGTTCCGAGGAATTGAACCCAGATCTTTGTGTATGCTGGGCAAGCACTATACCACTAGGCCAAACTCTTTGCCCCCAAATGCTCCCTTGTTTCTTTCCTTCTTCTATCTTCCCCTTCAATGACCCCCTTAGGTTTCATCTCTTAACTGCTCATTATGAAAAGGGCCTCTCTGTCTGCTAGGTTTGCAGAAGTGAATCATCTTATTCTCTGCCATCCCTGAAGAGACTTGCAGGTGGGAAGTAAGAGCAGATACACAAATGACATAAAGAGTTGGTTCATCTGAAAGAAGTTGGTACCAAGAGCTACCATATTCCTGTGAGGATCAGCAAGATTCTTCTTAGGAAAAATGAGACTAGAAAATGGAAGTAATGGAAAGGGTGGAGCCTGGAGAAACACTGGGAAAACAAACCAAAGAATAATGTAAATGGAAGAGCCCATCATGTGTATGCCATAGAATATCAGAAAACTCACTTTGTAATTCTAGGAGCCCCTTTTTTTTTTGCTTTCATATGAAGTGAGTGTAGTGATATGCTTTGTCCAAAGAACTAAGCCTTGGCATTTGTTCTGCATTTCTACTCAGGATGAAGCCAGACCTTAGCTTTGTTCGGCACTCATGTTAAAATATGTGCAGATCATTACTGAGCACACTATCTGAAGTAATGCCTCAGTTGCCTCATGTTTAGTTTCCTTCTAAATACATATTTTCCTACTATGTGATTTCCTGTATTCCTTTTTCAGATACAATGCTATTTCCGTAGTGCTTATTATAATAGTTAAATTCAGTATTTACTGAAAAAGAATGATATATCTATTATATAATATATATTAGCATTACAGTTTGTAAAATGTTCTGTATTGTTCTTGTCTGCAAGTCGGTACCCTCAATGATTCAGAATTTTAATTGTCATTTGACCCTGTAAAGAGGTGCTATCTTTAAGAAGTGATTATATCATAAGGGCTCTGCCTTTATAATGGATTAAGAAGAAGAAAGAAAGATGAGAAAGGAAAAGAAAGAAAGAAAGAAAGAAAGAAAGAAAGAAAGAAAGAGATAGAGAAAGAAAGAAAGAGATAGAGAAAGAGAAAGAAAAAATCTACTAATCTATCAGTTAAAGTTGTGGGTGGACAAAGTTGTCCAAACTAAAAAGATAACTAGAGGTGAAATGGCACACTTGAGAGCAAAGTTTCTAAGTTTGTATGTTGAGTATTTTTTACTCAAAAAGTTCTTGCAGCCAAAGTGTTTGAATTTTGTAATAGTTACAGATACTAATTACAGATAATTAGATATCGAGAGGATGGGACCCAAGTATAGGCTTCATTTAGGTTTCACACACAATTTATGGCACAAAAAGTAAAAAAAAAAGAATTACCATTATTTAGTGAGCCTGTATTTTGAGAGCAACATGTGGTCCACTGTGGAATTTTATACTTGTGATTTCAGATGGCTCTTTAAAAGTTTTAGATTTTGGAGCATTTCACATTTCTAATTTTCATCTTAGAGAAACTCGACCACTAGGATTGAGATTACAGCCTTAAATCCTTCCTTAATGAAATCTCCTTAAGCTTTCTCCACATTTTTGGGTTCATTTATATCTTCCAGTTTTGTGATTTTGTTTGAGTGGGAATAACCTTAAGTTCTCTAACTACTGTGAAATGTTTCTGAAGTTGCCCCAGAGGTTACCATTAAGGTAAGTGAAAGTTAATACTGTCTATATAACTTGCTATTTTTTTCTTAAGTTTAAGACTACTTCAAAATAAATAATTAAAACTAAGGAACAATCTGCAAAATGTGACCCAGCAGACATACGCAATATTATACCAGATGCTCATCAGAAAAATAAGACCTAACACAAAAGACAAGAATTTGAGCTATATGGAGAAAACATTTTTCAGTAACCTATGAGTGATAGAGGTTTGGCTTGTTGTATTTTAATATGTACATAAAATTTCAAATAATTACACCAGCGTAGGAAATCATTTCATTTGCTCTGCTTTTCAAATCACAATTCAGAATGAACATGATTCCACTTGTCCCTGTGTTTTGTTTTGTTTTTTAATTAAATTGGTTTGGTTTGGAACCCAGCCAGGATTTTACACACCTGCCATCACTGATCTATGTTCCCTGGCTTTTATTTTCTTTTTTGTTTATTTATTTTTGCCAGTACTGGGGATTGAACTGAGGGTGTTAAGCTCTCACTTGGCTTTGTCACTCAAGGCTGGTTTTCTAACACTTGAGCTGCACCTCCACTACCAATTTGCTGTGTTTTTGTGGTTAATTGAAAATAAGACTCTCTTAGACTTATCTCCCTGAGCTGAATATCAACAATAAGCCACAGATCTCAGCCTCCTGAGTAGCTGGAATTACAGGTATGAGTCATCAGAGCCCCGCCCATCATTTCTAGTTATTCAGGATATGGGAGAGGTTTCTTAAGCTGTCATTAAAAATGTAAAATCACAAAACATCCTCTATGTTCTTAAATGAGAAAATAAGAGAATGAGGTTAATCACAAGAGAGAGCAATCATTTATTTAAGACTGTGGTATGATGTATCAGATTTGAAAATCAGAAGTAACATTCAAAGTAAAATCTCATCAGTTTCCTTCAATTTATTATAGCCCAAATGTACCCACTCAGTAAGGCTATATCCTTACCTGGAAGGTGGCTGTTCACTACAGGAGAGCACATTTTATTCGAAAACGTTCTTTTATCTTAGGTTTGCACCCAGTGAGTGTTCTGTAATGCCCCTATACTGAACAGCAGTAGGAATTGATAGATGTTTTGAAACAGTTTGAAATGTAGTTCCATTTCATTCTGAGATGAATTTATTAAAAATAAAAGGTAAAAGACACAGAAATCTAACTTTTCATTTAAAAACCACCCTGAGTACCCCTGAGTATGTACATATCAATATTCAAGTGTTTAATGAAGTCAGTGGTGCAGAAATAAAATGGGAACTGCACAAAATCACTCTTGTGAAGCAGCAATCCCAGTCAAGTAAAAGGTTTGTTGTCTGCTAGCTCCTCAGGAGACTGAAATCTGAAGATCACGGTTTGAAGCCAACCCAGGCAGAAAAGCCTGGTACCAGCAACAACAAAAAGGAAAGAAAGAAAGAAAAAAAGAGAAAAAAGGGAAGGGAAGGAAAGGGAAAGGATGGGGGGAGGGGAGGGGAAGAAAGGGACCAGAAGGGAAGGAGCTTCTGTTGCCCCATCCTTAGCATCTTGTTTTACTCTTCCTGAATACAGAGGTGCAACTTCTTTCTGCCAGAAATTGTATTTCACCTACAAGATAAGATATGATACCCATCCCTCAAGGACTTCCCCTCTGTAGGAGGGGAAAAGCTACATATAAATACTAGGAGAAAAGCTGACATATAAATTCCTCAGTTTCATGAACTGTGAGAACATAGGGTACATATACTGTTCTGTCTCAGCTTTGGTAGCCCATGTAGTCATTTACTTCATGGTTCATCCTTTTTTGGTCTTTCCCCTTAAGAATCTTTTGTACTTTTCTCCCATGGTATAGGTAGAAATCACCTTCTACTTAACTGTTAACATTTGAGTTCTTGTAACAAAGTATTTGTTCATACAACGCCTAATAAAAATCTAGTTACAGGACCCTAAAGAAATAATCAAGGAAATCCAATCCCATTTTTAATATTTGGAAAGCATTTTAATTGAATTCAGATTTTATAAAGATATTGAAATGATAAGGAGATAGATTCTGAACTTACAACATAGACTCAGCCTCCAGTACTAATACATTAGAGATTTACACAATGGAAGGTCCCATCCACTAATCACTGAAGACTAGGAGCAGTCTGAGCAAGAAATACTACAATTGTTTCTAGCCCTTTAGGCTAACTAACTTAATATACCTCATCTTAAGGTATTCTTTAATATACTTCAAATACCTCATCTATCTGATGACAAGATACTCAATAGATTTTTGGAACAGTGTGATAAAATAAAAAAAGCTTGATTAGTCCACCGCAAATATGGACATGGTGTTGTAGGACTCACAGAAATGTTAAGTCTTTGAGGGGAGACCTGAAAATGTGTACTAGTACTAAGTCTGGTTTGTCATGTGTATTTATCTTTCTAGAAGCTATGGTTCTTTCAAGCCTACTTTTGGATTTCTCCTCATTAGTTTCTGTGAGGTTCTTCAGTGGAGCAATCACCCTTGTGTCAAGACTTGATATATTGTGTACTAAATATGCCAGGCTCTATTTATGTGTGTGCCGTATATCCATTTTTTTGGCCAGTTGAGGGGCTTGAACCCAGGTCCTTGGCACTGTCTTCTCAAGGCTAGCACTATACTACTTGACCCACTGTACCACTTCCAGCATTTTCTGTGTATGTGGTACCAAGGAATCAAACCCAGGGCTCTGTGTATGCTGAGTGAGCACTCTACCACTAGGCTATGCTCTTGGCCCCTCATATCCATTTTTAAAACAAAGATTATTATCACTGTTATCAGGAAAAGTTGTCTCTGAGTAAGGATTCTGCTTCTTGCCAGTTTCTCAGTCAGAGCTTATTTCCTCTTTGGCAGAGCTCAGCTCTTTTATGAGATGCCATATGGGAAAGCAAGCCGAAGCTATGGTATCTCTACCCTTTTTTAGCAAGAAGTATAACTTCCAAATGGTATCTTATTCTGAAATGAAGCACAAACATTTACTTGCCATGCTTGACATGGATACAACTTGGAGGGTTTGCTGTTCCACTATGCAGTTCCACCCACTTTACAACGGAATAGTCAATGAAGTGAGGTTTTATGTTTAGGTCTTGTAGAAAAAGAGATGCTTTTAAGATTGAAAGACAGGTAGCTAGCATCTCACCTCAGCTTCAGTAAAGTATAAAAATTTGGAGGATCATACATTAAAATGTATAAAAATAAAAGATGCTAGACAAATAGCAGCAGAATGGTCCACCTGTCTTTAAATCAGATTATGAATCAATGTCTGCAATATAAACTCTCTTAAAGTAGGCTTAAAGTAGGCTTATTGTTTTGCCCAAGTTCATGATTTTGACCCATGAAATTCCTAGAATAACCCCAGAGATAGCCATAAAAGTGACTAGCACATGAGTTGATGAATGTTCTCTCTGTCTCTGCTTCTGTCTGTCTGTCTGTCTCCCTCTCCCTCTCCCTCTCCCTCCCCCCCTCCCCCTCCCCTCCCCCCCCCTCTCTCTCTCTCTCTCTCTCACACACACACACATTCTCAGTTGACAAGGGAGGTTGTTCATATTACAGTCTTGTGATTGTCTTCTGTCTGTGGTTTCATTCTCCTCACATTCAGTTGAGTGAAGGGAAAAAGAGAAAGAAAGATTTGGAAGTGATAGTGGCAAGTTTTAAAGGCTGTTCTTGGAAGAGAAAATTTGTTAATATATTTCTGGCCTCATTTCATGGTCCAAAATCAGCCACATGATCACATCTAATTTTTTTTAAATTTTGCAATCTCATTTAATTTTCCTAGTCATCTTTTTGAGGTAGGTGCCATTGCCACTGTGGGACCCAGAGGATTAACTTGTATAAGTTCATTCAGATCCTTAGGAAGCAAAGCTAGTCTTCAAGTCCTGGTTAAGATTTTAGCAATACCAGAGTCTGGAAGATTGCAATCCTAATTCAGCTAGGTAACAACTCAGTAATCGCCTGAGCTTGCCTGAGCTACCGTGATCTCTACAAATCAAATCAACTTCAGGGCCCAGGAGAACCAGAGTTCAAGCACCCCAGTACATCAGCCTTTCCTGTTCTCCATCCATGGGAGTCCCACCTTTGGTGGTGTATGTTCCTGTCCATCATCAGAATCCATGAGAGATCATATCTAATTTTATGGGGGCTTAAAAATATGACCTACCTCCAGGACAAAGAGGGAAAGGAAGACTTCTTGGTCTAATTCATCATGTTTTTAGACTCATTTCTTTCTGTAATCTCCTCTGCTTAGATTATGTCTGTATTGCTCATCTTCAGAAAATACTGTCCCTCAATCAGTCCCAGAGCTCAGATGCTGACTTTTCTAGAAAGCCTTCCATTTATTCATTCCTTTCCACCTTAATTATCCTCTACCGCTGAGTTATGTGAGTTATAGTAGCATTTTTGAAATCGATTTTGTTCGGTGTGTACATTGGTGAGGTAATACATATTTCTTAAGCTGTATTTTCTAATGAAACCGAGTTGAAAATTTTCCTACAATTCTCTCACTTTGATCTGAGAAAGCAGTCAGAAAATTGTTCCATCTCAGATGGGCTTTAAATCATATTTATTATTCACATTATTGCTCCATCCCACTACTATGATGAATGCAGCTCCTAAATGATCACTGTTCCATCTGTCTGTGATCCAGAATGTTCCATGCAGGTAGACTGGAATCCAACTTGACCTCAATCCAGCTCTGGTGGACCTTTTAGGTGGCAATAACCAAATTATCATAGACTGGGCAGCTTGTTAACAATGGAAGCTTATTTCTTAATGTTTTGGAGGGTGAGAAATCAAAGATGAGGTATCAGAAGATTCAGTGAGTGGTAAGATCCCATTCCTCCATAAAAGTTTTTTTCTAACTGAGTCTGCCAACAGTGAAAGGGATCAGCCAATTATCTAAGGTGCCATTTGCAAGAACAACATTTCTATTGATGAGATTCTACCTTCATGACCTATTACTCCTACAGGCCCCATCTTCTAATCCAACACCACCACCTTGGTGATTTGGTTTTAACATACAAGTTTGGAAGCAACATACATTTCACACTCCTCCCAGTGGGGCTAGAACCAATTTCCTATTTTCTGTGACCAAGACATAAATGTCTTTAAAGCACTGAATTTTTCAGGCCACATTTGTTATACAGTATAACATAAGCAGAGTATGGCCCAGAAATCTATATGGAAAAATAAAAATAAAAAAAACAACAACTCCATAGTGATTTGGATGCTCAGTCAGCCATCTTTGAGAAATATTTAGATATATTAGTCCTCTGTAATAGGAGAACACTTACTACTTAAGCCCAGGAGATAGGTAGCTTATAAAGATGTTATTCTCTGTCCATTGTTACCAGATACATGAGAGGGTATGGAACCCATTTCTTCCTAAGTTTTAGTTGAACATGAGCTTTGCCTCAGCAAGGGTATTGAAAGGGAAGAGAAACCTGGACAGGAAAATTGTTGAAGCCTTCCTGTCTTAATTTTGGTGAAAGCTCTGTATGCAGGATACAGATTGGCATTTTTAACTGAAGTGCATTATTATTTCATCACAGTATTAAAATATGCCAAATTATTAAATCTTATATCATCAGATAAATCTTCCAATCATTAAGCAACATAACTAAAGGAGAATAATTATGGTCTGCATTTAGTCCACAGGAAGAGTAGCTACAGTTGAGTGTAAGGAGCATAATTATTTATACACTTACAAGATCATTTTTTTCTCTACGTATCTGGCCTCTGGGATATGTATTGGAGCTACTTCTATTTTCAAGAAGGTCAAGTGATATTTTATACAAATATGAATACATAAAATTTAGTACAAGACTAAGGCATAGAAATATTAGGCTCTTCAAGTTTTTTTTAAATCATTAATACCTCTTCTTTAAAACCCTGCTAATATTATCCCATTCTACTCCCCAGTGATAACTATTTTTGTGTAGGAATAAAAATCAAGGACTTGTAGGAAGCAGTAAAAAACCTGTCTGTATGACACTTATTCCTATGAGCTTTATTATAAGAAGTGACACAGGAATTTGAATTTTTCCATGTCTTGATTGGAGAAGAAAAATGTGTTTAACTCTATGACTACTGTGACTTACTTTCTTGTACTATGGTAGGAAAAGAAGAAAAGACAGTCCGAAGAGGCTCTAAAATTTGTCATATCCATGCATCATATTATATGGGAATATTAGAATTCATTTTCCATAAAAAAATAATAGCAGCCTTTATTTTAAATACAGGTTTTCAATCCCAAAGTACAGACATATCAAAAGCTGCAAAGATCCCTTAAGAGTTCATTTCAGGCAGATGTCTTGGCTCACCCTTTGTGCTTAGAGTAGCTTGTGACATATAGAATGGACTTAATAAAGGTTAGTGAATGACTGTATATACAGGACCGTGATAAGAATAGAGACCCCTGATGAGCAATAATTGAAATTATTGAAGATGTTCATCAACATGCTAAACATATGGTCACACTAACACTTGCTACCAGGAACTCTTGTCATTTGTTCAAGGATGGTCTTATTGCCTCACAAAGGTTTGGAATATCTAGCTCATTAACCATATAAATCCTAAAAAGAAAGTTGGTATTCACAGGACAAACACATAATGTTCTCTTACATTTCTCCAGGCTACCTACAGCTATCTTTAAGGTTTGGTAATTTTTTATGGCTTTCGAATAATGTCATAAATATATAATGGGCAAGAAGCAATGCCATAGAGACATCTTGGAGATTAGCCTATTGTGTCTCATCTGAGCTCACCTGAAGTCTGGTGCTTTAAAATATTTTGCTTGCCCTTGTCCTTTGTATGCACCATTCAGATCTCTATAGTATCACTGAATCTCTTAGTAAACTTATCTTCAATAGCATCTACTCTTTGCGCTGTGGAATACTTGTTCCAGGATCTCCTTACTGATACTAAAATTCATGGATCTTACAGTATAATATTTGTACATAATCTAGGGACATTTTGCTGTCTGTTTTCTATCCTCTCTAGATAATATATTGTATTTTATACAATGAAAAATGCTATGAACAGTTTTCAATCTGTATTGTTTAAGAAGCATCCAGAAAATTTCTGTACAGATAAAAATTTTTTCAAGGCTGGGAGTGTAGCTTAGTAGTGGAGTCCTCGCCTAGCATGCATGAAGCCCTGTGTTCAATTCCTCAGTACTACATACTCAGAAAAATCCAGGAGTGGCACTGTGGCTCAAGTAGCAGAGCACTAGCTTTTAGCAAAAAGTGCCCAGGCCCTTAGCTCAAGCCCCAGGACTGGAAATCTTTTTCAAGTGTTTTTACCCTAGGTTGAATAATGTGTGGATACAGAAGTCACAGAAAACCAAATATATGCCATAACAAAGGGACCTAAATATTATCTAATTTTAAATTTATATGGTTATTCAAACAAATTCATTACTATTTGGTCTAGATCATAGGGTGTCAATAAAGATATAAATAAACCAGATACTCTATGGCACATCACTGCTATGCATGAACATACTTAGACCATCACAAAAAGGAAATACAGAAGGCATGATTATCATATCTTAAAAGCTTAAGGTAGAGGGGATGTGGCCAGGAGGGATCACTACTACACTGTTGGTGGGAGTGCAAAATCATTCAACCACTATAGAAAGCAGGACAGTGATTCCTCAAAAGACTAAACATAGTCCTCCCCTATGACCCAGAAATTCCACTACTTGGCATTTACCCAATCGTCCAGAAACAAGGACATACTAAATCCACTAGCACAACCATGTTCACTGCAGCACTATTTACAATAGAAAAGATATGGAACCAACCCAGATGCCCTGCAGTTGATGATTGGATCAACAAGATGTGATATTTATACACAATGGAATTCTATGCTGCTGTCAGAAAGAATGATATTGCCCCATTTGTAAGGAAATGGAAAGACTTAGAAAAAAATCATATTAAGTAAAGTAAGCCAGACTCAAAGGAACATAGGCTCAACTGTTTCCCTCGTTTGTCCTAATTAGTAGAAACCTTGGGCTCTCCTAGCAGAGATTTACAATAGAACAAAACATAGATTCATAGGCCATATAGGTGCTAAATGAAAGGACCTCCAGGATATAGAAACAAAAGCCATATAATGAGTGATTGTTTTCCTTAATGTACTATGTTATCTCTCATCTCTGTTGCTGTGCCTTGGTTATCTCATATTGTTACAGTATTTCTCCTGATTTTCTGATATATTGTATATACGCGCATTTTGTTATTTGAAGTCGGATAGGGAAGGGAGGAAAACAAGATGAGGGGCTGGGGTGGGGGGAGGGAAATGGGACCAAGACATAAGAGAGGGTATCAATGTATGTGAAGTAATGCACCATCTATCTGGCGAATACAATGTAACCCTTCTATTAATTACAATAAAAATATGAAAAAAAAGCTTAAGGTAGCACTTTGACATTGAAAGACAAAGGAAATCCTCTAGGCTCTCCAGGTGAGTCTGTTCTCACTCTTTGTTTCCTTGTTTTATAATGCCTGGACCATTTGTCCAGCTAATGATGGCCAAAACATCTACCCAGTACATGGTTTATTTCTCTTTTGGCCAAAATCTTTGGAGTTTCTTATTTGTCAAAATATTTCAAGTAGTTCTCAGCCCTGGAAGCTTGCTGGATGAACCAGTGATATAAGTTCACTAGAAAAGGCCTGGCTGAATTTTACCTTTCCTACAAGAAATGAGAAGGTATCTGTCTTTGGAACCTATGACGAGACTCAAGATCTTTTCCAGGTTATGTCTAGGCCAATTAATTGAATGTAATGACTACTCTATACTATTGTAAAACATCAAAAGTCACAGTAGTAAACAACAATAGCAACAATGCTTACTATTCTCAAAATGCTGCAAGCAAATTTTATCTACTAGTTAAAATTTTTTGTACTGCTCAAATGAAAATGTAGAGCATTTCATTATCATTTGTAGACATCATTTGGGCAGGAAAAATGGAATCCAGGATGCATACCTCAGCAGATCATCACTTTCTCTACTTAAAATAGCATATATTTAAGTTATACGACTTGATGTGGTTTCTTCTATCTGTCTCGCCCTCCCTCCCTCCCTCCCTCCCTCCCTCCCTCCCTCCCTCCCTCCCTCCCTCCCTCCCTCTCTCTCTCTCTCTCTCTCTCTCTCTCTCTCTCTCTCTCTCTGTAGTACTGGGGATTAAAGGAGGCTGAACTTAGAGCCTAAAGCTTCTAGATAAGTACTCTACAACTTGAGCTACACTATTCTATCTTTGCTTTGTTTTTCTAAAATAGAGTCTAAAATTAACTTTGCAATCACTTTAAAGAATGCAGGGACAGGTGAGTGTCAACACATCTGACTTGTTTTTGCTAAAAGGTTTATCCTACTGGTTCAGTTTCTCCCTTGTAGCTGTAATTATGAGTACGCCACCACACTCAGCTAAATTCGATGTTTTGATGGATGTAGGCATTAGAAAATAATTTGAATGAAGCTAATATCTGACAATTTAGTTGCCATTTCCTCCTTCCTTCTTTTTCTCCTTCCTTCCCTCTTTCCTTTCCCTTCCCTTCCCTTCCCTTTTCCTCCCTCCCTTCTTCCCATCCTCCATTGTTAAAAACAGGTTGCAGATTGCTTGAAAAAGAATTTGCCTCATGAAAGAATTTGCAAGACTTTCCTTACTTTTGTACCCTTGTCTATAAATTGAGTAGGATATTAAAGAAATTAAACAAATGGAAGTCTTAGAAGATCTACATGAATATAGTAATGTAAAGCAGTTTGGGCTGCCCCATACTCATTGTTAGATTTATTTAAGATATTCTCTTTGCAGTTGAAGATTGACATTGATATGATTACATGATCTTTTTGTATGGTATTCATTATTATTTTCTGTGTTTTGTATTTTTCTTTTCTTGGTACAACCAAATTAATAAAAAAGTGAAACATTCTAGGAATTAGGAAGCATTTTAATTTTCTCAATCTGACACTGCTATGTTTCTTTACAGATTATAATTTTATGTCTTACACTTAAGAACACACACAGTTTTAAAATAATTTTATTTAGTTGTTATTCTCATTTGTGTTCTATGCATATACTTGGCAAAGATACTTCTGTAAAGAATTTTTAACTAGATCTGTAAAAGTAGGAATGTTTACAAAGCACATTGGAATCAATGTGAAACTGCTTTTTCCAACCGGTTCTTCCTCTTACAAGTTGATGATGCATTATTGTAGATGGGATTCCTTACTTGTGCTTGTTATTTGAACCCTGTAGGAAGGTACACAGTGATGGCTTTTCAGTTGAAACTGAAAAGTCAAATGCGTTCTGTGTTGGTGTGTAGCTTTCCCTTGAAACTAGCAAGTGGCTGGTTTTGAGACTTAAAGTCTACTTATGAGTGAACAGGCTGCTGAGGGCAGCATTTATGGTGCCTTTTCCTGGAAATCTTATGAACTCAACAAAAACCAATCCATCATAGCTGCACAAAGGAGACAATGCACAAGTAGGCCTGTCTCCTGCACTTAAACTTGCACTTGCAATGATCCTGATTGGTTTGCACAAATGTTTTTCTGCAGTTAGCCCTGGTTGCCTTCAAAGGACTCAGACACATGAAGGAAAGAGAAGCTTCTAAGGGACAGAAGTTGAGAATCCAGCAGTGTCACCTTTTACTCAAAGCTGTCAAAGAAAGAAAGAAAGAAAGAAAGCAAAATATATAATAAGACCTGCTGTTACAGAGAATCCAATAATTAATTTTAAAACTATATTTTTGATCAACTTATTAATTGTTTAATAGCTACAAATTGCTTCCACATTACGATCTCAATAGAAGTCTATTTTCGTTATAGAGCATCTTGCTTTGGTGAGTCAAAAATGAAACATGTCAGAAATTCTACTCTGCTAGTTGTCCCTTGACAGTATGCATACCCACTGGAAACCCATGCAGGCAGTAAGGAAATGTACTAGAAGCAGACTGCTTGGTGGGAAAGGAGTGGTCACTGGGGAGAAGCTTGATTTTTAGGAATATCCACAGATTGTTTCCCTGGCAGCAGTGAAAATAATCAAGAAATGATTGAAAAGTTGATTTTGCTTTCCAAATTCATTTTTATTTAATACAGTTTTTAGAATACAGGGAGTAATTTAATTGTAATTTTTCATTTGTGAATTCTAATCCCCCCCTCACATTCCCTTTTCACTCCCCTAACCAACACAATTTTGCCTTTTACAAATTTGTCAACAATCTATTCTGACCATATTCATCATCTTTAACCTTTATTAGCTGAAATCTCTTTCGCTCCAACAAAGACAATTCTCTTTCCTTTTTTCCACTACTGCCCACAGCAGTTCTCATTTAAGTTATTTATACTATTTTCATACGTAGTTGTATCTATTATTTTCCTTCTATCTTTCTTTTTCCCTACTTCTTTCCTTTCTCCTCCTAAGTAGTCCATTAGAGTCAGGTTCTGTGCTTAACCATACATTTAATTATATATATATATATATATATATATGTGTGTGTGTGTGTGTGTGTGTGTATGTGTGTGTGTGTGTGTGTGTGTATGTGTGTGTGTGTGTGTATTCATATATACTGGACATGAGCTCCTGTGTTCTATGTCTTGTTTTCACAAATGAAAGAAAACAAAAGACCTTGCTTATTAAACTATTCTTGTTTCATGCAATATGATGTTCACCATTTTCATCCATTTTCCTAAAAAATGACATGATTTCTTTAATGTCCACAAAATACAAAGAATACAAAAATTTTCTGAATTGGTTCACCTTCTGTCCCACCATTTCTGTGCTTCCCCTTCCCCAAATCAGATAAACATAATACAAGACAAAGGGTAGAGAAATAAAAACCATGACAACAGGAAATAAGTCAAAGAGGGAAAAAAAACCAAAATGAAAAATAACTGCAAACAGTACAATAAAAATTCCTCTTCTTCCATTCCTTGGGGTTTATTCAGTAAGTATCATTTTATGTGATCATAAAGAATGGCACACAGAGAATGAGCCATTGTGATCCCTCATAAGAATAACCTCTTTTATTCTCATTGTGCTTAGAGTGCTGTGTAATTAATCATGTCCAGGTATGATTATTTGTATTTTATTATCCAATGTTTTTATTTGCATATTTATAGATACATTCTACTTATGACAAATGAAGGAAATCATGCAGCATATGTTTCTTTGAATCTAGTTTCCTTATATATTTTTTTTCCAAATCTTTCAATTTCCTTATGAATGGGTCAATGTCATTCTTTCTGATGGATGCATAAGTTTCCATTGTGTATACATTTCACATCTTCTTGTTCCATTCATCCACTGAGGGGCATCTGGGTTTATTTCATTATTAGCTATGGTAAATAACGCTGCAACGAACATAGTTGTACTGGTGACTTATTTCAGACTGGTTTGTGGTCCTTTGATTAAATGCCCAAGAGTGGGATTGCTGGGACATAGCGAAGCTGTATGTTTAGTCTCTTGAGGAACCTCCATACTGCTTTCCAGAGTTCTTGAACAAGTTTATATTCCCACCAACAGTGTAGTAACATTCCCTTTTAGCCACATCCCCACAAGCATCTGTTATTACCAATTGCAAATGTATCAGTGATCCCAGTGTAAGACCAAATACCCTGAAAATATTACAGGAAGGCTTAGAGGAAGCATTATGGCTCCTTAGTACAGGTCAAAACTTCCTAAGATCCAGAATCACAACAAATCAAAGACTGGATAAATGGAATTGCATAAAAGCAAAGAGTTTCTGCACAGGAAAGGACATAGCTAACAAGATAAATAGAAAGCCCACAGAATGTGAGACTGTCTTTACTAGCCATGCATAAGATAAGAACCTCATATCTAAAATAGTCTTAGATTTCAAAAAATTAAACCCTCCAAAAGCAAATCCTGAAAGAACAAAAACTGCATTAATAAATGGGCTAAAGACTTAAAGAGAGACTTCTTCAAAGAAGAAATAAAATGGCCAACAGACACAGCCATAAAAGAAATGTAAATTAAAACATTGAGATTCTACCTCACCCCAATTATAAGGGCGATTATCAAGAAAATCTTAGGGTTTTATTAGAAAATGTTCACAAAAGCTGATAGAATTGAATGATAATCTAATATCAAATGTAATTATAAAAAGTAAAATAGAATTTAATAACTATAGAACTCTATGATTTTCATAAATATGGAAGTGAAAATATGGAATCTTATATGTCTCTTCCTTGAGACATTCACCTGTGAAAAACCTACAGAAAGTGCTAATTAGATTTCTATTGTCAATAGACAAAAATTAGAAACTATCTAAAAGCTTATTATTGTGGAAATGGAAAAGCACATTGTATATGCACAGGGTGGAAGAGTATCTATCAGCTAAAATCAATGATCTTGGAATGAGAACAGGCCCTGATGTCTGTAAACTCAGCTACTGAGGAAATGGAGATTAGGGGATCATAGTTTAAGGCCAAACCTGTGCAAAATCCTAGTGAGATTTTCATTTTAATGTATAAACCAAGCTTGATGTGCACATCTGTCATTCCAACTACTTGAGAGGAATATTCAGGAGTGTTTGTGTCTGCGGATAACTCTTGGCAAACACTAAAATAAGTAAAAAGGAAAGTTGCTGAGGGATTGATTCAAATAGTAAAGTGTTTGTCTACCTTATTTGAAGACCTGAGTTTAAACCTACTATCACAGAGAGCGAGCCAGAGAGAGAGAGAGAGAGAGAGAGAGAGAGGGAGGGAGGGAGGGAGGGAGAGAGGGAGAGAGGGAGAGAGGGAGGGAGAGAAGGAAAACAGAGGAACAAGTGGTAGTGTGATAGTCTGAATGGGTATGTATAAATATGGAAAGCAATGTTTAGTGAAAATAACAAATGCAAAATATGTGAAGCATTATGTAATTTATGCAATATTTAAAAGCATACATCATCACACAGACTGTTTGTGGCTACACACATATGTGGGTACAAACAAATTAGGATATTTAGGGAACTGAAAAGGATTAAGAACTTTAATTATATTTACCGGGTTATTTCTTATAAAAAAATGATTCTGAAGACAAAGTGTTAAACTTTGAACATAATAAGAAAAAGAAAGAAGCAGGAAGAATGATTGTACTGAATTTAATGTCTGGACTATGTGTGTGTGTGTGTGTGTGTGTGTGTGTGTGTGTGTGTCTGTGTCTGTGTGTACATAGGTTCTAGAGCTTGAATTCAGTGTTGAGGCACTCTCCTTGAGTTTTGAATCTCAAGGCTTATACTCCACTACTCGAGCTACAGCTGTACTTTGGGTTTTTGCTGGTTAATTCAAGATAAAAGTCTCATTGACTTTCCTGCCTGGGCTGGCTTCCAACAGTGATCCTGATATATCAGCTTCCTGAGTAGCTACTCACACTGGAAAATAAGTTTGATGCTCTTAAAGTAGATAACAAAGCAATGAAGTTGATTCAAACCTGTTTATCACTTTTTTTCCAATGATGTTTGTGTTGTGGGAAAATTGGTTTATAAATTATAGTCTATTTGTTTAATTACTTATCTACACGTGTGGCATAACAATATTTTGTAGTTCTCAATGGCTTTTGGGATAGTGAGTAAAATAAGCCAGACATTGTAAAGGCTAAACGTAAACTGAATTGATTTTTCCAATCATCCATCTATGAGCTCTGTTGGAGAAGAGACTATAATAGAGACTGGGTGGTAGTTCTGGCTTTGGATCTTACTACTCAAGGATGTTACATGCTCCAGATTACAGAGACTGGAAGATCAGCCGACAAGATTTGCCCTATGCCATAGAAAAAAAGAGCCTAATTTCCCCATCTTTGTGTCTGATGATGAACATGTAACAATAAATCATGTTTCTCTCTATATATGTATATGACACTATTTTAAATTTGTATTTACAATTTCTTGTTCTATATATATCATATATATTTGATATGTATATATATGATATCTATCATGTATATGATAGAAATCATATATGTTTGATATAGATATGTGAAAGGATTTGAGTATTTTTACTACAAGAAATGATGAATGCTTGAGAAGATAAATATTCTTACCTTGATTTGACTATTACATATTGTATACAGGTACCAAACCAATCCATAGTATCACCAAAGATATTTTCATTTATTAGGAAGCATATAAAAATGGATAAAATGGCACATAGTTCAAGTAGAGCAACACTTGCCTAGCAAATCAGAAGTCCCATGCTCAAAACCCAATATTGCCACAAATAAACAAAGAAATAAACATTAAATAATACAATTAAAAAGCAAACAGAAATCTACCATGCCCCGATCACTGTACTATGCAAGGCAAGGCAAGGCAAGGCACCTATCAATTTGGTCCTCAGTTCTCCCTGAGATAAATTTGGACATGCCTTTCTTCCCTCTACAACTTCCACACATATCTATATTTGGTTTTGGTTTCTCTATCTATCTCTCCATCTATCTATCTATCTCTTCATCTATCTATTTCTCTCTCCATCTCTCTATCTATATTTATCTATCTACCTACCTACCTACCGACCTACCTACCTACCTACCTATCTTCCTATCTGCCTATCCATGTAGTATACAAATCTACGACATGTATGTATGATTATATTACTTGATACATTTAAAAGTCTACAGATTTTTAATCAATGAAAGTTGTCCATGAGTACAGATATATTGCGTAAGCCACAAAGCTCAATTAGATAGTCATAATAGAAATGCATGTGCTTCAGTAAAAGAAAAATAAGCAATTCTATTGAAGAAGTCCTCAGTGAAGCTTGGAACTTGGATTTGTGTTTTTCAGGCTCTTATACAATGAGGACCAGATGCCAGTGAAAGAGATACGGATGGAGAAGAAACACAAACTAAGTGGTGCCAAGTGCACTCCATATTTTTCCTTGGCTGACTCTGATTGGCCTATTATATATATGATTCTGGGAGGTAAAACCTGAATCTGTTTAGAGTAAACAAGAGGCAGGGATAATTTGTATAAGAGGAAATTACATGTTAATTTCAATTGTAAAGTTCATAGAAAATAATAAGCTCCAATATTAGGATAAGAACTTGTAATATAGAAGAAAATATAAAGTTGTCTCAAACAGCCAAACACCTGTGGTTTATTTCTACTCCTAGCTACACGGGAGACTGAGATCTGAGGATTACAGTTTAAAGCCAGCACATGTAGGAATTTCTATGAGACTCTTATCTCCAATCCATCAGCAAAAAGCCAGAAGTATTGTCATGGGCTCAAGTGGTAAAGCACCAACCTTGAGCAAAAAAGCTCAGGGACTGTGCCCAGGCCCTGTGTTCAAGCATCAGCATGTACCAAAAGAAGAGAAAAGAAAAGAAAGGAAAAAAAAGAAAAGAAAAGATGGAAGAAAAAGGAAGAGAGAGAGTGGAAAGAAGGAAGGAAGGAAGAAGGAAAGAAGAAAAGAAGAAGGAAGACTATTCTTCAGTGTAATTGAATGTAAAATGATAATCTCAACCAATAAAAAATAGTGTCTTAAACCCTTTCTAATAGAGGTACTCTC
This sequence comes from Megascapheus bottae, assembly GCF_031878675.1. Lineage (NCBI taxonomy): Eukaryota > Metazoa > Chordata > Mammalia > Rodentia > Geomyidae > Megascapheus > Megascapheus bottae. The sequence continues at coordinate 12,938,008 of NC_143517.1, read as the reverse complement.
TCTAGTTTATTTACAGTATCAAAATTCACATTCATGATTTCTGGGAACTAAAATAAATAATAGCAAATAACTATGGGGTAAACTTGAAATAGTACTGCTTTCAAAGGGGTTATATGATAATAAAGATTTGTGAGTGCTTTCATATATATAAATTCATCCTGGAAAATAGAATGTTCTATTCACAAAGGAGAAACGCTCAAATGGAATAAATAAATTTCTTTTCTTCTTCTGAATAAAATAAATGTCAGTTTCATGGCTGGTGGTAAATAGACCTAAATACAGAAAAAGAATGTGATGGAGTAGCTTCATGTTTGTTGCACTGTACACGTATTCCATCATGACGATAATGCACTCAAACACAATTGATCACTAATTTTAATTTCCTTTATTGTGCTACAGATGAAAAGGAAGGAGAATTAGATGCAAGAACTGCTTTGTCAAGCTGTGTGTCCTTTCTCAGTCCAGATGATGGCACATCCTGTGTTCTTTGAAATGCAGGAGATGCTCAGCAGCAAAAATGCCTCACCCTGCAATTCCCAAAGCACATTTCCCCCAGGTGGAGTTAAGACAGAAAGCCCAGGATCCCTTTTCCTTCATGCAAGAGAGAATCACAATTAGAGAGAGAGAGAGAGAGAGAGAGAGAGAGAGAGAGAGAGAGAGAGAGAGAGAGAGAGAGAGAGAGAGAGAGAGAGAGAGAGAGAGAAAGAGAGAGAAAGAGAGAGTCTACTGCAGCTGTGTTTTGGCGGTTTTTGCTCTAGGACAGCAGTCTATCACTTGAACCACAGTTCCATTTCCTGATTTTTGGTGGTAATTTGGAGAGAAAAGTCTCATAGTATTTTCAGGCTAGTGAGTCTTTGTACTATCATCCTCAGATCTCAGCCTCCAGATTAGTAACATTGTAGATGCAAGTCACCAGTGGCTGGCTTCCAAAATTAATCTTTATGGGAAAAAAGTTTCATAAAATCTATATATTACATATTATAAAAATGTTAGGGTCAATAATTGATATTTTTGATCTGGGCAAAAGCATTGACAATGATGGAGTGCTTTGACAAAATTTGAAATGATAGATGATTGCTTTTTTTTCTTCTCTCTTCTCTACATCAATATAGATCTCTGTCTCTTCCTTATGTAATTGCTAATTGTTAACTGAAATTTGCAGCATGAAGTGAATGAAATTACAATATAAAGATAAAAGCCAGGCACAGTGGCTCACACCCGTAATTCTAGCTACTCAGGAGGCTGAGATATGAGGATCAAAGTTCAAAGCCAGCTCAGGCACAAAAAGACTGAGACTCATCTCCAATTAACTTCTAGAAAAGAAGGGCTTGGCTCAAGGGAAAAGCAGTAGCCTTGGGATGAAGAGCTCAAGGACAGTGCCCAGGCTGAGTTCAAGCCCCTCAATCCATACACACACACACACACACACACACACACACACACACACACACACACACAAAATGAGAATAGTCTTTGTTAATTTTTCATAGTTAAGTGAAAATTTTTCTATAGCAGTATAGTGAAACTTAGGGAAACAATCTACATATAAAGAGGAAAGAAATTCTTCAGCTTAGTGTCAAAATATAGTTTGAAAATATAGTTTTTAAAAACTTTTTTTGACAGTCTCAGGGCTTGAACTCAGGGCTTGAGCCTTGTTCTTGGGCTTTCTCAAGGGTAGAGTGCTACCACTTGAGCCACAGCACTGCTTCTGGCTTTTTTCTATGTATGTGGTACCAAGGAATCGAACCTGGGTCTTCGTGCATGCTAGGCAAGCACTCTATCACTAGGCCAAACTCCAAGCCAAACAAGGGTTTTTGAAGCCCTTAATTCATAAGATAGAACTACTCCTTAAGCCCCATGATTTCTGAATTTCTTTAGTTTATGGGATTGTTTTTTAAGAAACGTCTTCAGAATGTGTACATTTTCCAGGAAATTGCTCTTTCCTCATGATACCTCAATGCAAGAGTTAAAAACTGAAGTGTGGTGACTAAACAAAGACATCCCGATTTCAACACACCCTTCTCTGATAACATGGTCAATGCAGCCCTCCCTGATAGAGCCCCAGAGTTCCCTCTCCTACTGCAGAAGCACCTAAGGAACCTTTATTTAGGTCTTTGTTTTCCAGTTAATTGTCTCTTGAGGACTGGAAACAGGCCTTCTTCATCCCTGTACCCACCAAGGCCAATCACCTGTTATTTTAGTTTGATAAAACAACAACAACAACAACAAAACACCAATGTAACCCTCCTATTAATTACAGTAAACACACACACACACACACACACACACACACACACACACACACAGAAAGATAGTTTAAGACTGCTATTCAAAGTAAATTTATTTTCATGTCCCTTGTTGAATTTCTGGACAATGCAAAGCTAGCTCATTTAAAGCATCTCATAGTCTCAAGAAAATTTTGCTCTAGAATGCTGGCAGGGGAGGGAGGAGAAAAGAAGGGTAGGAGCTCTACCTTTAGCTTATGACGTCAAATACTTTCTGCACCCCTGGCAGCACCTCCACTCACCTAGTAACCAGAGGACACTGATGACAGAATACCAACAGGCAGAGGTGCCATTTGTCATCAAAATGGGGAAGGTGATCCGTCAGTGTTCCTAGATTCAGTATGTTGTGTGTGAAAGTTGATAGAGAGATGAAGGCTTCCTCCTGTGGATGCCTCAACCTTTTTAGATTCCTCCGTACCCTCTAAAAAACTGGTAGCATAAAATGTGTGGATGAGACTTTATCCTAAAAATCACAGCAGAAGTCCAGGTCTCAGACTACCAGCAACATGGGTCAGTAAGCAAGATTTCACCTCAGTCTCTAGAATCCTCATCTGCTAGGACAAAGTCTCATCCCACAGAGATTCTCCAAACACAAGGGCTATGTTTTCCATCCCTTAACTCTGTCCAACCATAGACAAAATAACTGGCTTTCCACTTCTACTCAAGCAGCTCTCCCTATCCTTCCACCACTGAAACCACAGCCTAGAACCCCTGGAGCACCCCAGGGATGTAAACATTCTTTTTTATTAATGTGATGTGTCAACTGAGAGAACCCAGGGTCAGTTACTTCCAAGATATCAAGGATTGTGTCCCAGCTATTACACTGTTTTCATCTATTGCCAGGGATTGAATCACAGACTATTTTTCTGCCCAAAGGAGGATTGCATTCTTGTTACAGATGTAATAAATGTATCCTACACCAAATGGAAGGTGAGAATAAAGAGTAAGTACATACATCCTGAATCTTCTCTTTCCTTCTGGAATGTTTTAACAAAAGAACTCCACCCACACCCCATTAGAAATTCTTTCTAGTTCCTTGTTGTTTAAGCTAGCATATGTCATGTCAGATTGTGATGTTATCACTAGAGTTATTCTCAATTTAATCTCAGGTGCATTGAACTTATCATCTAAAATAGATGAAGCCTTAAAAATATATTGCTTCTAAGCAGCAAAATCACCTTGAAAATTAAAATTTACTTTAATGCACATAAAGAAATTAAAACTGACTTCCTACTGTTCACACTTCAAGAACACATGATCAGAAACAGTATAGTCCAAGGTCATAGCAACTTCTTCCAGCTCCACTGAGAACCCTGGACACCAAGATTAGAAAAGGGCTGAAACTGATTGCAATCAATAATAATAATCATAGAGTGTGTCCCTATACGTCTGTGCAACTAGTTTCCATAAATTTTCACTTAATGGAATTGAAGTGAAAGTGGTTCTAAAGCTTTCACAATATGCACTCTGTCATGTGAGGACACAGCACAAGAAGCCATTTTAAACATCAGAATCTCAGACCTGAAGGTCAAGGAAAAAAGGATGACTGCCTTGTGTCTTTGGGTTTCCTGCCATCCTGAAAGGTGGCATTGTGCTAAGTGGAAACATTGACTGAAAATAAGAAAAAAAAACAGCAGAAGTTGTCCCTAAGAAAAGTAGTGCATCTGTCTATCTATCTATCTATCTATCTGTCTGTCTGTCTATCTATCTATCTATCTATCTATCTATCTATCTATCTATCTATCTATCTATCCAGCTTCTCTCTAATTCCGTGTGCCAGGAAATTAGTACTTAACTGAAAATTCAATTATAGCTAGGTCTTAGCAGTTCTTTCTTGTTAGCCTAGCTAGTCAGGAAGCTGAGATCTGAAGATTATAGTTCAAAGCCAGCCAAGGCAGAGAAGTTAATGAGACTCTTATTTCTAGTTTACTGTTAGAAAGCTGTAAATGGCATTGTGGTTTAAAGTGGTAGAGCAGTTGAGCCTTGTGCACTAAAAGCTCAGGTAGAGCACCCATGACCAGCATATGAGAGAGAGCGGGGGTGTGGGGAGGCTATAGAAACAAGTGGAAAGAAAAGACAATATTAAGTTGGAAAGGCAATATTATGCTGTATGTCCAGTATCTGGAAATCAAATGGCAGCCATGGTTACTTCACATCACCACTACAAGCAGATCTTTATGAGATTAACCCTTTTTCCTTCTATATCCTTTTCTGGCTTTCATAAGTCAATTCATAAATGGAGGTACTGCTTGTGAAGTACTTACATTCTTAAATAATGATTGCACTGGGAAAGCAGATGATAGCCAGTGGCAGAAGTGCTCTTTTCAGAGCTGAACCAGATATATTCAGTGACATCATCTATGATAATGTGGCTGTCAAGCCTGGAACAATATGCAAATCCCTGTGTAGCATCATTTGAGGGTACAGTAGAGAGGTTTTCACATATATATATATATATATATATATATATATATATATATATGATCCTGAGAATTGGATCACCCTGTCATATCAAGCCTGTTACTGTTAGCTCCTTTTGTTGAGATAAAAATCAAGAAATAGTTGCCCATCCCCAGACAAAAAATTGACTCAGTTCGCTCCACATGGAAGAGCTAACTCATGGCATGCAATTTACTATGGTGAAGGATATTGTAAAGAGAAAAATCTGTCTGGCTTCTTGGTTATCAACTAAACAGATAAATTGCAACTGGGTGATACCGGAGTGCTGGAAGCCTCAAAAATGCCAGGTTGTTTATGTTTTCTGCAATGCTCTTAACACTGAATTAGAACAGATACAAAAGAGTATTGAAACTGACAGGCTATAGAAACTATCATCAATAAAACTACTCAGACATGGAAGGAAGTCTCAGCTTTAAACATCAAATCCAAATTGGCCTGTAGATAGAGATTCCCTCCTGGAAAAAAAATTGCAGCCAAAATATCATCAATAGAGGCAAGAGATAAGCTGGGCAAACTCATTATTGTGCCCATGCACCTGACTGATAAATCTTAGGACAGAGACAAAGCTTGCTGTTGAAAAAGCAGTCTGAGGTCCTCCACTCTACCTGCCAACTGCACCCAACATGAGCATCTAATAACAAGAAATGTGCAAGGTGTGGGAAATGAAGGAGAGACACACTGAACAAGAGAGATGTATCTGATGTTGGCGATATGCCAAAGTCCAATGATACAGGAAAAAAACTAATCTGTGACTAGCTGCTCTAATCCATCCCCCAACCCTCCAAAAAATCCAGAATTTGACACAGCCAAAATTTAGGAGCTATTCATTTAAAATCTGCCACATCTGAGACAGCACAAGTCTGAGCAGGCAGAACCAGATGTCACTTACGGGTAAAATAATGCTGAATATTAAAACAACCACTTCTTTGTAGCTCAAAATCATCTTGCATATTACATGTTGTTCAGAACAATTGAGCTCTTACGTGGGATTTACCTACGGACATTTACAAGTTAAATGAGTCTAAATCTTTTGATTTTGACAAACTTCAATCAAAGATATTTGTAAACCTGGGTACAGAAATCAGATATTCTGGAAGACTCAAAATAGGATAGTGCTGTTTGAAGTAGAGGTAGATCAGTGGCAGTGGAAATGCCCTGATATTATCACTATTAAGTCAACCTCAACTGTGTTTCTCAGTGCTTATTTAGACATGGACTGAAATCTGTTTCCCTGTTTTTCCTGGAAATGACTGAAGGCAGCAGCTAGCTTATGTGGCATACCTACTTGTCTTTGCTTCATATCTGGTGGATGAGACTGCCTTAGAATTGTCCCGTGAGCTAAGTCTCTTCTTCCTCAATTCCTCTTTTCCCTTTCCTCATAAGAACCATACCAGAAATCATAATTGAAAGATTCTTCTCTCATTCTTGAACTCCATATCTAGCTTCAATGAATTCCTCTGTTGAGTTTTTCACATCTATCCATATCTAGGAAAGAACTTCTTGGAGAACTGGGACCCTCATATTCATGTATTTACAAACTGTAACTGGCCACTAGCCTTTGATTCTACCTATCGAAGGTGGGAGAGTGGTTCATCAAAATGCCTGGGGCTTGAATTCAGGGCCTGGGCACTGTCCTTGGATACTTTTTGCTCAATGATTGAGTTCTGCCACCTGAGCCTGCCACAGCACCACTTCTGGCTTTTTCTGTATATGTGGTACTGGGGAACCAAACCCAGGGGCTTCGTGCATGCTAGGCAAGCATTCTACCACTAGGACATGCTCCCAGCCTCATGGCAGAGATTTTCTAAATGTAGTGTAATATTTGGATGATGTTCTTTATTAACAGGATTACCAGACAAATAAAAGAAACTGAAGACACTATTACTTTCTGGAAATGCCTTTGAGGAGCCTGTACTTGGCCCATGCATATTAATAGGCACTGAGTGAACACCAAGGATTCCAAGTTCTATGTGAGCATGTTGAGATAGTTCATGATATTGCATTAGTTATGCTTCTCAATTCTGTAACTAAATACCTGACAGAAACAGTATGAGGTTATATGGGCTCACAATTTAAGAGTACATCATGATGAGAAAGAGAGCAAATGGAAGCAAAGAAGTTTATATCATAGAAGCTGTTAACCAGAGTCAGAGACAGGAAGGTCTGGAGATGCCCAGTAACCCCTTTCTTAAGCTAGACTCTACCTTTAAAAATTTCCAGAACCTCTCAAAATAGCACTACCATCAGCAAACCAAGGATTCAAAACATGATCCCATGGGAGGGGGGGGGGACTCTATTTCCAAATAATTACATTAGCCTTGGCCCCCTAGGATAACAGCCATCTCATAGTGCAAGATGTATTTAATCCATCTTCCAGAGTTCCTAAGGTCTTAATAGGTCCAATATCATACACACACACACACACACACACACACACACACACACACACACACAAAATGAGTTCAAAGTCTCCTCTGAGACTCTAGCAAAATTTTAGCATACTCTATAAAACAAAAGGAAGTAGTATAGTTTCAAGAAACAATGGTGTGAATTTAACATTCCTACCCAAAAGGGAAAAACAGAACATGTAAGGATCAGAACAAAAAAAAAGATCAAAACTCATCAGGTAAATATTTAATGACTATAGCACTATATCTGGCATCATAACATACTTTGAACTCCAATGGGCTTAAGTCACCCTTGCTTCTATGGTTTTGTGGTTTGCAGCTCACACATTCTCTCTCTTCATTTGGCTGCATTCATTATCTTTGGCTCAGAAGGCAAGATGTCCACATAATTGGCATCTCCAACATCCAATAGTCTCTAGTACAGAGTTTTCTTAGGCTTGATCCTCACAGCTTCAAGTGTCAACCTTTCAGGGGCTACTTGCACAAATCCTCACTCTGACATAAACTGGCTGTGAAATTTGGTTGGAAATCTATAACTGTGATTCTTGCACACTTCATGCCTGCAAACCTAGCAACATAGATACTACAAGAGGTCTGTTGCCAGCTTCACAAGTAGTGGCACTCCTTGGGCCACAACTGCAGTAGACTCTGAGTGCCTTGGTGGTTGAATCCAAGAGCATGCTTCACAAACAGCCCTAGGAATGGCATCTGAGCAGTTCTCTCTTCAAAGCAAAAGGGGTTCTTTATTTTATATTCTAGAGTTTGAGATGAATGAGCTCTGACCAATTCCTGTGCTACCCCATGACATCTTTTCTATTGTCCCAGTCCCAAATGCTTGATTTATTTTTATAATGGCTCCAATCTCTTTAACAACCACATTCTCCTTGTATGTAGCTATTTCTTTTCTGGGCAAGTTGTATATCTTTCAAATCCTCTGCTCTGCTTTTTGCTCCCAAGTTTCATTTCTTACAAGCAGCCAGTATTGAATAATAAGACTGGAGGAGGGGTAGAGGCTGCAGTCATAATATTCAATGGATATCTTATAAAATTAAGAACATTTAGAGCCATGTGCGGTGGCTCATGCCTGTAATTTTAGCTACTCAGGAGGCTGAGATCTGGGGATCAAGGTTCAAAGCCAGCCCAGGCACTAAATTCTGTGAGACTCTTAAATCCAATTAACCACACCTGTAGAGCTGTAGGCCATTAGCCTTGAGCTGAAGAGCTAAGGGACAGGGCCAAGGCCCAGAGTTCAAGCCCCACTACTGACAAAAAAAGGGAAGGAATGGCTATTTGGGAGGCATGAGGGATAATGACAAAAGGGGTGACACTGATCAAAATGCATTGTATTCAGGGGCCAGGAGTGTGGCCTAGTGGTAGAGTGCTTGCCTAGCATGCATGATTCCTCAGTACCCCATATACTGAAAAAGCCAGAAGTGGTGTTGTGGCTCTAGTGGTAGAGCACTAGTCTTGAGAAAGAACAAGGACAATGCCCAGGACCTGAGTACAGAACTGGCAAAAAAAAAAAAACAACAACAAAACATTGTATTCACAAATTGATTTGCTGAATGGTAATTTTTACATAACTACTTAAACTAGTTTATATACAGTGTATATATATATATATTAATGCAGCTAGCATTAACTACCACAGTGTGAAAGTTATCCCACCTTTGTACTTTCTATGCCAAATGAATTAGCCTATTATCTGTAAACTCATCTTCCCATAGCTTCAGGACACTGACAAAATGTAGATAAATCCTGTGCCAGAATGTAACATGAATATCCTCACATCCAATTCCATGTTTCCATCTAGATATTTCAAAGCACTACCTGTACAATCTTCACTGTCTGTGTTTTCATCAGCATTCTGGTCTTCTGAGCTCTTAGGAAACCACCAATTGAAGTCAGGACAAAAAGAAGCCTAGACAAGATACCCCAATGACCCTACTTCCTCCAGATTCCATCTCAAATAAACTTCCAAACTACCCCAAACAGCATCACCAGATAGGGACCAAGCATTCAAACTAGGAGCCTGCAAATGATTCATATTCAAATTAGGCATAGTAGAGGCTGCAGAGAAGCAAGGTAACCCAGTGTGCTGTGTCACCATTCTCTAGAAAGATTTTCAGATATTATTTATACGTTTAATCAGCATCAATTGTGGGGGGTGGTAAGCAAGATCTCAGGAGAATGTGCTGTGAACCTCTGGCAGCTTTTCAAGCTCATACACAGGGGCTGCCTCAATGTTAGGGTGGCATTTGGGCAGGATGGGTAATCCTGGTAGGAAAAGGTGAGGTGAAGAGATCACAGCTTCCCACAATGCTGCACCACAGCATACAACAACACTGTCTTCAGAACAACTTGGACTAGTTTTAAGGTCAGTTTTAACTCTGGTGGATGGTTCCAGTGGAGTTAAGTTTACTGGTGTATGGATAGCATACTCAGAAAGACACCACTATGAATTTTTTTAACCATCTCTCACATAAGGCCATATATTTCTTAGATCTCATTCAGCCTTTATTCATGTACAGCCCAGAAGTGCAGAAAACTTAGCATTTCCTTAGTACAAGGTAATCATTGGATATTTTTGGTAGCATGAAGTATGCCTCATAGCAATTCTGAAATAAGTGAGCTACTACTGCCTATGACATCATTCAACATTTACCCTTGCATTGACCTTTTTTTCTTTCTGTACCTCAATTTCTCTAGCTCTTCATTCTCTGTTAATCCTATTTCCCCTCATAATAAACATCATTCCATCTCTTATTAGAGACTCTCCTATTAAACCATAATTTGAGATCGTTCATATAGGAAGATACCTAAGAAAATACTCAGAATAACATTCTAGAAGTGAGTATCATGGATTTTCACTTTCTCTTAAGATGCAGTTATAATTTGCTTCTTAACTACTCAGTCCTGTATGAGGTAGAGATTAGTATGAGAGATAGGAGGGAAGAGTAAGCAACCATTTGTTCAGTCGCTCTGGTATTTGAGAACAGTATAGGGCAATGGTAAACACAGAGATCATTTTGGGGAACTGTTTTATAAGCCTTGGACAAAAAGATTTCGAGGCTTAACCAATAGCATAAAATACACTCTGACTGCCCAAAAGACTCAGTGGCAACACTTAAGAGTCTCCTGTAAGGCATAGCACAAGATGTGCTCAAAAGGAGCCCAGAAATGAGTAATCTTAGTAAGGGTTCTATGCAGAGTAAATATAAAACTTTGAAAAGCATTCTTTGGTAACATCAAGACTCTGAAATAAAAGTACAGCCACCTTGAGACTTGTAGTAGGAAAAGTAAATGCATCAAACAAAGACACAAGTAGAACTGTCCCTTTGCCCAGCCACACACCAGAAGAATAGGTGAAATACAGATCTCAGCTCCCTTGGATTAAGAATGAATAAGGGGATGGTAGTCTTTTGCCAAGAAATAGTTTTCCCTGCAACTGGAGGCCTGATTACTTGTGATTGCTTACTCTCAGTTCTATCTGGTGGTACAAAGGGAATATTCTGCTTTCAAGTGCTATTCTGATTACCATCAGAAGCTCAAAGGGACTAGATCTGCAATACGGTGACCCAAACAGGTGTCCCTTGAGAATAGTATTCCTGATAATAACTGAATAGAAAATTATGACAACCATGTTCCACAAAGGGCCGAGAACACAAGAAGTCAGATCTCACTGGTGTGACCATCTGGGTAGGAAGTTTACTTCCACAGAAATTCTGGATAAAGAGGGAGGCAGATTTCTATTGCAGTTTTCAAAACAGTGATAACAGAAAAGGCCATTGCTTATGTAAGTAAACTTACCTAAACCAAGCTGTTGGCTTGAACATGTAAGTGCATTTAGTTAATGACCTGAGGGGACCCCATATCTGTGCTGTAGTAAATACCACTTGGCTCAGTTTATTGGCAGCCCTACCTACATCGTGGTGAAGCATGTAGGTTGAAGCATGTCAGGTCTGACTTACTTGGCTCTCTACTGGCAGGGATAGCTGAAACTAATTCAGTGTGTTACAGAGCTTTCAGAGATGCCGACAGAACTGGTTTGATCCATTTAAATATATGAACTAAAACAAATATCTTTGACAATGACCTTCAGCCAATGGGAGAAAGGTGTTAGTGGAAAAAGCCTCTTGAGTCCTGAGGATATTTCTGGAAACTATTCTGTTCATTTCTCAGTGGTTCTGGATGAACTAAGCTCAATTGCCTTTAGCAGTGGAAGCAATAATGTATACTTATATTGGCTTTCCCGCGTCTGTGACTTTCTGTCTCCCTCCCTCTCTGACTTCCGCTTTCTCAGATCATCTCCCAGACAAACTACCTGCCCTGAAGCCCTTCTCCAGCTCTACTTCGAGTAGAAACTAAACTAAAAACAAATGCTTCTGAAAGCTTCAAGTTTTTTTTTCTGCTTTATGACAAACGGGCTCACTGCTACTGAGAAGGCTAGCCAGACTGAATATTGGAGAAGGAATATTTATTATTTAGAACACCTGAGCAGCATGAGTCTGGGGTTTTTGCCAGATTTCTGATGTTGACTGCTTCACAGAATCTTCACCATAAAACTTGGCACAGATACTGCAAACCTACTGTCTCAACCAGAAAAGTTATTGCTATTGGAATTTTTAACCGTCACTCAGATATCATATTTTTAGAGAAAATTCACCCTAGAGCCAAATTGGAAGCATTGGAAGGAGTATGCCTCATAGACCTGTAATTTTTCACCTTTCAGAATCCTGTACGTATGTAGCACATCAATACTGCTTTAGGGGTATTCCAAGTAGTCCCTAGTGAGCAGTCTGCTACTGGTTCTAACCACCTTCTAAGAAAAGGGAAGTTCAAGAGTGTCTGAAAGCTCAACTCAATGGCTCATGAAGAAGGTAAATGGGATGCCTCCCCTCACAGGAATCCTAGGCCCCAAGCACCATATCACAAGTGTGGACAGATGGGCTCTGAGGCACTGCAGTGAAAATAACACTTAGCAGATTCCAGACACAAATTACCTACTGTAATTTTTTGTATATTCTATACTTAGTCTTTGAAGTATGAAATATTGCCATCATATTTCAAAATTGATTTTCAAATGACTTACTTTATCAAAGAGCAGTCAATAACCTGAAATTGGAATGCCATAGTGCTTAAGTTCAGGGACTTCACCTCCTGCTGCTTAAACTTGAAGGATTCATACTGGACTGATGGGTCATTCAGGCTTTTTTTCCCCTCTATACTATCTCTTTCTGTGCCCTAGAAGTGAATGATGCCAATTAGTTCTCTGAATGAGAGCTTTGGGCTTTAAGTTTCTCAGAGAAATGGATATTTTTGTTGCCCTAACTGAGTCAGTGAGAGAGAATTTGAAAAATCCGCATTAATCCTTTCTTCATTCACACTGACAAAAGGGAAGGCACAGAGAGCAGAGGGGTTAGACTGACAGATAGAAATAGAGTAGAGCCTGCACTTTATTATGTGAACCATATTATATGAACTCTAAAATTAGGGGACCTTTCCATTATTATGCTATACACTTGGTTTCTCATGTAGACTGGCTGAAGAATATAAGGAATTCGTTTTATGTATTAAAATGTTCTTGGAAATGTGGCTGAAAGTGTATTAACTAGTCATAGTCATAGTTATATTTTCGAGTAGACATAATTCAATGTATTTTATGTATACCTAGAAATCACTTTTCTTTACATAGGAAGTGAAGTTTAAAGAAAGAGGAGTATAACAATGTACATAGATTCTCATAATCTCTGAAACTAAGTGCTGACTAAGGTCTTTTTTACCCCCTGAATCTGAGATATTAATTAAGAATACAGATTTCTACATACTAAGAGAAGTAAGCCAGACCCAAAGAAACATAGGCTCCATGGCTTCCCTCATTTGTCATAATTATTACTTATCTAGAATTCTCCTAGAGGAGGATCACAATAACTCCAAAGCTGCATACATATGGCTATGTAGGATGAGACTAAGTGAAATGAACTCTGGGATAGAGAAACAAAAGGTTTATCTTTGTGATTTTTGTGCATAATGCGCTATAAGAAGTTATTCCTTTTCTTTTTTCCCCTTATGGTTGATCTCATGTTACTGTATCTGACTTTGCTACCTGGCATATTTTATATAGGTTTATTTGTTTATTTGAAATAGGGAAGGGAAGGGGAAAAACAAAATGACTGTGAGGGGGTGGGGGGAAGTGGGAGAAAAACTTGAGAAGGGGTATCAATGTTCAAGAAGTAATATACCCACTACCTGATGAATGTAACTGTAAATCCTGTATATATTACCCCAACAATAAAATACAATTAATGAAACTACCCTTCTATTACAGCAAAAACAGAATACAGACTTCTGTGCCTCCTTTGAAGCACTAAATCAGAATGTCTTAAAATGGAGTCTTGGGGATCTCTCTGAATTTTCAAATGAACTCTGTCCCCATTTCATCTTCCTGTAACAACTGATTTAGGAAAGGAGTACTGGGACTTTGGAAAAATGAAATTTTGCACATTGTGTTCTTAATATTGAAAATAGCAAGTTGCATGACATTCAGTTTATAAAAGCCTAGTGAATTTATATGAGCCAGGTAGATGAGGTCTAATTTGTTTCAACAGATGATGAATGACAGACCAGACTTGCTGTAGATATTCTTGGCTTCTTTCTTAAGATTATCAAGTTACAGGAAATGCTATTGTTGAGTTCATACTTATGTCCAGAGAATGTATCCTTGGCATGGCATAGTCATTTAGAGATCAATCTGATGTTAGCAGGCTCTTCTCCTCGCTCATCTTTCTAATATATAGCTGTTTATCTGGATGCTATCTCCTGCAGCAATTAGGAAGCACTAATAACTGACTAATTACGTTTTCAATAATGATCTAAGGCATAAATTTCCTTTCAGGGATATTTTTTGAGGTGTGTTTTGGGTGTGTTTTTCCCCCAAACCTCCAAAGGTTTGTCAAGAAACTTTCTCTTGTTCCGAGTCTTTCTCTCTCTCTGTTTCTCTCTGTCTCTTTAACATTGCTGACTTTCACTTTAGATTTCTGTTCTCACTGAGTTACCAGTCTGCAAGAGGATTTCATGAAAAGTTCATGTTAGCTGGAAGTGGTAGTATATACACATAATCCCATGGGTTGAGGGCAGGGCTCAAAGTTTACCTAGCAAGCATAAAGCCACAAGTTTAGTACTGGCCAAAAAACTTCTGCATCAGTTTTTAAGCCCACCATAGGATTGAGCATCCCCATCCAGCTCCAACTGAAATTACTTTGAACAAATTTTCAGAACTCTGTTCTGTATATACTTCTAAATGAACAAAATTTCAGAACTGCTGCTCCTGAGCTAAGCCTGTAGAATTTCTCCCCTTATATTCAGAGTGATATTTTTGATGAGGAAGACTAAGATTTGGGTCATCTCAGCTTATTTTTCTCCGCTTGGAAACTTCAGTTTGAGGTTTCCAGGATAAAGGTGATTAGGATACAGTATCTGCTCTTCCACACCTACAATGAAGAGATCTTGTGAGTAAAAGAAGATGCCCAACATCTCAAGGTCCCTTGCTTACCTGGAATCTAGGCTCTTTTCAATATGGGTCTGAGACCATGAGAAACCCTAGCAACCTAATTTTCCTGGGATGGTAACGTTGCTCTTGACTGGAAGCTTCATGAGGGAGTCCTTGGTTTTTAAGCACTGTAAGCTATAGGAGCTGACATTTTGTTCTATTTCAGGTCAGGTGAGGATGTAGATCACTTGACTGTTAGGCTATCCTGAGAGACAGTCTGCTCTTCTAATGTGTAGTTTTATAGCTTTTTAAAGGGGTGAGTGTTTTTTTATTTAAGTTAGATTTTTACATTTTATAGCCTGTTAAATTACTGATTCACTGTCTTAACTTTTTCACTGATTGACTATTTTCTTTTCTTTTATTGTAAAGGTAAATAGCATTTACAGTTACATAAGTAAGGTAATGAGTACATTTCTTGTTGAATAGTGTTACCCCCTCCCTTGAATTCTTCAATTTTCCATCCTTCAGTCACGCTACCCTCAATTTGTAAAGTTAATTTCCAATATAGTGTATTGTGAGTATAACTGTTGCATTGGTTCAGCCTTTGTCCTTTGTGTCACCATTTTGCGATTTCTTCTTCAATTTCTCAAATTAGATAAATATATATATACAAGACACAGAGTATTAAATTAAAACGATGGCAATAGGGACTAAATAAAGGTAAAAAAATGAAAGAAAAAAACAGAAGATGGCGCCGAGACAATAGGGATGTTGCCTAGCTCTCTCTCACAAAACGAGAGAACCAGGGAGTCCCACGAGCCAATTATCTTAAGAAATCCACAACAACAAACTTAAAAAGCAACAGAGAAGGACTCAAACCAGAAAAGAAATGCAGATAAAGCTCACATTCAACTTAGGGGGACCCTAAGACTCCTCTCCCAGGCAACTGGATCTGGAGAGTGGAGGGCGCTGGGACCCTGCCTTACAACAACGGGTAGGGGGTGCAGGAAAATAGGAGCCAGCATCTGCCCCCCCCTCAATTCTTGAATGGGGCATCCTCCAGCTGGGAATCCTGAGCAAGACAGCACCAAGGGGCCCCCCACAGTCACAGACTCTGACAAAGCAGTGGAAACACAGCAGGGATCTGAAGGGCTGACCAGCAGCCAAGCTCCCCTTCTGAGAATCAAAAAGGCACAACTCCACCCTTGGAGCCCACGTCCTCAGCTGGACCCCGCCCCTGGGAACAAAGGGGTCTCCTGCTGGTCCTGTTGAGAGCCCCTGAAACTCTCAATCCCCAGACCCTTGGCTTGGGGCCGCCCCTGGAAGCAACACAGGAAAACGTCTGCCAACCGCGCTCAGACGGAAGCTCCCAGATCCATCCCATGGTCCACTGTGAGGCCACTGGTTGGGCTAAGAGCTAGCCGTGCAGCAACACATAAGTTTTATTCTAATACTTTCCAAACTTTGTACTCAAATATGCTACCTACTTACCAACTTAGGTAAGTTATCCTTACGCTATACCTTTTCTTCATTACTACAATATTCTTACACGCCTACGTTAATCCTCTTGTACCTCCACTGACCTCTCTCATTCTATTTTTCTCTCTCTGGATCTCTGTTCGTCTTTCAACCCTTAATACTGCACAGATCTACACTTGATGGCTGTTGAGCAATACTGTATATCTAGGTGTTTAATTATTCTCTAGGCTCAGAGGGACTTAAAGACAATAGATATTGGCTTATTGTTTTGGGTATAAATCGATTATCAGTGGATGTATTAGACTGGTCTGCAACTGCACAAAAAGAAAGAGTGATAACACCAATCAAAACTTGTGAACATCTAGAGTCTGCCAGCTACAGAGGTCTAGGTTGGTTATAGCTGAAAAACTATAATCGTGTTTAGTATTAATCTTGCTCCCATTTTCAAATGGGCAGAACAAGAAACTCAAGAAAAATGTCAAATCAAGAGACAACATCCCCCACCCAATGTAAACAGACAATGGAACAGTCACTGGCAAATCTAGAGGAGAGTCTTCCAAGTGCTATACAAATGCAATTGATAAACATCATTAATGAAAAATGTGAAAATATAAAGAAAGACATAAGGAAGGAAGCCATAGCTGAACAAGAGGAAACCATAAACAAGGTGATAAGTGAAAAAGAAGAAGCCATAAAGGAGGCCATAATAAAGGTTTTTCAAAGAAAGATGGATGAATTCATAGAATCCACAAATAAAAAGGTGACCGAACTCCAGCAAATGTTCAAAGAAAATAAAGCTACTGAGCTAACCACTCAAATGGAAATCAAGGAGCTAAAGAAATCCATACATGATCTAAAAGAAGAGATGCAAGGCATCAAAAATGAGCAATTAGAAGCAAGGGAGATGAAAAATAAAGTAGATAGCTTTGATAGCAGGTTAGACAATACAGAGGAGAGAATTTCTGGGGCTGAAGATAATTTAGTTATTATAGAGAGAGAACAGAAAATGAGTCAATCCAAATCTAGGAATAATGAGAGAGCGCTTCAGGAGGTCCAAGATACAATTAGGAAGCCTAATTTAAGGCTAATTGGTATTGAGGAGGGCGTGGAGAAAGAGGTCAATGGTATTGGAAATATACTTCAGGGAATCATCTCAGAGAATTTCCCAAATATCCAGAAGGGCAGACCCATCCAGATACAAGAAGCTTTTAGAACCCCAAACAGACCTGACCAGAAAAGAACATCCCACCGCCACATCGTAATCCGAACTGGATCAATAGAAACCAAAAAAAGGATCCTAAAGGCAGCCAGGGAAAAGGGTTCAGTAACCTATAAAGGAAAACCAATCAGAATAACCCCAGATTTCTCAGCAGACACCATGCAAGCAAGAAGTGACTGGAAGCATATATGTCATGCCCTTAAGTCAAATAAATACCAACCAAGGATACTGTACCCAGCTAAGCTCTCATTCATAACTGAGGGAACAATAAAAACATTCCATTCCAGGGAAAAGCTGCAACAATATGTAGCAACAAAACCAACACTACAGAGAATTCTCAAAGATGTTCTATACATAGAAAACCAAAATAAATGCAATATAGGGAAAGAAATGGCACTTAAACAGCATACCATCTAAGGACCACAAGAACTGTCAAGACACAGGCCCTAATAAAAGCTTTTAAAAACGGTAGGACCTAATAAATATCTCTCAATCCTAACTCTCAATATCAATGGACTTAACTCTCCAATTAAACGGCATAGGCTGTCTAGTTGGATCAAAAAGCAAGAGCCATCATTCTGCTGTCTTCAAGAGACACACCTTACCCAAAAAAACAAGCATCTTTTGAAAGTGAGAGGTTGGAATAAACTCTATCAAGCTAACGGCCCCCATCAACAGGCTGGAGTTGCCATCCTCATATCAGATAAAATAAACTTCAAACTAAAATTAGTGAGAAAAGACAAAGAAAGTTACTACATACTACTAAAGGGATCTTTCCTCCAGGAAGACATAACGATCCTAAATATTTACACACCCAATCCTGGAGCTCCGAACTTCATCAAGCAAACTTTACTTACACTGAAACCATACATAGATCGAAATACAGTGATTGGCGGTCACTTTAACACACCACTCTCACCTATGGACAGATCAACAAGGCAAAAACTCAACAGAGAAACCGTAGAACTGAACAACTATATAGACCAACTAGATCTAACAGACATCTGCAGAATATTCCACCCAGCAACAACACAATATACGTTTTTCTCAGCAGCACATGGAACATTTTCCAAAATAGATCACATCTTAGGCCATAAAACAAACCTGGTCAGATTCAGAAACACTGAAATTATTCCATGCACACTCTCAGACCACAAAGGCATCAAATTGGGACTGAACACACATCTCCACCAACGAAAACCCTGTAACTCATGGAGACTGAACAACACATTGCTGAATCACCAATGGGTCATCGAAGAAATCAGAACAGAAATCCAACAGTTTATGAAATTTAACAGTAAGGAGCACACAAAATACCAACTCCTTTGGGACACAGCAAAGGCAGTACTCAGAAGAATACTTATAGCGCTGAGTGCCTACAACAACAAGTTGGAAAAATTGCAAACCAACAAGTTAATGTCTCACCTTAAGCTCCTGGAAAAAGAGCAACAAACCAACCCTAATCCCAGTAGAAGAAAGCAAATTATTAAAATCAAAGCAGAATTAAATGATTTGGAATCCAAAAAAACTGTAGAAAGAATCAACAAAACAAGGAGTTGGTTCTTTGAAAGAATTAAGAAAATTGACAAACCCTTAGCAAATCTTACCAAAAAAAGAATAGAGCATATCGAAATAAACAAAATCACAGATGAAAATAGTAATATCGCGACAGAAATTACCAAGATCCAGAATAGCATGAGGGAATACTTCTCAAACCTTTACACCAACAAATTTGAGAATCTAGATGAAATGGATGAATTCCTAGCCAATATTAACATACCCACACTGACCCAAGAAGAACTAACCCAACTCAACAGGCCTATTTCAAGCTCTGAAATAGAAATGATAATTAGAGAACTTCCACCTAAGAAAAGCCCAGGGCCAGATGGATTCACAGCTGAATTCTATAAGGTCTTCAAAGCAGAGCTCACACCAATACTCCTCAAGCTCTTCAAAGAAATTGAAAATGAAGGTTCTTTACCAAACTCATTCTATGAAGCCAGTATAACCCTCAACCCCAAACCAGACAGAGATTCATCAAAGGAAGAGAACTATAGACCTATTTCTTTGATGAACATCGATGCAAAACTTCTCAACAAAATACTGGCCAACCGTCTACAACAACTCATCAAAAAAATTATCCACTATGATCAAACTGGATTCATCACAGGGAAGCAAAGCTGGTTCAACATACGCAAATCAATTAATATAATTCAACACATCAACAGGAGCAAGGACAAAAATCACATGATTGTCTCAATAGATGCGGAAAAGGCATTTGACAATATCCAACACCCCTTTATGTTAAAAGCTCTGGAGAAACTAGGAATCCATGGAACATTCCTCAATATAATAAAGGCTGTGTATGGGAAACCCACTGCTAGTATTACACTTAATGGTGAAAATCTAAAGCCATTCCCTCTAAAATCAGGAACGAGACAAGGATGCCCACTTTCTCCATTACTCTTTAACATAGTACTAGAATTCCTAGCCAGTGCAATAAGGCAAGAAGCAAGCATAAAGGGGATCCAAGTAGGGAAAGAGGAAGTAAAACTATCCCTCTTTGCAGATGACATGATTCTGTATTTAAAGAATCCTATAGACTCTACCCCCAAGCTCCTTGAGCTGATTCAAAACTTTTGAAGAGTAGCAGGCTATAAAAGTAACCCTCAAAAATCAACTGCCTTTCTTTATGCCAGCAGTGAGAGGAACGAGGCAATAATCAGGAAAGCAACTCCTTTCACAATAGCCTCAAAGAAAATGAAGTACCTAGGAATTAGCTTAACTAAGAATGTAAAGGACCTTTTTGATGAAAACTATAGACACATGAAGAAATGCTCAACATCTCTGGTCATAAAAGAAATGCAAATCAAACAACTCTAAGATTCCACCACACTCCAATTAGAATGGCCAGGATCAGGAAAACGAATAATAACAGATGCCGGAGGGGATGTGGCCAGGAGAGATCACTACTACACTGTTGGTGGGAGTGCAAACTCGTTCAACCACTATGGAAAGCAGTATGGCAGTGCCTCAAAAGGCTAAACATAGAACTCCCCTATGACCCAGCAATTCCACTACTTGGCATTTACCCAACCATCCAAAATCTAGGGCATACTAAATCCACTAGCACAACAATGTTCACTGCAGCATTATTCACCATAGCAAAGATATGGAACCAATCCTGATGTGCCTCAGTTGATGAGTGGATCAACAAGTTGTGGTATTTGTACACAATGGAATTCTATGCTGCTGTCAGAAAAAATGACATCGACCCATTTGTTAGGAAATGGAAAGACTTAGAAAAAATCATATTAAGTGAGGTAAGCCAGACTCAAAGGAACTTAGGCTCAATGGTTTCTCTCATTTGTCATAGTCAGTAGAAACCTTGGGCTCTACTAGCAAAGATCTGCAATAGAGCAAAACCTTGACATATAAGGCCATATAGTATGAAGCTAATTGAAAGGACCTCCAGGATACTGAAACAAAAGCCATATAATGAATGATTGTTGTCCTTAATGTACTATGTTATCTTTCATCTCCTTTGCTGTCTCTTGGGTATCTCATATTGTTAAAGTATCTCTTTGTTATCTGATATAATGAAATTATTTATATTTTGTTATTTGAAATTTGATAGGGAAAGGGGGAAAACCAAGACGGGGTGCGTGTGGTGGGTGGGGGGGGGGAGGGTGATGGGTACCAAGACATGTGAAAGAGTATCAATGTATGTGAATTAATGCACGTTCTATCTGGCAAATATCATGTAACCCTTTTATTAATTACAATAAAAATTATTAAAAAATGAAAGAAAAATGAAATAACTTCACACAGCACATTAAAAAATTTATTTGAACATCTAGGAGTTTGTTTTAATGAGCATTAATTTATATGGTCATATGTACATAGCTATTGAGTTATTGTGCTCCTCTGTATGACTTTCCCAGAAACACAACAAATCAAGGAAAGCCTGGATAAATGGTGTTGCCAGTAAACTGCAGAGCTTCTGCATTGCAAAGGCCATAGATAAACAGAAAGCCTGGAAGAAGATCTTCACTAGCTATACAACAGATAAGGATCTCATATTAAAAATATGCCTAGAGATAAAATATTTACCCCCTATAATAAATCCTCAATGAAACAACCACTCCATTAATAAGTGGGCTAAAGAATTAAAAAGAGACTTTTCAGGAGAGGAAACAAGAATAGCCAATAGACACATGAAGAAATGTTCAACATCTCTTTCCGTAAAAGAAATGGAAATCAAAACTATTTTGAGATTCCACCTCACCCCAGTTAGAATGGCCATTATCAAGAAAACTAATAATAAATGCTGGTGGAGATGTGGCCAAAAGGGAATACTAGTACGCTGTTGTTGGGAATGCAAACTGGTTCAGACACTCTAGAAAGTGTATGGAGGTTCCTCAAAAGACTAAACATAGAACTCCCCTATAATACAGAAATTCCACACCTGGACATTTACCCAAATGTCCACAAACATGGCCATACTACAGCTACCAGCAAAACCATGTTCAATGCAGCATTTACCATAGTTAAGATACAGAAAAAACCCATCTGCCCCTAGACAGATGAATAGATCAAGAAAATGCAGAGTATATACACAATGAAGTTCTGTACTTCCATCAGAAAGCATGGCATTGTCCCATTCATAAGGAAATGGAAAGACTTGGAAAATAATCACATTAAGTAAAGTAAGCCAAGTAACATAGGCTCCGTGGTTTCCCACTTTGTAATAATTTGTATATGCCTTCTTTTTTTTTTCTTTTGTTAGTCTTAAGTTTGAACTCTAGGCCTGCGTGCTGTCCCTGAGCTCTTCAGCTCAAGGCTCTCTATTATTTGAGCCACAGTGCCACTTGTGGTTTTCTGGTGGGTAATTGGAGATAACAGTTTTTTTTTCATATATTTTTTACTGTAATTAAAAGAAGGGTTATATTATATTTGCCAGATAGGAGGTGCATTAATTCACATACATTGATACCCTTTCTCATGTCTTGGTCCCCATTTCCCTCCCCCCTCCCCACCCCTCATCTTGTTTTCCCCCTTTCCCTATCCAATTTCAAATAACCAAATACAAATATATCCAATATATCAGATAACAAAGTGAGATAATGTAACAATATGAGATAACGAAGGGACAGCAAAAGAGATGAGAGATAATATAGTACATTAAGGACAACAATCATTCATTATATGGCTTATGTTTCTATATCCTAGAGATCCTTTCATTTAGCGTCATACTATATGGCCTTATGTATCTAGGTTTTGCTCTATTGCAAATCTCTGCTAGGAGAGCCCAAGGTTACTACTGATTATGACAAATGAGGGAAATCATTGAGCCTATGTTCCTTTGAGTCTGGCTTACTTCACTTAATAGGATTTTTTCTAAGTCTTTCCATTTCCTTACAAATGGGGCATAGAATTCCATTGTGTACAAATACCACATCTTGTTGACAGAGATAAGAGTTTAATGGACTTTCATGCCCAAGCTCGCTTTGAACTGCAATCCTCAGATCTCAGCCTCCTGGAATAGCTAGAATTACAGACATCAGTCACTAGCATCTAGCACTTTTTAAAATGACGTACTATGAAATAATCTGCAAATGAGATGAATTTTCTTCATTTTATTTTTGTGCCTCAAATTATCCTTCTCTGAAGTATCAAATAGTTTCTCCCTTATTATATTACGTATTAGTGGATGTCATGGTCATTCTTGTCTTGTTCATGGCTTTACTAATGATGAAACTTAACTAATAGTGACATCTTAATTAAGATATCATGATGATTTTTCTTTATGTTCCTAAGACAAATCTTACTTTAGTGTGATGGATATTTTAAAATGGATTGCTGGTGGCTATAAGCATGGCTTAAATGGTAAAAATCTTGCCTAGCAAGCAAGAGGCCTTGAGTTCAAACAGTAGTATTGTCAAACAAACAAAAAGTTCTAATATGCTTTGCTGGATTGAATTTTGCAATAGCTCGTAGCTTTTTATCAATATATGTGACTATATTCATCTGTGGGTTAGTCACTAATGTGCTTTTAAGTATTACAGTAATTATAAATTTTGATTATTGATGATTTATTTTCTTTGTAATTCATTTTGGAGATTTTTCTGCTTTTATAAATCCTGGTACCCTTTAAATAGCTACAAGCTGTTTAAATTCCAACACCTCTTTGAAGAGTGGAAGTCTCCATGAAAACATCTGCATGATGCCCTCAGTGTTCATGAAGCCATATTGAGTTGTTTGGCTGATTTGCTGATTGGTTGATTTGTTCTTCTGGGGATCAAACGTAGGGCCTCATATGGTACACAAGTACCCTGCTACTCAGCAAAACTGACCAGGCCTAC
Source organism: Megascapheus bottae (assembly GCF_031878675.1). NCBI lineage: Eukaryota > Metazoa > Chordata > Mammalia > Rodentia > Geomyidae > Megascapheus > Megascapheus bottae. Next base: position 12,914,303 of record NC_143517.1, on the reverse strand, counting down.
AACTTTAAAAAATCCTGAAAACAGATACTCTTTTTTTACTTTAGTTGTACTGGCAAATTTCATTTTCTTCCAAATTTAATTTTTTCATTGAAGGTTTAAAATTAATTTGCCAAGGAATTTTTAATGTCTTCTCCTAGGAACTTTTTTTTTAAGTTCCTACAATTTTAAAGTTACATTCTCTGTCATTTTAATTTTACATTTTTATGTTCATTCTAGTCTCTTTTAATGTTATGATTATAAAAGACAAAGAACCAAATTGGGAACTACTAGATCTAATGTAAATTAGAACTATATACTAACAGCTAAAAGTATTACATAGGTAAAAGTATACCACAAACTCATCTCCAAGAAATTTATACAATAAACTCATCTCCAAAAAATAAGATAGAAAGCATAATTTCTTAAGGTATAAATGTGTGTAATCGGAATCAAGATGCAATTAACTGGATCAATGCAGTTGAATTTTTTGTTGTTGTTGTTTTGTTTTGTTTTGCCAGTCCTTGGGCCTGACACTGTCCTGAGCTTCTTTTGCTCAAGGTTAGTACACTACAGCTTGAGCCACAACACACCACTGCTAGCTATTTCTGTGTACTGAGGAATCAAACCCAGGGCTTCATGCATGCTAAGCAGGCACTCTACCACCAGGCCACATTCTCAGCCCTGGCTTTTTTTTCCCTAACCTTTTCTCATTCTTAAGGAAACCTCTAAGGTTTTCTGCTTGCTTTATGTCCTTTGCATTCTCACACTGACATCATCATTTCCTTAAAATTAAAAAAGAAAAGTATCAGAAAGCCTTTCCATGGAACATAGATTAATCTTTATGCTTGCTTTTGCTAATATGATAGCTGAACATATCTCAGTCTCCCAGTGATAGCTAAGTGATTAGATCAGTGGTAGTAGCTGACATGCAGAGCTCACGTGGCTCCTGCTGTGGGCTAAGTGCTCTGGGATATCCTATACAAGAGGAGATCCATAGCTCTATTCTACTTTCTTGACTGTCAGTCAGATGCTTTGTCTCATTTCTAGCTTGTTTACTTCTGATTTAATTCTTGTTTCTTCTGCTTCTACAAATTTATTTTTTGTTTTCTATAATACATATTTAATTGATTTACACCCTTCTCTTCATTTTTATTGATATTATATTAATATCCATAAATCTTCCTCAGATTATTACCTCAGTGTTATTACATGGAATAACTTTCATTGTTTTGATTACTTCTAAAATAAATTCTTCAACTTGATTTGGTTTTCCTTTGTTTGTCAAGAGATATTTTAAAAGATGTAAAATTCTTGTTGTAAGTCTTTTCACTGTTTTAAGATTAGACAACGATATTTTATTAATGAAACTTAATGAGATTTGTTATATCTATATTTATTATTTTCTGTTCAAATTACTTGTCATAGCTTCCCATATTTCAAATGAATTTTTATTGATAATGAATTTCCTAATTTTATTGCTTACTTAGCATAATTTTATGAGTTACTGATATAATTTTTCACCCATATTCCTAAATGTTTTATGCCTATTGTCAAACTGTGGCTTATTTACTAAAAAGTTATCATTATGAAATATTTAAGATATTATAAAAGAATGTAATTAGCCTTTAAATATTCACTACCAAATCACCTGGATTTAACAGTTTTCAACTCAAACACGGTTTTGTATCATATACATTTCTTTTTTATTCTTTTTTTTGCCAGTCCTGGACTTGAACTCAGGGACTGAGCACTGTCCTTGGGTTTTCTTAAGGCTAGAGCTCCACCACTTGGAGCCACAACGCCATTTCCAGCTTTTTTTTTCTAGGTATGTGGTACTGAGGAATTGAACCCGGATCTTTGGTCATGCTAGGCAAGCACTCTACCACTGACCACTAGGCCAAACTCTCGGCCCCCTCGCATATATCTCTTTATACATTGTTCCTACTCTTTTTCTATTAAAAAATAAAATTTATGAATTTTTTATGGATTACCTAATCTTTATAGGTTTGTCAGAATTTCCCTTTAAAAACATGTGGATCTGCATGCCTCAGATTTCAATAACTTTATAAATAGGACCATTTTGCCAAGCAAAATGAACTCCAGAATATGGAAAGGAAAGGTTTTTCTTTGCCAGTTGTTTTTGCCAGTTCTGGGGCTTGAGCTCAGAGCCTGAGCACTGTCCTTGGGCTTTCTCAAGGCTAGAGCTCTACCACTTTGGCCATAGCACCACTTCTGGCTTTATCTATGTATGTGATAAGGCGGAATCAAACCCTGGTCTTGGTGTGTGGTAGGTAAGCACTCTACCACTAGGCCAAACTCCTGGCCCCTTGCCATTTTTGTTTTTATCACTTGTCACTGTATCTGATTTTGTTACCTGGACTATTGTATATATGTTTATTCTAATTAGGGAAGGGAAAGGGAACAATAAAGTAGTAAGACAAAGGACAAAAGATGGACCAGAGTAACAGCAATACACACAAAATAATATGTTGGGAATTAACTTTATAACTTGTGGGTGATTGAGAGCCAGGGAAAGTGAGAGAAAAACATGGGAGATGGTAACAATATTTGATAAGCATTATACTCACTATCTTATGTATGTAACTATAACCACTTTGTATATTGCCCAGACATAATTATTATTATTATTATTATTACTATTATTATTTTATAAACATGTGGACTCGATCTTGTTCTGTTGGAAACTCTGCAGCCACTTTTACATTTTCTATGGTAATTGAACAGAACTTCTACTAAGGTCAGTTTGGATGGACTTTGTTTTTTTACTAGGAAAAAAATGCCCATTTAATTTAGTATGTATTTTAAATATGCAGTATGTAAAGTAGTTCTTTGTACAACTTTCTTAATTTTGTTTTAAACCTTAATTCTCTGTTCATAAACTTTTAATCTTTAAAATTCACTATTAAAATAATGAAGAGGCAATTTTCAGTGCAGGATAAACTGTTTATAAGTAAAATATGTAACCAGGACTCTTTGTACAACCACATAAGAGCTGTAAAAATTACTAGAAAAAATTTAATCAATTAAAATACATGAAAAGTTTGAATAGACAGACCCAGAAAAATGATACAATAAGCACAAATGAATGTCAAATAAGCACAAGTATAAAGAAAATATACTACTAGTCATTAATTACAAACTTAAATCCCAATGAAAGTTCACTTATAGACTCTACAATGGCCAAAACAATAATGCAAAAGAAAATGGTAATATCAAACATCAATAATAATATGATGAAACTAAAATTCTTTTACAGTACCTATTGGAAATTCAAGTATTTTCACTATGTCTTATTATTTGATTTTTGTAGATCATTTTGAAGTCAGGGCTTGTACACTGTCCTTGAGCTCTTTTGCTAAAGTTAGTGCTCTATAATTTTGAGCCACAGCTCCAATTCTGATTACTTTTGTTTATTTTTTATTTTCTCTTTGTAAAATAAGGCATTACATATCACTTAATTTACCAGTATTGTTCCTACTTGATATTTACGTAAAACTAGTATGCAGAAGCTCAATCATATTCATGACATTCAAAACTATCAAAACTACAAAAAATCTATTTCATTCAACTAATGAATGTGCCTTAAAATATAGTATATTTGTTCAGTAACTTTTATCATTAATTATAAACAAAAGAACCCACTGATAAGTGCAATCTTAGATGTATTTTAATAAGAGAAAAAAGCACCAGACTTCAAAGGCTACATGTATCATGTTTCCATTCCCAGGACATTCTAGAAGAGATAAACTAGTAACAAAAGAGAATAGATTATTGGTTGCCAGGTTGAGAGATGAGAAGAGTACTTACCACACAGGAATTGCATGAGGGAATTGGGAGAGTGTAGAAATAGTCTGTCTTGACACAAATCAAGATATCTTTTTAACAATTGTACTTGTTCAAACTCATAAAATCATGCAACAAAAATGTACTCATGATTTACAGTATAAAAGTAAGAAAAATGTGAGTGGGAAGCATACAATAAAGAATAAAGATAAAAACAAATTCAAGGAAAGCAAAATGACTATTCATTGTCTATCTCTTATTTTTTTTTGGCTAGTCTGGGCTTGAGCTCAGGGCCTGAGCACTGTCTTTGGACTTTCTCAAGGCTAGAGCTCTACCACTTGAGCCTCAGCACCACTTCCAGCTTTTTTCTATGTATGTGGTATCAAGGAATCAAACCCGGGTCTTCATCCATCTAGGCAAGCACTCTATCACTGCGCTAAACTCCTGGCTTCATTTTTTTTGTTATAAAGCTATTCAAATTCCTGCAAACCTTCTGTATGACAGGCTGACTAAAGAATTTTTAACTTCTTTGGCTAGCAATGTTTTGAAGGTTTGGAGAAATGGCGCTTCCATTATGAGAAGAGACAGGAAATGAGGGAGATGATAGGGAACTGATTCTCCTGGCTCCACCCCTATGGATTGCCTCAGACTGACTGTGATCTGTCTGTCAATCATCTAATGTTCCTTGGTTACCCTAGAAACATTATCATCATCTTGCAAATGCTAGCATCTGTCCTTTCCCCTGATTCAATTTGTTATACGAATTAAGCAGCTTCTACAGACAATCATACTACCTTTGGTAGTTTTCTGTAAATGTTCATTTTATTAAAATCTCCAACTAGCCAGTTAGAGTATTTTAGAAATCTAGACTCTTTCTTCTGTAGACTCTATAAAGAAATAAAATTTGAATAGGTGAAAGAATTTATATGGAAAGGCCATATGGTCAATATCACAGTATTTAAATGAGATTAAGCATAAGATGAATCCATAATTGTGTGGAAATAGGAAACCATTGAAAACTCCTGAGCAGAAAAAAAAATCACAGAATAAATGCATAACATTTAGCTGTAACATGCAAAATAGAGTAGATAAAAAAGTGAAGAGTTCAGGGGACAAAAACAGGAGAAAGGGTATTAACTTTTGAGAAGTAATGTACCCATTACCTGATGAATGTAACTCTAACCCCTCTATACATTATCCTGACAATAAAATAAAATTAAAATTGTTCATATGACCAACGAACAGAATAGTCATCCCATTAAAGATAAGAAAAACTATTTAATAGAAATAATGATGCCACAAAATTAGAAATTAGAGAGTATATAGACACAAGAAAAAATAACTGAGAATGCCTTTGATTTGGATTCTTGGATTATAATATTACTAAGGGATGTAACTTGATGAGTGAGCAGATTCATTTGAAAGGTGATATTTGGGTGCTATTTGGAAGATAAAGAAATGACAATTTCACTATATAATGATAGGAATCATTTGTGGCAAGGTGGTCTGGTTGGAATTAGTGATAATTTTCACCTTTGATTAAAAGAGAAAGATATTCTTTATAGAGAAAGTTATGTATTTTCACCGAGAAGAACTAAAGTTATTAATAATGGTCACTGAGAATCCCTACATGGCTTAAAGTGTACTGTTCAGGGTATATTATTTTAGGAATCATCGGGAAGATAATTTTCAAATCCAGACTCAAGATAAAAATTGTTTTTCTATCAAAAAGGTGGCTAGTTCGAATCAGGAAAATGTTGCCTTTATTGGTTTTAAAAAAATTAGAAAAGCTGGGGCAGGAGTTTGGCCTAGTGGTAGAGCGCTTGCCTAGCATGCATGAAGACCCAGGTTTGATTCCTTGGTACCACCTATGTAGAAAAAAGCCGGAAGTGGTGCTGTGGCTCAAGTGGTAGCACTCTAGCCTTTAGAAAATCCAAGGACAGTGCTCAGGTCCTGAGCTCAAATCCAGGTCTGGCAAAAAAAATAAAAAAGAAAAGCCTATCCATAGAGGAAGCTTGATAAAATCAAGAGGAAACATTATACTGGGCAAATAATTCCTTGCTTCTGGTAGGCAGTGAGTTACTTGATGCAGTGTTTGGAAAATCCCCTTTGTGTTAGGCTTCTGAGTATGACATTTGAGGAGCAAAATTGAGTTGTGTGATAATTGATATTCTGGCTGTCAACTGGCTTTAGGCCCATGTGTTCCATTTCCTTTTCAGTTCCTATAAAACCTAACATAATGCTAGAATTGAAAGAGGTGTATATTAAATTAAATTGGCATTAGTTTGGAATGGAGGCAATCCTACACATAAAGTGGAGTATTATTGCTTGAAAAATAAAAGCTCCCAAAGCATGAAACAGTCAAAATTCCATATAGGTGCTTGAATTCTCAATATTTTATAATATTTCAGAAAACATGAAGTAGTATTGTTACACCTGTAAGCTCAAGTACATGTCTTTTGGGGTATGAGGAGATAATGTATCATAAGACTGATCAACAAATACTGAAGAAGAAGAATGAGAGAATGATAAAGTATTGGCTTTTCAAAGAACTCCCAGTGGTTACTAAGACTAAACTAAAGAAAAGATATATAAAGAAAGGCTCAGAAAATGTTCTATTTCTCTCACTTAAAATTGGAATAAATACAGTAGAGTGGACAGCTTCATGGTTACTTACATATCTTGTAAGCTTCTTTCATTTCAAAAATGTAGGAGTAGATAGTAAGGATGCATTTCAATGACTAATGTAATTGGGTAAGTTTAGTGCTCTCCTCTTCCTGCAAAGATCTTCCTTAGCAGTAGCTCTTAATGACCAGAACATTTTCATTCAACGTTCAGAGGAAAATATTCATTTTGCATTTTTATCACATTCTTAGAGGAAATTCATCTACAAAATATCCTACCAGAAAAATCCACCTGGACCTTGAAAATCATGTGCTAGTTTATTAGAAGATACACCCATCTACACTGCTGAATTCTTCAATTGTAAGGCTAGTACTGCCTTGTTGCTTTGTCCTTAAGCTTTCTTCATTGCTAAACTTGGCACTTGGTGTTGTTCAACATTTTAGCACCAGTGCACTGCAAGATATAACTGATCCAAATGTCTCAGCACCAACATATCATAGCAAAATACTATGTTTGAATGCTCTTCAAAACATTACTAATTGCCCACAGTGGCAAAATGAGGCAAAAATATTCCTTCATATACTTGCTATTAAGTACCATTGATACTTTGGTGATGATGGAAAAATAATTCTCAGAGTATGTATCTTTAGTCAGACAGAAGAGATTATTCTTATTTGTGTTTAGTTTTACTGAGAATCTTGATATAGGAAAGTGCCTAGAGCCATAGCACACGCTAGCCCTCTGGCTACTAAAGGTAATAACAAAATACACAAAACTAACTTTCTGCTAGGGACTCATCAAGAAATAATAGTTTCTATTTTTTTACATCATCAAAATCATAGAAGAGCTGAACTATCATAAAGTATTTATAAGACACCAGAACATGTGAATTGTGAGTAAGAAATAACTCTCATTATCAATGTATTGTAGGCAGTCATGTAGTGGATTTAAAACAAATTAGTATGTAGCTAGTTTACTCAGTTGCTGGTACTTTAAAAATTGCTCAATTTGAACACATTCTAACAACTGATTCCCAGTGGAGGTAGGCTACACAACAAAACTTATCAGAAGGGTTGTTTCATTAAAAAAGAACATTATACATTATCTTATTTAGATGTTTATTGATAAAAATCTAAGTTGCTTTTTCATCAGGCTTAGAGAAAAGTAGAAATTCCCCTGGGAAATTTTCTCTGTTTTCCTTAAGGCTGAAAAATGTGATTTTATATAGATTAATAATCCTAGAGTTTTATCCTCCAAGAAATGCTTAATAGTCTGATGGATTATGGTGCAGTGCAAATTACTTCTATGAAATGTTATCTTTTATTTGTTTTCAGCACAGCAGAAAGTAACCTCATACATTCACAGTTTCTCCCCCTCAATGTAGTTTCCATTACTCTCTGAGTTTATCATGAAGAAGAATGATGCTTTGATTAAAAAAGGAACACCACCGCAGCTGTAGTCAGATCATAGCAAGGGCAGGTCTACATATCTTTCTTTTCCTCATTTCCCTACAAAAGTGACAGAAAGAAATGGCAAAATACATCAGATTATGACAATTGTGCAAGGGCAGATATCTGTCTTCAGTTGCTCATGAAACATTAAAAAAACAGCCTAACCACTGCCATGCATGTACTCATTCATCTTCAGTTTTCTTCCCCAAAATGTAAAAATACACTACAGCAGGCAGTCTATCAGCATTTAGCTCATCAACCTGGAGTTACTAACTCATTAGAGTAAATCTAAGAATGAAGTATGAAGGGCAGGTGAGAAACAATGTATTCCATCTTTCCTAGCTGTAGACACCACCTCCACCTCACCACCTCCTCTGAGATCATTGTGCTAGCTTAGTGTCTCATACTTTACCTGATTTACTGCAAAGTTCTTCTGGTTGGTTGAGCTGCTTCTGAGTCTTGCTTCTGAAATGCATCCTTCATGTTCACATAAGTGTTTCAAGTCTGCACGCAGCTTTTGTCACGGGCCCCAGGGTTTCAAATATTTTGAGATGTCAACATTCTTCCTGTACCTGTTAATTATTTTTCTCTGTAGCTTTGCATAATATACTTGAAACAACAACTTAAAGGAAGAAGGACTTATGCTTGATCACTGGTTTCAGAGATTTAATTCCACAGGCCTTAGATCAGCTGTTTCATGATGTATAGTGATACAGACATCTTGGAGGTGAGGGGATGTAGAAGAGATGGTTCATGTCCTCTGGATCTCACCTTCCTGTTCAGCTAGAATTACAAATGATTACAGACATGAGCCACTGGTGGCCAGCTTCTTTCTTTACTCTTCAATGATATTTCTTCTATATCATTCCCATGAATGGATTTTTGGGTACTTTCGGTCCACTATGTTATAAATGTAACCACTTTAAATGTCTAAAAAGAAATTTGACTATTCAGAAGATATAGTCAGAAAATTTTTGAATTCTGGGTACAATTAACACAATGTGTAAAACTGTAGAACTCCTGTAAAAATAAGAAGAGGAAAAAGAAATTAGTCCAGACAATAATGCACTGAATATGATGCTCAAAGCACAAACAAACAACATGGAAAATTGACATCGTGGGGCTGGGAATTTGGCCTAGTGGTAGAGTGCTTGCCTAGCATGCACGAAGAGCCAGGTTAGATTGCTCAGTACCACATACATAGAAAAAACCGAAAGTGGTGCTGTGGCTCAATTGCTAGAGCGCTAGCCCTGAGTTCAGACCCCAGGACTGGTTAAAAAAAATAGAGGCATAGGAAAAAACAAAAAGCTTCTGCACACAAAATTAAGATGAAACCTGTTATAGCAAATACACTTCCAAACCATATATCTGATAGAGAACTTATACAAGTTATTAGCAAAAATATCTCAAAGCAACTCAATCAAACAATGGATCATGAACCAAGACACTTAGAGAAGAAAATATATGATAATGAACATGTACAAAGGTGCTAAACATCTCCAAGTATTATAGAATTGTGAATTCAAAGGAGAACAAGATATACACGCTTGCCTTCAAGGGAGATGTTGTTAAAAATAAAGACAACAACAAGCATCAGCTAGATTCTGGAGGAAAGGGAACACATGCCCCGTTAGTGGGAATATAAATTATTATAGCTACTATGGAAAACAGAATAGAGATTGTGCAAAAAATAGAAATATTTTTAAAAGCAGCAATCTCACTATGGAATATGGATAAAAAGGTATGGGAAACACCATAGTGAAGAAATTTCTTCACTCCTGAGTTTATCACAGTATTATTCATAATAGCCAAAGTAAAAAATTACATTCAATAAATAATTATTTTGGGGAATCTTGTCTCCCTATTGTCCCATTTGCAAGGAAATGGAAAGACTTGGAAAAAAATCATATTGAGAGAAGTAAGCCAGACTCAAAGAAACATAGGCTCCATGGTTTTCCTCATTTGTAATAGTATACTTCTAGGATAATCAATCAGAGGATCATAATAGCTTAATAGCTATGTACATATGACCATATAAAATGATGCTAATCGAAATGAACTCCAAGATGTGGAAACAAGAGAATTTTTGTTGTTGTTGATGATGTTGCTGTTTGTAACATACTGTATTAAGTTCTTTCTTTTTCCCCACTTTGGTTTATCCCTGGAAATCACTGGTTTGATTCTGGTACCCTGGGTCTTGTATATATGCTTTCTAAATTGGGGAAGGGAAGGGGAATAGAAAAATGGTGAAATGAGGACAAAGGGTGAACCAATGAAGCAGTGATGCTCTTTTGAGCTTGGAGATGAACTTTACAACTTGGTGAGGGGTTGTGGGGGTGATGAATAGTGGGAGAAAAATGAAGGAGTGTGTAAAAATGTTTGACAAGCAATGTATTCATTATCTTGCTTTTGTAACTGTAACCCCTCTGTACATCACCTTTACAACAAAATAAAATAAAATGAAATTTTATTTCTCTTTCAGTGATTTGTGTTAAAAATTGTTATCATACATTAGTTATTATTTTAGTTATACAAGGGATCATTTCATTGTGACATTCTTACACATGCATACAATGGGCTCCATCACATCCTGTCAATCTCTCTTAATCTTCCTTCCCTCTTCTTAAACAAATGATTTCTTCTTGGTAACTTGAATTTGGATCAGGAATTACAGCCTCTGCCAAATCTTGAGACTCGTTTGACCATGATGAGGATAACCATGGTAGAGAAAGTCTGTGTTATCTGTTGTATTAATCTGTTTCTCCCCCCCCTGGATTTTGAGGTAACAATGATTACTTTTCCTTAAGTTCCAAAGAGCAGATTTATGCTAATATAGGATCAGCAACTTGTTACTCACAAGGTGGTGGGGTGATGGAATCACAGAATGAAACAAGTAGTCAGGGATTGGGAAAAGATGTAGCCTTAGAAAATGGGAGAAGCCATGACAATCTCTCCACTAAACTTGTCATTCGAAGCTAACCTCCAGAATGAATTGAAGTCAACATTGAATTTTTGACATTTGTGAGTATAAAATACTAAGTTACTGGTAGTTGTTTAATGGCACAAATAGTAAACTAACATTATTTTAGTATAAGTGGAGCCCATCTATAATAAACACATACCAAAATCATAATTGGAAGCTACTGATGAAAGCTTGGTGAATATCATGGTAAAAAATGGTCTGTGTCATTTTACAAAATGATAAGGAATATGAAGTAGATTGCTACTAGAGAAAATTGAGTAGAGTAAGTATCTTACAAAATTATTCTCCCTTTCCTTTCTATAATTGATTGCATCCATTTATTTATACATAAGCATATATGTTATATATGAGTAGGTATTCTTGAATCATTATTTCTTCTAACAATTTAACAAACTTCCATGTCTATTGAGAATAAGAAAACATCACAATACTTTGAACTCATAATAAACTGATTTGTTAAACCAAAGCTTCTCTGTACAACACTTGATGATAAGAAAAATGTAATTAAAAACTGAGAGTTTTATTTCACCTTTGTTACTTCTCTGCTACTTTTCCCTTTTTCATATATTTTAGTTGTAATTAATACAAGGGTTACATTATATTCACCAGATGCATTAATTCACATACATTGATATCCTTTCTCATGTCTTGGTCCCCATTTCCTCTCCTCACCTCTACCCCTCATCCTGTTTTCCTCCCTATCCTATCCGGCTTCAAATAACCAAATACACATATATACAATATATAAGATAACCAGGTGAAAAACTGTAACAATATGAGATAACCAAGGGACAGCAACAGAGATGAGAGATAACATAGAACATTAAGACTCACTCCTTATATGGCTTTTGTTTCTATATCTTGGAGGTCCTTTCATTTATATGGCCTTATGTATCTAGGTTTTGTTCTATTGTAAATCTCTGCTAGGAGAGCCCAAGGTTTCTACTGATTATGACAAATGAGGGAAACCATTGAACCTATGTTCCTTTGAGACTGGTTTACTTCACTTAATAGGATTTTTTCTAAGTCTTTCCATTTCCTTACAAATGGGGAGATGTTGTTCTTTTTGACAGCAGCCTAGAATTCCATCGTGTATAAATACCACATCTTGTTGATCCACTCATCTACTGAGGGACATCTGGGTTGGTTCCATATCTTTGTTATGGTAAATAGTGCTGCAATGAACATCACTGTGCTACTGGATTTAGTATGTCCCTGTTTCTGGAGGGTTGGGTAAATGCCAAGTAGTGGAATTGCTGCGTCATAGGGGAGCTCTATGTTTAGTCTTTTTAGGCACTGCCATACTGCTTTCCATAGTGGTTGAATGAGTTTGCACTCCCACCAACAGTGTAGTAGTGATCCCTCCTGGCCACATCCTCTCCAGCATCTGTTGTTATTAGCTTTCCTGATTCTGGCCATTTTAACTGGAGTGAGGTGGAATCTTAGAGTTGTTTTGATTTGCATTTCTTTTAAGGCCAGAGATGTCAAGCATTTCTTCATGTGCCCATAGGCCATTCTTATTTCTTCTTCAGAGAAGACCCTCTTTAAGTCTTTGGCCCATATTTTAATGGGATGGTTGTTCTTTGGAGATTAGTTTTGGAGGGATTCATTTTTTTGCTCTGTTGATTTATTTTAGATATGAGGCTTGTGTCTGTTGCATGGTTAGTGAAGAACTTCCACTACTCTGTAGGCTTTCTAGTTAATTTGCTAGCTATGTCCTTTACCATACAGAGGCTCTGCAGTTTTATATGCAGTCCCACTTATCCAGCCTTTCTCTGATTTGTTGTGATTCTTGGTCCTTATTAAGAAAGTTTTGACCTGTGCCAAGGAGACCTAGTGTATCTTCTATTCCTTCTTGAAAAGTTTTCAGTATATCTTCTTTTACTTCTAGGTCTTTGATCCATTCAGAGTTAATCCTGGTGCAGGGTGACAAAGAAGGATCCAACTTTAGTTTTCTACAGGTGCTTAACCAGTTCTGCCAGAACCACTTGTTGAAGAGGCTATCTTTCTCCCATTCTATTTTTTTTGGCTCTCTTATCAAAGATTAGGTGGCCATAGGTCTGTGGTTTAATATCTGGGTCCTCAGTTCTATTCCATTGGTCTTCAGGCCTGTTCTTGTGCCAGTACCAAGCTGTTTTGGTCACTATATCTCTGTGTAAAGTTTGGTATTGAAATTCCTCCTGCTCTGTTCTTTCTGCTAAGAAGTGTTTTTGCTATATGGGGTCTTTTATTATTCCATATGAAATTTTGGATTGCCTCTTCTATTTCTTTAAGGAAGGACATTGGGATATTGATGGGTATTGAGTTGAATTTGTAGATAGCCCTTGGCAAGATTGCTATTTTCACGATATTAATTCTTCCAATCCAGAAGCATGGGAGGTTTTTTCCATTTCCTTAGTTCTGCTTTAATTTCCTTTTTCAGGGTTTTAAATTTTTTTTGCCAGTCCTGAGCTTAAGCTCAGGGCCTGAGCACTGTCCTTTGATTTTTCTCAAGGCTAGAGCTCTACCACTTGAGCCTCAGCACCACTTCCAGCTTTTTCTAAGTATATGGTACCAAGGAATTAAACCCGGGTCTTTGTGCATGCTAGGCAAGCACTTTACCACTAGGCCAAACTCCTGGCCCCCGGGTTTTAAAGTTTTTATCAAAAAGATCCTTTACATTCTTAGCAAAGTTAATTCCTAGGTACTTTATTTTCTTTGAGGCTATTGCAAAAGGAGTTGCTTTCCTGATTGTTGCCTTGTTCCTCTCATTGTTGCCATAAAGGAAGGCGGTTGATTTTTGAGGTTGAATTTTATACACTCCTATCTTGCCAAAGTTTTGAATCAGCTCAAGCAGCGTGGGAGTGGAGTCTATAGGGTTCTTTAAAAACAGAGTCATGTCTTCTGCAAAGAGGGAAAGTTTCACTTCCTCTTTCCCTGTTTGGATCTTCTTTTTTTGTTTGTTTGTTTGCCAGTCCTGGGCTTGAGCTCAGGGCCTGAACACTGTCCTTGGACTTTCTCAAGGCTAGAGCTCTACCACTTGAGCCTCAGCACCACTTCTGGCTTTTTTCTATGTATGTGGTACCGAGGAATCGAACCCGGGTCTTCATGCATGCTAGGCAAGCACTTTAACCACTAGGCCAAACTTCCGGCCCTGTTGGATCTTCTTGTCTTACTACTCTGACTAGGAATTCTAATACGATGTTAAAGATGAGTGGAGAGAGTGGGCATCCTTGTCTAGTTCCTGATTTTAGAGGGAATAGCTTTAGCTTTTTGCCATTATGTATTATGCTAGCTGAGGGTTTGTCATACACAGCTTTCTTTATACTGAGGAATGTTCTATGGATTCCTAATTTTTCCAGAGCTTTTATCATAAAGGGTGAGGGATCTTGTCAAATGCCTTTTCTGCATCTATTGAGACAATCATGTGATTCTTGTCCTTGCTCCTGTTGATATGTTGAATTATATTAATTGATTTGCATGTATTGAACCAGCTTTGCATCCCTGTCATGAATCCTGTTCGATCGTAGTGTATAATTTTTTGATTAGTTGCTGGAGACAGTTGCCCAGTATTTTGTTGAGAAGTTTTGCGTCAGTATTAATCAAAGAAATGGGTCTATAGTTCTCTTTCTTTGATGAATCTCTATCTGTTTGGGCTGAGGGTTATACTGGCATCATAGAATGAGTTACTTTTCCTTTTATTAAGGGTATTTGAATTTCTGGCCTTCATCATTTTCTTTGTCCATGAAGATCTTTTAACTTTTTCTGTAAGGCAGGTTTATTGGAAGCAAATTCTTTCAGCTTTTATTTATGTGAGAAATATATTATTTCTTCTTCAATTTGAAAAGAAAACAGAATTCTGGATTATTAACAATTATTCTCAATACTTTAAGAATTTTGCTTTACTCTTTCCAGTGAAAAGGTCAGATTAAGTAACTCTTGTTTTGCTTTTCTGTTAAGTAGTATTGTGTTTTCTTTCAAGATTTTTTTTCGCCTTTGATTGACAACAGTTTGAGTATGTAATCATTGACTCTATGTAACCATTTGGTACATTCATTCTATAGAAGGAGGCTATGCACATCTTCAATCTTTTGCATGGTGTTTTCTTTTTTGAGTCCTGTTAGTAATTTTTGTTTCATATTTTTTATTTTTTCTGTTATGGGAGTTTGAATTCAGGTCCTCATGCTACTCAATTTGCTGCTTTGGCTTATACTCTACTACTTCAGTCATGCCCCCAACACTGCTTTTCGCTAGTTATTTTGGAGCTAAAATTTTCTCCAACTTTTCTATCTTCTCAGGCTTTGAACTGTGATCCTCAGATCACAAACATAAGCCATTTGTTCCTAGCATTTAGTATAGATTCTTAACACTTTCCTCCCCTTTCTACATGACTTTAAAGGGCAAGCAAAAGAAAAACTTCTTGAAGATAATTTAGTTAAGAAGACAAGTTAGTGGTTTCATGAGAAAAATTCTTGAAAAAAAATCTGTCTCAGAGAAGATTCTTCTAGATTATAAGATTCTAGCATATGCCAAAAATGTTGATCCTCTTCTGCTTACACATAATATGCTGTGAGGTCAATATGGACTCCTGGCCTTGGTATCACACATGACCCTACCAGCTTGACCACAATTTGTGTAAACGTTTGTCCTGGTTCATCTCTTGTTGTCTGGGTTGGCCTTGTTGTTGACATCACTCACACACAAGTTTTTTGGAGAGCTTCACCATGACACGATGAAAGTCATCCAACTTACCACAGCACTTCACTGTGTGGAACTGAGATACTTGATTAAAAACTACTTAACTCCTTCCATAGAAAGTGATGTTTTCAGTATTTTTCAAATAGGTAACACTGCTTCCAATTCAGAGTGAACGCTTATCTCCACAGCAAAAATAATTTCTTCCATTTTAGATTGGATTCCAATTCCTTGTGCCATTGATAACTTAGGATGAGTACAATGAAAAAATTTCCTGAGAATCCTTTAGGTTATTAAACACCAAAATGTGCTACAGAGGAAAACTGAAATGATTTCCCCCTGCAAAAGACTTTAAAAAATGGACTCAATAAGTATTTTCTGGTATGAGCTGGGGCGAATAAATAGGTCTGTATATGGAGAAAATAAGACAGTATCAAGGACTATTCAATGTTCTTTTTGGAGCTTGAATTCTGAATTGTGCTTTAAGAGCAATAATAGGGGTGGTTAAAAATACACGTCTTATCACTGTGTAAAGAGAGCAAACTTAAAACATTCTACAGGCAATGAGAAACATGGATGGTGTACAATGAGGCAGTTGTTATTGGAAGGCTATTCAACTGCAAATCTGATGTATGTTGTGAAGGAAGAAAGATGATTCTCATCTATGAAGGGTACATACAAATGAAATAGAGTATTTTCTAGATATGCTGATAGAGCCCAGGTCATGGAACTCATAACGTGTACATGTCTGCATTCAGCAATTCTATGAATCAGTCTGTGTTTTGGCCCTTCTGCCCCTACAGTTTGAAGATAGTGTTTTTTGTCTTTGCTCTCCTACAAATTCGTTTTGTAGAGTATGCCTTGTCTCATTCACGCTCAGGTATTCAGGAGAAGAAAAAACATATTCAAGAAATTTTTTCTTAATGCCTATCCAAACCTGTCATTGATTGGGCTAACATTATTTATTTTGGGCTGTTGAACTAGTGATAGTAACAATGCCTGCCAGTGTGGGCTTCATCTTCCATTAAGGGTTTGGGTCTAATTCCCTTCCTGTTGAATCTAAACTGGATGGAACTGTCTATACATTTCAAAGCTCAGATCCTTGCTTTTTCTCATATTGCATTTATTTTATTCAGTTGGAATAGAATAGTTGATGCTTACAGTATAATGTATAACTTATCTGGAGTTTATAACCGATACTGACATCATCCTTCACCAATAATTCTGTTTTCTTCCATAGCAACTGGTACTTGCACAGGTAAAGATGGCTTCTCTTTGCAATGATTTAAACACTAACACCATAGATGTGGACCCAGTCATTACACTTGTATCAGATCATGGCTGCTCTACTTGCCAAAACACAAATAAATCTGAACATAACTACTTCTAGTGCTGCCCATTGAAGGGGGGAATCACAGGGCTTTTTGCCTCATCTAACTACAAGGTCATCCTGATGATGACAGCCAATCACAAAGGCCACTGTTCTAATTCCTTTCTTTGATCATCTAATGGCAAAATCCCAGAATGTGTGATAGCATCCTCAGCTTAATTCTATGTTTTTAGAGAGATTCTTACTGTGAGACTGTTTTTGAAAAGCAGGATCTTCAGGTGTGTAGAGCCTGAAGTGTACCCAAAAATCATCCAGTGGATGGATGAAAGTGATAACAATTGATTGTTTATATTTCTTTCTCACATCAATGCAATCCACAACCTGCATACTGACCATTAATTTAAGATGTGTGTCTCACTGAAAAGCAGGCCAGCCCAGATAACATCCCAAAGCTGCTGTTCCAGCAGCTATTTCCAAAAAAAAGTATTACCTTGTTGCAAAAAAATTCTACAGTGTGTGTAGAGTCAGAAGACACTAAAACATGTGCTCACTGATGTATTGCCAGTGTTAGAAAATTGGTCCTTAGGTCTTAATAATGTACTATAAAGCAGTCCTTGTTAGAATTTAGACACTGAAATAGTTCTTGGATAATTACCTTGCTTGAAGGACTACAGACAAGAAAGGCAAATCCAAACCAAGAATAAGTGTCAATTCACTAAGAATGAAAAATTACCTGTCATAACCGGGCACAAGTGGCTCTTTCTCTTTCCTGTAATCTTAACTTCTCAGGAGGCTAAAATCTAGAGGGTCATTATTGGAAACTCGTCCAGGTAGAAAAGTCTTCAAAACCCCATTTCCAAAATAAAAAGCAAAAAAAAAAAACCTAGACAATCTAAGCAGGTACAAGCCACTGAATTCAAACTCCAGTACCTCGAAAGAATGAAACAAAAACCCGGAGCAACAAAGAAGCCTGTTATAATGAGGTGGATGTCATCTCTGATCAATTTACTACCAAGATGAGGACTTAATTTGGGTTGGATTGTGCTTATCTATTTATGTAATTAATTATTTTTTGCCAGTCCTGGGGCTTGAACTCAGAGCCTGGGCATAAAGGCTAGTGCTCTACCACTTGAGACATAGCATCAGCTGTGTATATGTGGTACTGGAGAATTGAACCCCGGGCTTCACACATGCTAAGAAAGAATCCTCTAGGCCACACTTCGTCTTTTAATTTAGTCTTGCATTGGTTTCTGTGACTGAAGAACGGAATTCTCAGTAATGGCTGATACATCTGCCATGTGAAAGAGCGTACTTGTCACACAATGGTAGCATCTAGATTCTGCCAAAATGATTTTATTGTGGAGCCCATTGTTTTAGGTAATAACAGGGATGATATCATAGGCTGCCAGACTTGTGTTGAATAAGCACATCTGAATGCTTAGTGCTTCCTTACACTGAATGCTCTCATGCAGGCATTATTCTGTGATAAAAATATTTCTATACGTTGCATATATTTATTTCCACATCTTAAGCCAACATCCAATTGCTGAAACATTCTATAAGCCCTTGGAGGCTGCGTCCTAGAATCTAGAATTTTCTGGCAATCTCTTCTCCAAAACATGTGCTCTCATCATGTTTGTCACACACATCCTACATCTGTACAGTGCACATATCTTGCTCCTTAACAAGATTAGGATATACAATTGGCCATCAGGTTAAAAGTCCTGAAATACACTAAACAAAAGGATAATTAACAGACTTTCATAGCCTTAATCCTCATTCTAGTATGAAAAGATTTGCTTTTTCTAGAAAAAGGGACAACATTTTGCAGTGTATGTAAAACACTTCACGTAATGCTTGAACTGGGTCAAAGGCTATATGAACGTATCCCCTTCCCTGTTAGTTTCCCTATACATATCACATTATTTACAAAGTCCATTACTAGTGCTTTGGGGTATTCTTTTTCTGTTATTTTGAGTTATGATAGAATTTCTATTATCTTCCATTCAGGGTTGGTCTATCTATCTTTGAATGATACTAAGAGATTTGTGTAATACCCTATAAGATATTCAGAAATTCTAGCCTTTTAAAATCTGAGTAATATCAACAATCACATGAGAGACCAGAGACTGCTTCATCACCATCACCAGAAAGAGGACGTTGGTTCTTGGGAACAATCAATCACAGATCACATCAGGGAATGCTTCCTTTTCCTTCCCTTAAGATGAGCACTCAATCTGGATGTTTCATTCTTCAAATTCCATCATGTGGATTTAGTTACTAATAACAGGGTTTTAGTAACTAAAAGGAAGAAAATAAATTTTATCCCAACAGCAATAAGCAATCTTAACAGTTTGATGCTTCTTCAGTTTTCTTTTACAGGTATAAGTTTGTATGAATATGGCTACATATCAGAAACTCAATATAAACCATTTACGATACTCATACATGCTCTGTTTCATAGTCCTGAAATGACACTAAAATTATTTTAGAAGAAAAAACCAGTAGGAGGCTAAAGGTTCATTTATTGTCTAACATAATTGGCATAATTTATCTCCCCTATAATACTTTTTTTATCAATTAGTATATTTTAATATGTGCCTTATTTCTTCTTAGATTTTCATCTAAGTTTACCTTTAGAATAAATGCCGCGAAATGAAATTGTGTCAATTGGAAATAATTATATTTTTGCAAATTAATTTTTAAATATTTATTTTTTTAAGTACTTGCACAAACGAGTTTCAATTCTAGAAGTCAGAATATGAGTACAATGCAATTTGGTTGTCATTTCTTCTGCCATTCTCCTCCATCTTTTCTAATTTTATTCCTACCCTCATCTCTACTGTGTTTTAAATTAATTTTGCAGATTTTTTATAATTTTTTATTGTGATTAATAGAAGGGATACATTATATTCACCAGATAGAAGGTGTATAACTTCACAAACATTGATACCCTTTCTCATGACATGGTCCCCATTTCCCTCCCATCCTCCTCCCGCTTATCTTGATTTCCCCCTTCCCTATCCAATTTCAAATAACCAATTAAGCACATATAAAATATATCAGATAACAAGGTGAAAAATTGTAACAATATGAGATAACCAAGGGATGGCAAAAGAGATGAACGATAACATACTACATTAAGGACAACAGTCACTCATTATATGGCTTTTGTTTCCTTATCCTGGAGGTCCTTACATTTAGTGTCGTACGTTTTGGCCTAATGTCTCTAGATTTTGTTCTATTGTAAATCTCTGCTAGGAGAGCCCAAGGTTTCTACTGATTATGACAAATGAGGGAGACTATTGGGCCTATGTTCCTTTGAGTCTGGCTTACTTCACTTAATATGATTTTTTCTAAGTCTTTCCATTTCCTTACAAATGGGGTGATGTCGTTCTTTCTGACAGCAGCATAGAATTCCACTGTGTATAAATACCACATCTTGTTGATCCACTCATCAACTGAGGGACATCTGGGTTGGTTCCATATCTTTGCTATGGTAAATAGTGCTGCAATGAACATCATTGTGCTAGTGGATTTAGTAATTGCAGAATTTTTTAAAACAGCTTTTTCTTCAATTGCCAGTGGTTGGCATATTCTGTCTCTTAATGTAATGTCTACTACTAACTTTACTATTTAGTTTGTCTTGAGGACATTTAATTTTTTTTTGTTCATAAACTTTGTATCCAAATCTTTTTAACTTTTTCATCCTCAGCAGTATAGACTTTCTTTGAGCTAAGCTCTATTATAAAGCCATAGCTTTGTAATAAGATCCTACTAAATGCTTAGCGATGTTAAACTAATTTAAAAGAAAAATTCCAAGTCTTATTAAGATGTATATATGCAGAAATCATTGTTTGCCCCCAAATTATATAAGCAGTGACTCTCCTTTTACCAATCACTTCAAGTTCTTAAGTCTACCTATTCAAAATAACTTTGCCCTATTTATTTATTTTTTCAGAACCTTCCCCCCAACTAACCTATATAATGTGCACCCTTTGCCATAATCACCCTTTCCCCTTGTCTGAAGGAACATGTTTTGGAACCTGTACAATTAATTCATTTTCCTATTCTTCCAAGACCTGTGCAGTGCTAAAAGTGTATAGGAGTCCTGCATAGCTGATGCACTCCCATCATTTAGAAGTACTGAGGGAAATCCATCTCAGAAAACAAAAGGGTGAGCATGATGTTTTGATACTCTAGTTAATGTGGAGCTCTGTTGATCATTATTCAAAATCTGCCACAAGGAGTAAGCTCTCAGGAAAATTACACCCTCTTCTTTTAAATCTTCATTATTAATGCTATTATCTTAATGTACCCATGTTGAATAGAAAATTTTAACAAGAGTTATCAAGGCTTCTATTTTCTATCTGAAATTAATAAGTGATTCTTTTCCGTAGATACTCCTCATTTAATTTGTAACAGTCATCATAGCAGTGATTACATAATCACATAGAGCTACAACCTCTGTTCTTACAGCAATCTCTCAAAACATATGAAAAAATGCTTCTGCATCCTCTTCTCATCAATCAGTGTTTTAGATATCCATGTTTTAGTTGTATCTTGTGAGTCCTCAAGTTTGATATAATAATTGAAAATCATTCACAATCAGAAGAATGATAGATAACCTTGCACTCAGAATTTCTAGGGGTGAAAACCTAATGGATTGTGCTCTCAGACAATTGGGCATTATTAGATATTTGAGGGGGGGGAGGCTCAAAGTCCCAGCCATATATCATCAGTTCAATCAAGCCCTCTAGACTGAGATTCTGAGTCTAGAAGCTTAAGGTGAGACATGACTAGTAGTGGGTCTGGAGTCTTGTCAGACCCCTCATCTTTCAAATTATTAATGGAAAGACAAGGTCTCATAAGACTTAAGGACTAAAGACTACATGAGTATAAAATGCTCAAGCCTTCTGTTTCTTAGGGTAGGAAGAGCCCTGTGTTCTGGGAAAGATTACATCTCAACTTGGATTTTAAAAATAAATTATGTTGAAGCAATGCCATGCTGGGGAAAGATTTGTGCATAGGGAAAATGAAGAGATCCATCTTTTATCTGAGGCATTAGGCCAGATCTGCACTTGAAAGTGAGATCATAGATGAAAGTATATTTAAGGAGCCTGAAAGGCGAAGAGGGACCTGTGAATCCGGGAGGGGGCTTTGGCTTCCATTCAACCCCTTTACTTTCTCTGTTGCATACCATGGGATTTGATTTTACCTCTATATGAATTTTTATTTCTCCCTTCATGTCTCTGAACCCACACAAAGGAATCTCTGCCTCTTTTCTCTACTATCAAAACTGCTGAATTCCTGAAAGAGTCATGTAGCATCTTTGTAGCTACTGAGAGCCTGATATTGTAAGTTACCATAAAAGGTGCTCTCAAGAATGGGAAGAAAATTCTTTAAGATAGCCATTGGATGAAAATGTGATCAAACAGATAAACTTGGATGTGAATAACTGGCAAAAAGAAATATGTAAAATGACTTAGAGGAAAAACTGACTCAGCAATAGTAATAAGCAAACCACAGGTGTGATCGCTATAACAATCGTGAATGATGAATGACAACTTGATATCAGCAACCACATACTGGAGATAAGGCATTGTGTCACAGATCCATACTTCTGAGAGTCACCTTATCTGCCACAGCAACACTGCAATAAACACCCTCTGCAAGGAAAAGCCAACATATCCTTTAGACATCTTGCTTGAGTATATTTACCAAAGCTTACACTGCAAGCATTGCCAAACCTGATTAATGAGCAGTTTAATCCATTCAAAGAAATAGCAAATGGCATGCATATATTTTCCCTGCATAGTAAAAAATATTTTCTGTCTATTTTAGATTTTAAGTGGTGGCTTTTTCCTTTCCTAGCACTGATAAACTCAACTGATTATTTTATCAAGAAGGTTTATCATGGAATCAGGAAATGACTACCCCAGGAAAAACAACTTTTCAAGTGTCTATTAGTAAACCTGTCTCTAATAATGCCATTACTAAATTTAGTTTCTGGTTTTGAGAAATAATTATGATAGTTGCTAGGCTACAGATGACACCCTGAATAGAAGCTTTTCCTGTAAAAACAAATTACTGGACAGTTTAGGCAGGACTTTAACTGCTACTGCATGTTATCTGTAGATACAGATGTCATTGTCAAAATGGGCAAATTATAAAATGTGTACCTTGACATGTGAATTCCAGGATTAACTGTCACCCTTTGTCCCTCTTGCCCTTAATTAGGATTAAGACGGCCAGGGCACTTTAATAAGTTATTGTCTCTGTAACTCAAGACAATAATGAAAAATCTTAAAGAAAGTGGGTTTATTTTCTCAAATCTGGATATTGTTAGAGGATGGAAGTATTAAATCTATAGAGGATAGTTGAAAAATCTGAATTGTTCACGTATGTTTATATTAGCTATTAATAGAAGGATCTGCCACTTGCTTCACAGTGATTGATTCACAAGTGAGGGTAAGTAATTATGGTCTCATAAGCATGGTTGCTTATTGGAGATAGCATACGTAAAGCAGTACATGGGTTCACCCAGAGCAGGCCTGTAGCAGGTAACAGTACTTTCTGGCAGAAAGAACAAAAATTTTCCAGGTTTGAGATTTGATTTTACTTGAAAATGAATAGCAGGAGGAAAAACTAAGTCAATTTATGATAATTATCCAATGTAGGTTTCATTTTGTGCTAGCTGGTACTAAACAATACAGATAATGAAGTCTTTGATACTGTTGAGAGGGAGAAGATAGTGGAATGATTATATCTTGAAGTAGAATGGAAAGTGTCATTGTCTACTCACACAGGAAGCTCCAAGGGCCAACTAAAGGGAATCTATTTCTCATGGACTAGGAAATGATATTGCTCGTCCTGATGAATAATAAGAGACAGGTCACTGGGACTTCCCTCTTACAGGAGCTTTGATTAATTTTGCAAGACAACTTTGCTTTAAGTCTTAAGCAGCTGTATTATGGAATTCATTCTTTTGCACAGCTGGGGATTGCAGTAAGAGATGAGACCAGGATCTTTTATCTCTAAAACATCAAAAAGGTCATGCTGCTTTGTTTTCATATATTTTTTATTATAACTAATAGAAGGGATACATCATATTCACCAGATAGAAGATGCATTATTTCACATACATTGATACCCTTTCTCATGTCTTGGTCCACATTTCCCCCCCACCCCAACCCCCCATCTTGTTTTTCTCCCTTCCCTATCCAACTTCAAATAACTAAATAGGCATATATACAATATATCACATAACAAGGTGAAATACTGTAAAAATATGAGATAACCAAGACACAGCAAAAGAGATGAGAGATAACATAGTACATTAAGGACAACAATCACTCATTATATGGCTTTTCTTTCTATGTCCTGGAGGTCCTTTCATTTAGCATCATTCTATATGGCCTTAAGTATCTAAGTTTTGTTCTGTTGTAAATCTCTGCTAGGAGAGCCCAAGGTTACTACTGATTATGACAAAACCATTGAGCCTATGTTCCTTTGAGTCTGGCTTACTTCACCTAATATGATTTTTTCTAAGTCATTCCATTTCCTTACAAATGAGACGATGTCATTCTTTCTGAGAGCAGCATAGAATTCCATTGTGTATAAATACCACATCTTGTTCGTCCACTCATCAACTGAGGGGCATCTGGGTTGGTTCCATATCTTTGCTATGGTAAATAGTGCTGCAATGAACATCACTGTGCTAGTGAATTTAGTATGTCTTGGTTTCTGGAGGGTTGGATAAATGCCAAGTAGTGGAATTGCTGGATCATAGGGGAGTTCTATGTTTAGGCTTTTGAGGCACTGCCATACTGCTTTCCATAGTGGTTGAATGAGTTTGCACTCCCACCAACAGTGTAGTAGTGATTCCTCCTGGCCACATCCCCTCCAGCATCTGTTGTTATTAGATTTCTTGATCCTGGCCATTCTAACTGGAGTGAGGTGGAATCTTAGAGTTGTTTTGATTTGCATTTCTTTGATGACCAGAGATGTTGGGCATTTCTTCATGTGTCTATAGGCCATTTTTGTTTCTTCTTCAGAGAAGACTCTCTTCAAGTCTTTGGCCTTTTTTTTAATGGGATGGTTGTTCTTTGGAGATTAGTTTTGGATTGATTCAATTTTTTGAGCTGTTGATATATTTTAGATATAAGGCCTCTGTCTGTTGTATGGTTAGTGAAGAACTTCTTCCACTCTATAGGCTTTCTAGTTAATTTGCTAGCTATGTCCTTTGCCATACAGAAGCTCTGCAGTTTAATGCAGTCCCACTTATCCAGCCTTTCTCTGATTTGTTTTGTTTATTGGTCCTTATTAAGAAACTTTCCACTTGTGCCAAGGAGACCTAGTGTATTTCCTATTCCTTCTTGTAAAGTTTTCAGTGTATCTTCTTTTGCCTCGAGGTCTTTGATCCATTTGGAATTAATCCTGATGCCGGGTGACAAAGAAGGTTCTAACTTTAGTTTTCTGCAGGTGCTTAACCAGTTCTACCAGCACCATTTGTTGAAGAGGCTATCTTTCTTCCATTCTATTTTTTTGGCTCCCTTATCAAAGATTAAGTGGCCATAGGTCTTTGGGTTAATATCTGGGTCCTCAGTTCCATTCCGTCGGTCTTCAGGCCTGTTCTTGTGTCAGAACCAAGCTGTTTTGGTCACTATAGCTCTGTAATAGAGTCTAAAGTTTGGTATTGAAATTCCTCCTGCTCTGTTCTTTCTGCTAAGAATTGTTTTTGCTATACAGGGTCTTTTGTTATTCAATATGAAATTTTGGATTGCATCTTCTATTTCTTTAAGGAATGACATTGGGATATTTATGGGTATTGCATTGAATTTATAGATAGCCCTTGGCAGGATTGCCATTTTCACGATGTTAATTCTTCCAATCCAGGAGCATTGGAGGTTTCTCCATTTCCTCAGTTCTGCTTGAATTTCCTTTTTCAGGGTTTTAAAGTTTTCATCAAAAAGGTCCTTTACATTCTTTTTTTTCTTTTTATTTGATATTTTTATTGTAATTAATAAAAGGGTTACATGATATTTGCCAGATAGAAGGTGCATTAATTCACATACATTGATACCCTTTCACATGTCTTGGTACCCATTACCCTCGCTTCCACCCCCCCATCTTGGTTTTCCCCCGTTCCCTATGCAATTTCAAATAACCAAATACAAATATATCCAATATATCAGATAACAAAGTGAGATACTGTAACAATATGAGATAACCAAGGGACACCAAAAGAGATGAGAGATAACATAGTACATTAAGGACAACAGTCATTCATTATATGGCTTTTGTTTCAATATCTTAGAGGTCCTTTCAATTAGCTTCATACTATATGGCCTTATGTATCAAGGTTTTGCTCTATTGCAAATCTCTAGTAGAGCCCATGATTTCTACTGCTTATGACAAATGAGGGAAACCATTGAGCCTATTTCCTTTGAATCTGGTTTACTTCAGTTAATATGATTTTGTCCAAGACTTTCCATTTCCTAACAAATGGGGTGATGTTGTTCTTTCTGACAGCAGCATGAAATTCCATTGTGTATAAATACCACATCTTGTTGATTCATTCATCAACTGAGGGACATCTAGGTTGTTTCCATATCTTTGCTATGGTAAACAGTGCTGCAATAAACATTGTTTTGCTAGTGGATTTAGTATGTCCTTGTTTCTGGATGGTTGGGTAAATGCCAAGTAGTGGAATTGCTGGGTCATAGGGGAGCTCTATGTTTAGCCTTTTGAGGCACTGCCATACTGCTTTCCATAGTGGTTGAATGAGTTTGCACTCCTACCAACTGTGTAGTAGTGATCCCTCCTGGCCACATCCCCTCCAGCATCTGTTGTTTTTAGTTTTCCTGATCCTAATCTTTGACAAGGGGGCCAAAAATATAGAATGGAAGAAAGATAGCTTCTTCAACAAGTTGTGCTGGCAGAACTGGTTAAGCACCTGCAGAAAACTAAAGTTGGATCCTTCTTTGTCACCCTTCACTAGAATTAACTCCAAATGGATCAAAGACCTCGAGGTAAAAGCCCACACACTGAAAACTTTACAAGAAGGAATAGGAGATACACTAGGTCTCCTTGGCCCAGATCGAAACTTTCTTAATAAGGACCAAGAATCACAACAAATCAGAGAAAGGCTGGATAAGTGGGACTGCATTAAACTGCAGAGCTTTTGTATGGCAAAGGACATAGCTAGTAAATTAATTAGGAAGCCTACAGAGTGGGAGAAGATCTTCACATACAACGGACAACGATCTCATATCTGAAATATACCAACAGCTCAAAAAATTGAATCACTGCAAAACTAATCTCCAAAGTAACAACCATCCCATTAAAAAATGGGCCAAAGATTTAAAGAGAGTCTTCTCTGAAGAAGAAACAAAAATGGCCTATAGACACATGAAGAAATGCTCAACATCTCTGGTCATAAAAGAAATGCAAATCAAAACAACACTAAGGTCCTTTACATTCTTAGTTAAGATAATTCCTAGGTACTTTATTTTCTCGAGGCTATTTGTCATGCTGCTTTTTTAGGGGATTATTTTTTTAGTTAAGCAATCCAACAAGAATAAACTGTATTCAAAATTCTGTAATGAGAATAGTTTCCCCTAGTCAATTCCCTCCTTACAGGATTTTAAGACAGATCTTAAAAGATCTCATACATGCTTAACCCTATTTATATTATTCCCAGAGATGAGGGAATTAGCTTCCCTCAAAAGAATTATTAGCCCCCTTACTCTTGCTAAGCAGCCATGTATTTCATGGAGCTTCTGAGGACTATTGATTGCACAATAGGGACTGTGGATTTTTATTACATATTTTGCTATGCAAGGATTGCAATATCAATGATGGCCAGTGAGAGAAAGAAACTAATGAGTCTTTGGCATGAGTTGCCTATTTATGTATTTATTTATTGTCAGGTGATGTACTGAGGAGTTACAGTTACATAAGTCAGGTATTGAGTATTTTGTTTTGAACAGTGTCACCCCTTATTTAATAACTGTTCAAATGCACATTTTTCATCTCCAACTAATAAAAATCTAATTAGAAAACATATGCACAAATTTTTCATGGCAATAATGAAAATAAAAAACATACAAATTTAAAATCTAACATTTCAGAACTGTCTGGGCACTGGTGTTCACTTCTGAAAAATCAGCTACCCAGAAACCTGAGTTGTGAGGATCACAATTCAAAGACAGACCAGTCAGGAAAGTCTGTGAGACTTTTATTCTTATTAATCATAAAAAAACAACAAGTGGTGATGATAAAATAAAAGCTGGAAATGGAACTGTGGTTCAAATGATAGAGTGCTAGCTTTGAGCACAAAAGTTTAGGAACTACACCAGAGCCCTGAGCTCAAGCAATAGGTCTAGTAACCAAAACATAAATGGGTAAGTAAATAAAATTCAGAAGAACTAAAGCTTGCCAAAAAGCATTTAGTAAAATAAAAATAGACAAAAATTTTAAGTGGCTGACATATACATGAGATCTTATAGCAAAAATGCTCAAATTTGAAGGGCTAGGACAATAGCACTGGAAAAAATATGTCAAATGATTATTATTCAAAAGAGTAAAGAAGAAAAGAAAACTGGCTATGATCAATATACATGAAAGATAGAATGACAATATTCTAATAGTCTATGTACTGAGACATATACTTTCAGAACAAAACCGCAGTATAGCTGTCAGAAAACTTTTCTCCTTTGAATTTACACTAAGCCTATAGTATTTTTATTTTAAAACCATGGTTTCTATGTTTAGTATGTGAAAATGATCTGCCATCTGGTTTGAATCTATTGACTTATATATTCATAATATTTATAGTAGTAACGTATCAGATACATTTAATGACAAACAGTGTTTAAGTTCTTTTCAATGGCTTCCATTCCCATGGGCTGAACTTTTCGAACTTTTGCTTGGACAAGGATTTCTGTTCTGCAGCTGCTTCATTGCTCTTACTGAGTTTTCTTATCAGCACAAAACACGCTTCAATGCTAACCATATTCAAAATATGTCTTCCCCAGGAAATTACTTATATCAAGAATATCTTTTAAAGACCTGTGAATCAATGTGGAGAAGAAACAAAACCAAAAAGAAAAATCGGAAAAGGAATAAACATTTTAAAAAATTCAGTAGAAATGATCTGCTTGAACAATAGATGTATGATTTCCTTAGTTATTAAGGAAATACAAATTAAAAGCCATCACAATGGATAAAATGCCACTTTCAAAGTGATAATATGGCTGACTAGTGCTTATGGCTTGCATCTGTGACCCTAGAGCCTCAGGCAGCTGAGATACGAGTATCATAGTTCAAAGCCAGTTTGGGCAGGAAAGTCCATGAGACTCATCTCCAATTAACTACCAAAACAACAACAATAAAAACCCATAAGTTTATTCATGAATTGTACCACTTTGAAAGTGCTTGAGGAAAGTAACACATTTTAGAACTCTAGGCTATATTTATATAATATATGGTCCAGAATTTCTATTTCTAGGTAAAACTGCATAGATATGTCCATCAACTTGTATAACAGAAAATACATGGTTGCAAACTAGAAAATTATAGATACAAAAATATTTTACATAATAGTCCAAAAATTTAAACTACCCAAATTCCACTAAGTACTATACTAGGTAAACAACTTGTCATATAACTAGACATAGAAAAATTAAACAGCAATGGGAAAGGAAAACCTATAATCATTCATAGGAAAATGAATGATTCAGAACAAGGGAATCCAGGCACAGAAGAGTTCTCTTTTAACTTAATTAATGAATGTACTTATTAGCCAGTCTGAGGCTTGATCTCAGAGCCTAGACACAATCCTTGAGCTTTTTCAAGGCTAGCTTTCTACCACTTTAGCCACAGTAGCACTCCCAACTTTTTTCTGTGAATGTGGTACACGGAATTGAACTCAAGGCTTTGTGCATGCTAAGAGAGCACTCTACCACTAGGCAAGTACTCTACCACTAGGCCATGCTCCCAGCCCCTTATATAAGAGTTCTAAATGATATAGTATTAGAACATAGTAAAGAAGTTGGCTGTACAGGACAGTTTTGGTGGTATGGGGTCTGGTGTCTTTGTTCTTTTCCATGATTTTTCAGTCAGCTAAGTTTCTGAGACCTTGACATATTTTAAAACATGTATAGATTTTGTATGCAACCTTTTCCTGTATTTCACAGAAGACACATTCCAAGACTGTCCTCCAGTAGATATCTGACTCCATGAGGAGTATGGAATCCCATATTTAAAATGTTTTCTTTACGCACTCATGATAGAGCATAATTTATAAATTAGTCCTAGTAAGACATTGACAACAATAACAATATGATAGATTGATTGCATGTTGTAATAAAGATTACTTCAAATTTATCAAATATTTCTAGAATTTTCCATTGAATCTTTTGAGACTAGGGTTGACAGGAGGTAACTAAAATTGTGGAAAAACAGAAACTGCAGACACTCATTCAATACGATTAAATTAGAAGTTAAAAAAGTAATCGTCAATCATTGACATGAAGTTGGAGATCTACATAAACATATAAAACATGATAGGGTATATAGATTTATATGTATCCATGGCATACAAAGACTACTTAATTTTAATTATGTTCTTGAATTTATGCACAAGTGATTGCATATAGAGATTTTTTCTAGAATACTTGTTTGTAGAACATGACATGTGAAATATGATATAAAAACTCAGTGTTAATAAAAAAAATTAACTAAAAAATACTTGTCAGACACAGAAACAACAGAGGATAAAGCATAAGGAAAAGAAAAGAGAAAAAGAGATAAAAAGAAAAAAGAGTCAAGAAATATGTTCACATAGAGCATTACAGACAATAACCACTAGGATAAATTTGTTTTCTTATCCTGGAGTTCATTTCACTTGGCCTCTTCCTTCTAGTACATTTTATATATATTTATTTGCTTATTTGAATCGGGCAAGGGAAGGGAAAAACAAACTGATAAGTCAAAGGACAAAGGATAAACCAGAATAACAACAATAATGGAAATGAACTCTTGAACCTGGGAGGAGTAGGGGGAGGGGAGGTGGGAGAAAAACATGGGAAGAGGTAACGATGTTCAAGAACTAATGTACTCACTACCTTATGAATATAACTGTAACCCCTCTATATGTCACAATGATTAAATTAAATTAAATTTAAAAATAAACCAGCAACAACAATAATAAAAAGTACTTGTCTGTAGAGATGGAAGACAATGATGAAAAAAGTTATATTTCTCAAGATACATTGTACATACAAAACTAACAAGTTGAATGGTAAGCCCTTTGTACCACTACTTAAAGATAGCAAAAGTATAATTAAAAAATACTGGACCTCATTTAACTTCCACATATGTATCTGACCTTTGAATTTTTATAATAAATATTCTTGAATTAGTATCCTATACTTCCTATTGTATCTGCTTTCCCACATTGTTCTCAGCAGAATGTGTCCCACTAGTTATTTGTTCTGGCAACTCAATAGTAGACTGCCAGATTTGGGAGTTTGTGTTCTGTCTCCAGCCACTTCATAACCCTTAACACATCATTCTCTCTCTTATTCTTTTTTTTTCAAATAATTTATAGGTTTAATGCAATACCCACCAAAATGCCACCATTTTTTCACAGAAACAAGAAAATTAGTTCTTAAATTCATATGGAAGCACAAAAGAGAGAATAGTTAAAGCAATGTTTAGGAAAACAAAAAGCAATATTGGAGATGGGAACTGATTGCTCACAACTAGCTACTCAAGATAGGATGCCAGTTCAAAGCCAGATGGAGAAGGGTAGTGTGTCAGACTCCTATCTCCAGTGAACTACTCAGAAAAGGCTGTAAATTGTTCTGTACCTCAAAGAGGTAGAGCACTAGCATTGAGCTAAAGAAGCTCAAGAGAGAGCCCAGCCTCTGAGTTCAAGTCCCAGGACTGGTGTGTGTGTGTGTGTGTGTGTGTGTGTGTGTATGTGTGTGTGTGTGTGTGTGTGTACATGGGTGCTCATACATACACACACACACACACACACACACACACACACACACACACATAAGAATACTGAAAGGATCACAATATCAGACTTCAAATTGTACTTCTGAGACAGTAACAAAATCCAGCATATTACTGTCGTAAAAGTAGACATGAAGACCAATGGATCAAAAATACTACAAGACTCAGAAATAAATGTTGCAACCATGAATGTGGATAATGTAATAAAGTCAAAAAGAACAAGGAAGACTCGAAAAAAATTCACAAAAATATGACAATCAAAATATAGACATTCTTTTTAATACTAACAAAATGCACTATAGAAAACTTGTTAATGAAACAAAAAAATTATAAACACACACAAAAGCAAAACCCTAAGACTTCTGCAGTGCACATTTTGGAATGGAATTCTTTGGTTTGCAGCTACAGAAGGATGCCCTGGGAAAATAATAATGAAGTCAATCTGGACATGGAATCTTTCTCTCATTCTTGAAAAACTTTTATCCATTAGTGTTGTGACATTGAGAAATTCCCAAAAGTCATTCTTTGTAGTGTATTTTGTTCAATATAACAAATTGAACTATGGCCAGGAGTTTGGCCTAGTGGTTAAAGTGCATGCCTAGCATGCATAAAGACCCGGGTTCGATTCCTTGGGACCACATATATATATACAAAAAACAAAACAAAACAAAACAAATTGAACTAGGAAAATAACTTGAATTTGAAGAACACTACAAACTTCAAATTGCCTGTAAGCACAAACGTATATACCAAACTTTGGTAAAGTCATTGCCAATAGGAGGGGATGGATGCTGGAAAACTGCTGAGGGAGAGAAGAGAAGAAAGGGTTTATCATCCATCCACATTCTTTCAAAAATAGGACTGTGTAAAATCAGAGCATAGACAGCAGAGAAGTGATGATGTAGTATGTGGGATTCACCAGGAGAAGATGGATAGTTCTTTTTTTCATATATTTTTTATTGTAACTAATATTTTTTATTGTAACTATATTCACCAGATAGAAGGTGCATTACTTCACAAATATTGATACCCAATCTCATGTCTTGGTCTCCATTTCCCTTCCCCCACTCCTGCCCCTCATCTTGTTTTCCCCCTTCCCTATCCTATTTCAATAACCAAACAAACATATATAAAATATATCAGATAACAAGGTAAAATACTGTAACAATATGAGATAACCAAGGGACAGCAAAAGAGATGAGAGATAACGCAGTACATAAAGACAACAATCACTCATTATATGGCTTTTGTTTCTATATCCTAGAGGCCCTTTCTGAAAGATGTCATAATATGCAGATAGGGGCCATTTGGACACTGACAGAAGGGAAAAGACACTGCAAGAGGGGAAATTGTAATTCTGGTTGAAAAAGTAAGGATTTAAGTCAAGGGCATTCAATAGCCTCTCACACTAACTAAATAAAGAGACCAATAAGGCAACTACTGAAAATGTGCATTTTTTAGCACTGAAACAAGAAGATACTCTTGAAATAGAAAACTTGTAAGCATTCCCATTGGCTTCTGTCCACATAGACATAATCCCTCTTTATCCACAATTACTACAAGAAAAGAATAGAGAATGAGGACCTTTTACATAATGAAAATTCCAGCTCAGGAAATGAAGCATAAAAGACAGAGCAGAAATAAAGCCTAAGACAATATTGAGATTAAATATCTTCAGACAAGCTTCTCTGGATATATAATTAGAATAAGACATTCAACATTTGTGTGTTTAGGGGGAAGTGAAGTGAAATGTGACTCAGGAGTAGAAAGTGAGGAAGAAGAAATTAATATGGAAAAGAACAGGAAGAGTCAAGGGCAGAAACAGTAGCTGACAACTGTAACCCCAGCAGAGATACAGAGAATCATATTTTAAGGCCAGTTTCAGGGAAAACATGCAAGAGTCCTCATTGCAATTGAAATCTAAGCGCATAGGGTATGTGGCTTGTCAGTTTTTCTTTTTTTTTTTTTTGCCATTCCTGGGCTTGAGCTCAGGGATTGAGCCCTGTCCTTGGGCTTTCTCAAGGCTAGAGCTCTATCACTTGAGCACTGAGCCTCAGCACCACTTCTGGCTTTTTTCTACATATGTGATACCGAGCAATCGAACCTGGGTCTTTGTGGATGCTAGGCAAGCACTATACCACTAGGCCAAACTCCCGGCCCCTACTTGTCAGTTTTTCTATAGAGGAAACAAATTGTGCTGATTGAGGACTAGTTTTGTTTGTAAGAAAGGGCTAGAAGTGTGGCTGAAGTGATAGCCTTCTTAACAATCACAAGGTCCTTAGTTCAAACTGTATTTACTGCCAAGAGAAGGAGAGGAGATGGAGACAGGGACACAGAAACAAAGAGAGACAGAAAGGAGAAAGAAAATGAGGACGGAGATGGAAGAAAAGATGGAGGGAGAATTAAAGAGAGAAAAAAATGAAAGGCCAGATGAAAAGACAGCTAAAATTACATCAGTATGATGACTAAGTTATAATATACCTAAGGGAGAAGATAATTAATGGCTGTCAGTAAAAGGAAGAAATTACCAAGAAAATAAAAAGTGAAAACAAGATAGGGAAGGTGAGAAGTAACTTGAAAAATATACTGGTTTCTAAAAGCCAAACAGCAACAATCTCTGGTAATAATAAAGCATGCCTAGTCCTTCATTGTTTAATATAAAATTCCTAAAAATATATAATTTCTATTGTGGAAGATACCTAAGACATTTTCCTAAATTAATTGTGTAACAATAAATTGGAAGCAATAACTCACTTAAAGCAAAATGGTATTTATCCTAGTCGTTAACAACTGCCGGAAAGGGGTCCCCTAGAAACTCATCCCTGTTCACTGCTGCTAGCTTCTTATGTGACCTCCCACACTAGGATGCTACTAGAAATTAAGATATGTAGATATTATTCAGTTTCTGAAAAGTTCCTTATACAGATAGAGAGACTCCCCCTTCAACACACACACACACACACACACATGCTCACACACACATGCAAATAAACAGATTGAGACTGATACAGACAGTGACAACATAATTCCTAATATCTATCCACAGAGTATGGACTTTAGAGACCCCCAAATTCACAGATGTACAGTTAGGGCATGATCATATAACCCCCTAACATATCAGGTGGGCTTAAATCATCTCTCTAGATTACATTTAATACCCACTAAAATGTAAATTCTATGTAACATGTTTATATATTGTTTCATAGGCAATAATACCAAGAACAAAAAGTATATGTTAAGTGCAAATAATTTTGCACTTAACTTCAAATAAATTTGACCATTGAGTGATTTAATCCATAGTTGCAAAATCTATAAATATATAGAGGGCTGATAATGGATAGAAAGAGAGACAGACAGACAGACAAGGGATAAATAGAAAACAGATAGGCAGACTTATATGTATTACCCTTAGCTTGATATCAAAGGCCTATAAAGCTTATAAAGTTTCCCTAACTTTAAATTCACTTGGAATAAACCTTTGCATTTCTTGAGTCTGGACCTTCGCATATTTAGAAGGCATTTCAAAAAAGACAAATCTGAGCAAGTTTGTATTTAATAGAAACTCCATATGTATATAACTGTAAGGCCTTAATAACAAAAATATCCTAAAGATTACAAGCAGCCAGGTGTCATGACATACATTTTCTATCTCACTACTCTCAAGGAAGCTGAGTTTGAGAATTCAGAGTTAACTTGGACTGCAAGACAAGCCATGTAATCACTCCTTTATAAAAACGAACCAAGAGCTGGGCACGGTGGCTCACACCTTTAATCCTAGCTATTCAGGTGGCTGAGATCTGAGGATCACAGTTCAAAGCCATCCCGGGCACTAAAATCGGTGAGATTCTTATCTCCGATTAACCACTAGAAAACTGGAAGTGGCACTGTGTCTCAAGGGTTTGGGCAGTAGCCTTGAGCTGAGAGTTCAGGGACAATGTCCAGGTCTCCAGTTCAAGCCTGACTGACCAAAAATAAACAAAAACAGAAACAAAAACAAAAAAGGACAAAGAAGAAATATTTGTAGGAAAATCCTTTTGACTTAGAATCATAAGGATCAATAATTTGATTGGAAAAATTACACTAATGTTATTGTTACTTGAGAACCATTTAAAAAGCAAGTCAAAGATTTGACATTGATCAAACAACAAATTATGGATATGATAGAAAAAAATGTTACACACAAAAGGTGCAGTGATGAGTCTCGTGGAGATCTAAGGATGACCTTGTGAGCCACAGGAAAACTAGGAGAAATGTCACTGGAGCAGATCATGGTGAGGATTTATTTTATAGGTATCGAGAGCTACACTTATGGCTTAGATGGAGAAGAGTTGGAGAACAGTGTTGAATAGATGGAGTGTGTCTTGACAGAGTAAAAGTAACCCAGTAAGAAAAAAAAAAAGAGATCTAAAGAGCAACAAGCTCACTGAATTTTCGGTGGGCAATTCATAGTAGGATTTTCCTAGCATAAAATCACAATCACACAAAGCTATGCACATATGCCCATATAAAATGAGGCTATATGAAATGGACTCCATGATAGGGAAACGCAAGGTTTTCTTTGTGGTTGTTGTTAATGTACTAGTTGAAATCTTTTCTTTTGTCTTTCATTTTTCCCCTATGGTTTATTCTTTGTTGTTACTGTCTGTGATTTTGTTACCTGGTGTATTGTGGATATGTTTATTTGAATTAGGAAAGGGAATAGGAACAACAAAATGCTGAGACAAAGGACAAAGGGTAAACAAAGGTAACTGTGATACTCACAAGCCAACATGTTGGAAATGATCTTACAACTTGGTGTGGGGAGAGGGGAGCTTGGGGGGGGAGGTTGATGGGAAGGAAAGTGGAAGAAAAACAGGGATAACAATGTATGAGAAGAAATATAATCACTGCCTTATATGTGTAATTGTAACTCCTCTGTACATCACCCTGACAATAAAAATAAATATACAAAAATACTGATAGGAAAATACTGCTAGGAGAAATTTGCAAAAATAGTGCTAGGGGCGGGGGGAGGGAAGGTGGGAGAAAAACATGAGAAGGGATGACAATGTTAAAGAAGTAATGTACTTACTACCTGAAGAATGTAACTGTAACCTCTCTATATGTTACCCTGACAATAAAATATTATAATAAAAAAGTAAAAACAAATACTGCTAGTCAAAATATACTACTAATTAACAAATCCAATAAAAAGTATTTACATAATAGACAAGATACTAAGGTTATTGGAAAGGAATAAGCAAAATGTGACCCCTACCAAAAACACTAAATTACGAAGAGTAAATTACATTTAAAAATCAAGAACTGGAAACATGATACAGTTGGGACAAATTTGCTCAGACTACATTATATATACATGTTGCAAATGTCACAATGAATCTTCTTTGTACAACTAATTTATATTGATGATAACTAAAAACATGGAGGACCAGGTATGGTGACATATATCCACATTCCCAGAATTTGGAACACTGAATCTAGATGTTCAATTTGAGGCCTGTCTGGATTACATGGTGAGTTCAAGACTAGTCTGGGCAAAAGAGTGACTCAAAAGAATCCAAACCTTTCAAAGGAAAATAATTTAAAAATTAAGACAAAATAGCAAAGTTTATAGAATTAATGAAATAAGAGACAAAACAAATAAAAATAATTATGTAATTATACTTTTATATATTTATGAAAATTATAAAAGATGAGTTGTACCAGTCATATTAATAAATGTGAGTTGCTTCATAAAAACAAGACTTTAATTTTTCTAATAAAGAAATACTAATCAATAGTGGTGTCCATAGGGAAAAACATAAATACATTCTGAATAGTTCAACTGCTTCTCATTACCAAATAAAGGTACTTGCCTAATCAGGGAAATTTTATCTAAAATATTCCAGACACTTTTAACAAGGCATAATTTACAAGTTAATTTTTCAGCTGAAATCTAAGAAGTGTTTTAATCACTATGAATTTTCTTGCTTTGCGAGTGTTTATATGCTGATTAAAGAAGGTCATGCTTAGAAGTAGCCTAATTATTACTGGTCTTAAAATAACTCATTTCTCATTCTCTTGGAAGTTTTCCTGTTGGCTAAAAATACAGTCAAAGACTGTCAATATAAATTTGCAATAAAACTTTGCAGAATATTTGATGGAACAACTTCCAACAGTGACAACAGTGTTTAGATGTTTGTCAGGACTGAAGATACAACATATTAATGAAGATAACAAAATATCCCCATCCTTACATTAGATTTTTATTCCCTTTACACAGTTTTGAGAAATGCTTTGATTCCTACAGAGTTTCTATGTGTGGGATCCAGCAACCTAAATAACTTATGAGCTCAAAAGTGATCTGATAAAATTCCCTTATTGATCAATATTGGTTTCTGTTTCTTGTATACATAACGATTGTATAAATAACAATCATAATAGTTAAATGAGAATTGTTTCCAAACAAAATAAAGAGGTAGAAGTGACAATTACTATCAGTAAACCTAGGAACATGGCATTGCATGGAATGAAACAGCTGGATTGGTTATTTAAATTACCACCTGTGCTCACCCCAAATCAAGTTCCAGTTCCCGGTAGGATTTGGGGAGATTGCACTGCTTCTGCCATGAAAAATAAAAGCAGTTCAAACCCCAGGGTAAAAATGTCAAACTATTTTATTCTTTGAGATAAACATGATTATCACAACAAGCTGTGGGAGTCCATGAGATAAACTTAATATTTGAATTCATAATATTTCTATGATCAACTGAGCAAGAGTTTCCTAGAATCAAATAAAAAATAAAAAATTCAACTCTTTGAAACAAATGTCTGTCTCGAACTACCATAATAAATGATATTGTCTCTTCTTCAATTCCCAGTTCTGAAATAGCTCTTATCGTTGAAGTTGGACCTCAAAATCTACTCTGTAAGCCAGGCATGGGGGCTCATGCCTGTAATCTTAGCTACTCAGGAGGTTGAGATCAAGGTTCAAAGCCAGCCTGAGCACTAAAGTTGGTGATATTCTTATCTCCAGTTAACTTCTAGAAAATGGGAAGTGGGACTTGGCTCATGGTAGGGTGGTAGCCTTGAGCTGAAGAGCTCAGAGACAGAGCCCAGACCAAATTCAAGCCCCATGACCAACCAAAAAAAAAAATCTACCCTGTGATGTATCTATTATATGTGATCTATGAAACATTTTTGCCATAAGTGAAAGGCTCAAAAGCTACTCACAGGGACAATTCTTTAATAAAATAGAAATATATTTAAGCCCTTCTAGGAATATCAGGCATTTTTAAGCTAATTCCTGGGACCCCCGATTTTATTTGGGATTTATAAACATTGGTGAAAAGTAAAATTTTAATATTAGTTCTTTTGCCCCATTTTATCATATTTTACACTTCCTTTGAACGTAGTTCAAATATACATTTTTAGAAGCAGATAGCATTCTTTTATTGTTGCTTCTACTGATAATTGAAGATCAGTGATACAAATGCCTTGTGGACACTCCTACAATCTTTCCTTCCAATCAAAACACATATCATGGATTTCAGACTATCTTGTTAGGGGTAACTGTAGGAATTCAGGGAGCTATAACACCCAGCTTCATAAATAACTAAAATACCTTTAAGGGAGAAATGGCTTATTTTGCCTCATAGTTTTGGAGTATTTACCCCAAGATGAGGCAAACCCATTGCTTTATGGAAGTGGCAGATGGCAATAGCAGGTGTGGCAGAGAAAATCCAGTTACATGATCATTCAGAAACCATACAAGAAATGCAGATCAATTATTCACAAGAAAATGGGAAGTGGAACTGTGGCTCAAGGGATAGGGTCATAGCCTAGATCTGAAGAGCTCAAGGACAGAGCCCAGGCCCAGAGTTTAAGCCCAGGACCCACAAGGAGAGAGAGAGAGAGGGGGGGGGGAGGGAGGGAGGGAAGGAAGGAGGGAGGGAGAGGGAGGGAGGAGAGAGAGAGAGAGAGAGAGAGAGAGAGAGAGAGAGAGAGAGAGAGAGAGAGAGAGAGAGAGAGAGAGAGAGAGAGAGAGAGAGAGAGGGAGGGAGTTTCTTATTTTGCTTTTTTTAACCTTTTGTCTCTGGTTTGATTTTCTGTACCTTTGTCTTGTATATAAATTTATCTGTTTGGTGGGACAAAGGATGAAGTAATGCAACAGTGGTAATCACTAGACACTATGTTAAAAATGAACTATATAATTTGTAAAAGGGGTTCAGGAAGAAAAAAATGGGAGAAAACAAGGGAAGAAATGGCACTGTTCAAAAAGAAATGTACTCATCATCCAACTTCTGTAATGGTAAACCCTCTGTATATCACTTTTACTATTACAATTAAAAAATAAAAATTGTAAAAGTTAAAAATAAAGAAAGGAAAAGACTGCTTAATTACACCAGAATTCATGTGGTTAATCTGAAAAATTGTGGGAAAGGCCTCCATGCTGCCACCAGAAATGAACACTTACATAGTGTTATCTAGACTTCAGTGTAGGGTATTTTGAAATGTGCAGGAGGCTTCTTAGTATTCTTTTCATTCTGCAGTTGATCATCAAAGAGTATCTGGATAGTTTTGACCTTTCCCCAATTAGGCATTTGTGGCAACAGAAGATCATTATAGTTATGATAATCAGAGTTGTTTAATATTTAAAAATTGTATATCAGCTTCTTCTACTCCAGTTGGTTCACAGTCTCAGTCCTTCTATTGCCACAATGACAGGATATTGAGATGCTATGAAATTTTACTGTTATAAACCTCAGAGGTTCATAGTCGAGTGGATGGAATCTAGCTACTCATTGCTACTCACAATGCTGCCAGTATATTCTTCAGGATGCCATGTTAGAAGGGCTACATCCATATATAAACTCTGTATGTTCTGTCCCCTACTGAGGCATAAATTCTTCTTTAATTCACTTATTTCTTTATACTCCTTGTATTTCTCTGATCAAAATTACTTCATTTCTTGATTTTCCTAAGATTCCTTTGCCATATATCTGGATCTTGCCTCTCTGGCTAATATTCTCTGGTAAATAAGAGGTTTGCCTTTGAACTCCAGGCCTTTTTTTTACAATCCTGGGGCTGGAACTCAGGGCCTGAGCATTATTCTTGGACAGGTTTTGCTCAAGGTTAGTACTCTTCCAATTGAGCCATATCGTCACCTCTGGCTATTTCTGTTTCTAGGATCGAACCTAGGGTTTAGTGGCACGTTAGATGAGGAAGCTAGCCATAGGCCACACCGCCTGAACTCCAAGCTTCATGTTTCAAATACTCTTACATGTAGTAATATTTTAATGTGGGACTCTCAGAAGCAAAACATCTGAATGCAAAGGTCATTGTGTTCTCAAAGGTTCTTCGGGATGTTACTTAAACATACAAAGGGTTCACAATCAGTCTTTCCATCTACAACAGTTCAGAGTTAATGCCAAGGAGAATCTTTATCATAGATTTATTGTGGTGGTTGTCTTCGATTTAGCATCCCACTAATTATGTCTTCTGTATCCTTCTTTGCACTCATTAACTTTGACCTTTTTCTCCCTCTAACTGCTGTATTTCTACTCCTTACCATATCCAAATGGCAGCATCTACAGCCGCAGGGCTCAGGACAGCAGAATTTTGCAGGAGATCTCTGTATCCACATATTCTGACATCTTTTCTTTGCTAGGCACCAGCTTTATCTCGAAGCCTGAGCTCTTTTCTGAATTTTTAGTTACAGGAGATGATTGGGATGTGGTCTCTGAAACAGTCTCTAAATTATCATAGATCTCAAAGACTCATGATCTCTGTACTGGGGAATGATAAGAGAAACCCTCCTGCAAAAAAAAGGAATGTTCTCCATGATATCACTGTAGATAAACCTCCATTTTGTGGCAAAAGCAAAGGAAAGAAAGACATGTAAGGTCCAGGGATTAATATCCATGATACACATAGTTTTAATTAATTTCAAATTCTGTTTTTAATATATGTAATGTTTCCTAGGAAGAAGCCAACAGTGATAGTCTATGCAGATGTCTTCAATATTAACACTGTATTTATTACCCTGACTGTGGAATTCTAGAATAGAATATTTATTAAATATAAAGGTAACATTTCTAACCAAGTTCTCAGCAAGGTAGTGATTATAAAAATAAACTAGAGTTTAGAAATTATGGAGTACAACATGAGAAAATTAAGTTTTTGTTAGAAAATGAAACTATCCCCTAGCCATCCATAACCTGAAATTTAAAATATGAAGTCATCTTGAAGTAAAGTGAGTTCAAAACCTAACAGGACTGGCGTCCTTCATGAAAATAGACAAGCTGAATAGCATATAAGGACCCAGCAGAGATTAGAATGAGACAAAGCCAAGAAGAAAACACTTCCTCCAATAAACGATCAGCAATGAGGGTTATGCATTTTTAGCAGAGACATAGCCCTGCCAATATCTGGTGGTAAGTCTTCCAGTCTCTAAAGTATGAAGCAGAAATCCTCACTCTTTAAAGCCAAGTAGAAATATAGTTACTGCAGCCTTGGAAACCAGTACAATCTTCTTTGGGAGCCCCTGTAGATACATCAGTGGCCAGTGGCTGTTGAGGCAGGTCATTGATATGGGATACAGCACAGGGAGGGCTGACATCAAGAGCAGAACAGCAAAGAAATAGCAAAAAGTAGTTACAGAAGTCCCACCAAGACTGCATTAAACTGCAGAGCTTCTGTAATGCAAAGGACATAGCGAGCAAATTAACTAGAAAGTCTACAGAGTGGGAGAAGATCTTCACTAACCATACAATGGACAAAGACCTCATATCTAAAATATATCAACAGCTCAAAAAATTGAATCACTTCAAAACTAATCTCCAAAGAAACAACCATCCCATTAAAAGATGGGCGAAAGACTTAAAGAGAGTCTTCTCTGAAAAAGAAATAAGAATGGCCTGTAGACACATGAAGAAATGCTCAACATCTCTGGCCATAAAAGAAATTCAAATCAAAACAACAGATTCCACCTCACTCCAGTTAGAATGGCCAGGATCAAGAAAACTAATAACAACAGATGCTGGAGGGGATGTGGCCAGGAGGGATCACTACTACACTGTTGGTGGGAGTGCAAACTCATTCAACCACTATGGAAAGCAGTATGGCAGTTCCTCAAAAGACTAAACATAGAGCTCCCCTATGACCCAGCAATTCCACTACTTGGCATTTACCCAATGATACAGAAACAAGGACATACTAAATCCACTAGCACAAGGATGTTCATAGCAGCACTATTTACTATAGCTAAGATATGGAACCAACCCAGGTGCCCCTCATTTGATGAGTGTATCAACAAGATGTTGATGC
This sequence comes from Megascapheus bottae, assembly GCF_031878675.1. Taxonomy (NCBI): domain Eukaryota; kingdom Metazoa; phylum Chordata; class Mammalia; order Rodentia; family Geomyidae; genus Megascapheus; species Megascapheus bottae. Next base: position 12,871,117 of record NC_143517.1, on the reverse strand, counting down.
ACAATGGAATTCTATGCTGTTGTCAGAAAGAATGACATTGCCCAATTTGTAAGGAAATGGAAAGACTTAGAAAAAAATCGTATTAAGTGAAGTAAATAACTAAGTAGTTACTACCCATACACTACACACTTTGTAACCTCTTGCCTGGCATTGGATTTCTCTAACATTGTTCATGCTGGAAACAACCAAATAAAGCATACCTTCATTAAAATACCTTAAGATAGTTTAAAACTTCAAGAAGTGGGACAAGGGAGGGGAGGTGTGAAATAAAACTTCTATGTTTCTAACAGTTTTAGAGCTGAAAAATTATTTGATTGTTTTTAAGCTGTAAAATCCAGTCTCTTGGGAACTATTAGGAGTTATGTAAAAATCATTTTCATGTACTTTGAGTGGGAATGATTTCAAAACACTCTGCTCTGCTTACTTATAACCCACATTTGCTCTGTAGAACAATCAGGTTTACCTAGATTCTAAAATAAGTTCTTTTTATAAGAAAATGTTATCCCTAGTGAAGGAAAATGGCAAGTTTGGTGAAGGTCTACTAGACCTTTCAATTATTCTTTTTTTTTTTTTTTTGCCAGTCCTGGCTGGGCTTGAGCTCAGGGCCTGAGCACTGTCCTTGGACTTTCTCAAGGCCAGAGTTCTACCACTTGAGCCTCAGCACCACTTCTGGCTTTTTTCTATGTATGTGGTACCGAGGAATCAAACCCGGCTCTTCGTGCATGCTAGGCAAGCACTCAACCACTAGGCCAAATTCCCGGCCTCAATTATTCTTTTACTCAAAGGAAATGCAAAAGGCATTGTTTATTTGTTTGGTTTTTGGCTCTTAAAGACTTTAAATGAGAGTTACTTTCAATTAAAAAACAACGAATAAGCCCAAATTCTCCATGATTATTTCACAAGAAATTGTTTACTTAGGTTTTCTAAGATATTATTATTTCTGATTCTACGAAACCTAAAACATTTTGTTATAAACCTTAAGACGTACATCATTTTTCAGGGACATACTTTTTTTTCTTTTGCCAATCCTGGGGTTTTGAACTTGGGACCTGGGCACTGTCCCTGAGCTTCTTTTACTCAAAGCTAGCACTGTACCACGTGGCCCACAGTACCACTTTGGTCCTTATAAGCTTCATGATGTATAACAGTTTATTATAAACACTGGAAGTTCTACAATAATGCAAGCTGTTAAATTCCTCCAAACTCAATACTTCCATAATTATCTGATTAACTCTAGACTGAATATTTGTTAATACCTTGTGAAAACATTAAAGACTGTACTAGAGTGGCTATGCTTACCAACAAAATCATATTCACATTCTTACACTTGATAATTTTTCTACAGCAAATGTTTCCGTTTTGAGTTGATTAAAGTCTAGGATTTATTTTAACACAGCTCCCAAATAGTATGCTAACCGAAGTATGATTTGCAACTGGGAATCACATAAGCAAACATTATTCAGAGGATTTTTATTACTCATAGTAAATTCTTCTAAATATACATGTATTACCAATGGCAGATAATGGTAGAGACAAGAGAAGCAGCAAGTTTTCCTTCTTCATAGGACCTTCTTAAGCAGTGCAACAAGGATATTAAAGAACCACTGTCTGACAGCCTAAACAGACTTGAAACAGAGCTACCACCACAGGTGACTGTGGAACTCTTCCATTCAAGATTGCCCTTCAGAGGTGGCAAGTCCTTTTTGGCTGTTTGTTGGTTAGTTTAAATACCAAGAGCAATTTGAATCTTTGTAATATCATATATGAGTCCTTCAAAAGTACCAGAAGAGGGAGGTGGTCCAAAAGCTACTGAGGATGAACATTGTTGTGCTAGTGGATTTAGTATGCCCTAGATTCTGGATGGTTGGGTAAATGCCAAGTAGTGGAATTGCTGGGTCATAGGGGAGTTCTATGTTTAGTCTTTTGAGGAACTGCTATACTGCTTTCCATAGTGGTTGAACGAGTTTGCACTCCCACCAACAGTGTAGTAGTGATCCATCCTGTCCACATCCCCTCCAGCATCTGTTATTATTCGTTTTCCCAATCCTGGCCATTCTAAGTGGAGTGAGGTGGAATCTTAGAGTTGTTTTGATTTGCATTTCTCTTATGACCAGAGATGTTGAGCATTTCTTCATGTGTCTATAGGCCATTTTTATTTAGCAAAGATATGGAACAAACCTAGATGTCCCTCAGTTGATGAGTGGATCAACAAGTTGTGGTATTTGTACACAATAGAATTCTATGCTGCTGTCAGAAAAAATGACATCTCCCCATTTGTTAGGAAATGGAAAGACTTAGAAAAAATCATATTAAGTGAAGTAAGCCAGACTCAAAGGAACTTAGGCTCAATGGTTTCCCTCATTTGTCATAATCAGTAGAAACCTTGGGCTCTACTACCAGAGATCTGCAATAGAGCAAAACCTTGATACATAAGGCCATATAGTATGAAGCTAATTGAAAGGACCTCCAGGATACTGAAACAAAAGCCATATAACGAATGATTGTTGTCCTTAATGTACTATGTTATCTCTCATCTCCTTTGCTGTCCCTTGGGTATCTCATATTGTTACGGTACCTCACTTTGTTATCTGATATATTGAATTAATTTGTATTTGGTTATTTGAAATTTGATAGGGAAGGGGGGAAAACCAAGATGGGGGAGGGGGGCGGTGGGGGGAGTGTAAAGGGTACCAAGACATGTGAAAGGGTATCAATGTATGTGAATTAATGCACCTTCTATATGACAAATATCATGTAACCCTTTTATTAATTACAATAAAAAATATTAAAAAAGCTACTGAGGAGCATATGGGAAACAAACAAACCAGTCCACCACATCACAGATAATTTTGAGAGCCACAAAAGGACTCTAGTCAGACATTCCCCATCCATAAATGCTTGAGGGCAGCAAAAGAGAGAGGTAGCATTATTTCAACTTTTTCATGTTGCAACCACACCCGCCTTTTTCCTCTCAGCAATTCCTTTACCCCAACAGTTTCTGGTGACATAAGGAGGGATTATGTGTGCGTGTGTGTGTGTGTGTGTGTGTGTGTGTGTGTGTGTGTGTGTGTGTGTTTAAAGTCAGCCTTAATATTTTTTAAAAAATTAACCCAATGACTGGGCTCAATGTAAAATCCTCACGCACGTATATACACAACATTCATTGATCAAATCCAAACCTGCTTTTAACCTCCCTGCACACATTGAATTTACAAATTATGTTAATAATTATTCTGTATTCCGGTCAATGATGTTTAGCTTTGACACATAAAAGAACATGCAGCATTTCTCTATATCCCCCTTACTTCATGTAACTCAATATCCTCTAGTTCCATGTGTTTTGCTGCAAATGACAGAATTTTAATCTTGTTTTTGGCTGAAATATATACATATATATATATCTTGCATTTTGCTTTATCTGTTCATCTGTGGGTGCATACCTAGGCAGATTTCACATCTAAGCTAATGTGAATAGTGCTGCAATAAACAAAGGCATCTCTTTTTCAGGTTGATTCCATTTTCTGCAGATACGTGCTCAGAAGTGGTACAGCTACATTATGAGATACTTCTCTTTTTAGGTTTTGGAGGAATTATCATCCTGCTGTCCATAATGTCTACCAAATTTACATCCTTATAAAAAAAATGTTCCTTTCCTTCTTCATCATCATGACTGTTTGTCAGTTTCTGTTTTGAATTCTTTTATTTTGGGGATTTTTCCCCCCTGGTAACAACCATCTAAGTAAGGTAAAATGGTAATTTTGGTTTTGATTTTTCTTACACAATTAAATGATGACTTTCAGTAACTGTTTCTTCCATTGTTAAGTTGGCCTAATTTAAATACCAGTACAAATATGATCAGAGTTTTTCTTAAAGAAAATTATTTAGTAATTTTCTTTGCTTTTTATTGTAAAGGTGATATACATGGGGTTACAGTTACATACATCGGGTAATGAGTACATTTCTTTTTGAATGTTAGCCCCTCCCTCGTTTTCTCCCAGTCTTTTTCCTTAGTACACTTAAAAACATTTCTTTTTGCCAGTCCTGGGGCTTGAATGTAGGGCCTGAGCACTGTCCTTGGGCTTTCTCAAGGCTAGAGCTCTATCACTTGGGCCACAGCACCACTTCTGGCTTTTTTCTATGTATGTGGTACCGAGGAATCAAACCCGGGTCCTCATGCATGCTAGAAGAGCACTCTACCACTAGGCCAAACTTCCGATTTGAGTACAACTTTTTAAATTCATCCAATGTCAAATAAAATTCTCCCCTATATAATTGACATCATTTTGTAACTGAATTCTCTGCTTTCCTCTGAATGGACCCTAATCATGATGTTTGCCAACTTTACTTTTGCCCTAGCTATAAATTCCAGTTCTGAGTAAAACACCACACTCATCTATGAAGCTTCCTTACTTCTTTCTTTATATAAGACCGATTCCTTTTGCATTCTGTATCCCCAAAATACTTTTATTACATTTCTCTAATGGAATTTAACACTTTCTCCCTTGGAGTATCCTTGTTTCTCTACTTGACAAATCATAAATACTTCAATGAAGGGCAAGAGGCTAAATTTATTCACCTTTCGTGTTTTATTTTAATCCTTGAAACAAATTCAACAATTTATGTGTATATGATCAATAAATTCATGCAGCTGAGTAAAATAACACATTTATATCACTGAGCTTCTGTTTACCTCTTTTAAACTTGTTTTCTTTCACTCTCCATAATGTTCTGTGTTTCAGGTAGCTTCATCAATCATTATTGATGGTCACATGACTCATACATTTATTCCTTGTCTTTTTCCTAAATATTATTTTGATTTTTAATACCATTTGATCATTACTATTTCAAAAATATTCTTTATATCCAAAACTTATAAGTAACTCCTAATATGGAGTCAAAGAATTTCTGTCAAACATTTTTTGATCTGATTTTGCATTTTTTCCCCAATCTGATGTTCGGGCCTCTCCTTTCATTACAATAAGCTTATTTTCCATTCTTCTTGAGAGCATCTTCTCATTTGTTCCTCATACATTGCTTCCACTTTTGTCTGCCACTGCCATTTCAGCTTCTTAGAAAAACCCCTTCAGCATGCTTCAGAAACAATGGAGTTTTGACTGTGAGTTCCAACAGGATTTTATACTTCTTTTTTTCTTTACCATATCTCTGCATAATAGCTAACTGGGAAGCACTCATTAAGTTACTAAAAGTAGGAATGATTTTTCTTTAAATCCAACCAATACCTCATGTGGAAGGATGCTGCTCCTTGCAGAGAGAAGGTGCATAGTGGAACTTAGTGCTCAGAACTCTGGAAAGGTGGCATATGGCTTTTCATGGACTGGTATACCAGTGGAATTGAAATGTTGTGAAAATCGTACTTTTTAACAATGATTTAAATCTCTGGAAATTATCCTAAGTGAATAAAATAATAAAGAAACATCTCTTCAACAGTGCTACTTATTTACTAAGAACTGAACTGTATCTGTAGCAGTTGAGCTATGACCTCAAATTTTCTTCCCCCATGTCTCAGCTCAGCTTGAGGAAAGTTTGACCAAAGACATAGTCTCTCTCCAAGCTCTCAATGAAAAGAGAAGATATCCCTGAAGAAGCTAATAGAATTTACCTTTCTCAGCTCTGAGTTGTAGGACTTTAAATCTAGGTGGATGTGGCAGAAAATAGAGTCGACTTCTTTTCATCATGGATCGTAGATAGGAACCAAACTCTATTCCAGATGTGACAATCCAGGTATCATGGAGCCTTACCTGTCATTGCCACTGATCATTCTTTTCTTCAAACTACTAAGAAGAAAAAATAACTGTACAAAATATAATTCAACTGCCGGGAGCGTGGCCTATTAGTAGAATGCTTGTCCAGCTTGCACAAAGACTTGGGTTCAATTCCTAGGTACCACATATACAGAGAAAAGCTGGAAGTGGAGCTGTAGCTCCAGTAGTGGAACTCTAATCTTGAGAAAGCCCAAGCATAGTACCCAGGCCCTGAGTTCAAGCTCTAGAACTAGCAAAAAGAATATACATATGGATATATATGAATATATATGGCAAGCAGTGATTCTGTCAAAGTGGAATGTAAAATAGCAACACACAGGAAAAAAACAGAAATTGAACGCCAAAAATCTTACAAACATATAATTCTTGCTCTCCCTACGATTAATGTTCATTCCTTCCCACAACTTCTGTACACTACACTGGATATACTAGTTGAAGGATTGACTCCCATCCTGTTTTCCCCAGGTGCACACAGACACGTGGCAAACCACCAAAGACAGAGGGCCTGACTCCAGCAGGGTCATCCACAAAAGTCTAGCTGGAAACATCCCATTGTGGGCCCAACCTGGAAGTCCCCTTCTCCCTTGACCCAATGGCTTTTGCATTAACTTCTGCCTCTTTGTTCAGACCCCATAAAATCCCAGCTCCTGTCCCAGCTCAGACACACAACCTCCAGGCCCGCGGGAAGCTCTGTGCCCCTCTCTGTTCCTCAATGAACAGTCCTCAAGATCAAGTCCAGCCTATTCCTTTCCCATTCTTGTCCATTTTCCTAACCCTAGTCAAATTTTATAACACAAAGTTAATGATACACACATCATCTCAAATATTCTTTTTCAACAAATATTGTGTCATGTCAGATACACACACATCAGAGTGAGAGGAAAGAGAATTTTCTTCTATATATTTAAAGAGAATTTATTTTACTTTTTAAAAAATTTTTCAATAGAACTCCGGATGATCACCACCCTCCAAGCATCCTCTCTCTCTTTCCCTCTCTCTCTCCCTCCTCCCTCCTCTCCCTCCCTCCTCTCCCTCCCTCTCTCCCTCCCGCCCCCCCCCCCTCTCTCTCTCTCTCTCTCTCTCTCTCTCTCTCTCTCTCTCTCTCTCTCTCTCTCTCTCTCTCTCGCTTCCCCACCCCACAGTGGTAAGGTTCATTTCCAACATAGTAGAATACATTAATTGTACAGACATTTTCATTGTGACAGTTCTATACATGCATATAGTATATCTTAACAGTCTCATACCTCTATCATGTTTACTCTCTTTCAACAGGCTTAATTGTTCTATTGTCCTATATGCAAATGAACTAATTCTATCATGTTTATATAGAGTTTACAAAGAAAGCTTATAACTCTTACTCAATGAAAAGATCAACCAAATAAAATTGAGCAAAGAATTGAAAATATATTTCTGCACGAAGGAAGACCATCAGGCCGGGCGTGGTGACGCATGCCTGTAATCCTGGCTATTTAGGAAGCTGAGATCTGAGGATCAAAGTTCAAAGCCAGCTCAGGCACAAAAGGACCTAAGACTCTTATCTCTAATTAACCTCTAGAAAATGGGAAGTGGGGCTTGAATCAAGGGTAGGGTGGTAGCCTTGAGCTGAAGCACTCAGGGACAGCGCCCAGGCCAAGTTCAAGCCCCATGACCCACACAAAAAAAAGACCTACAAAATATTAACTATTCCTAACCATATGACTATATGCTCAAGACCATTAGCCATATCAAAAATACTAATCAAAGCCTCAAAGTGATTTACCTATCATACCCACAAGAATGTCTATAATTAACAAACATCATAATAATCAGTGATAGCAAGGATGTGGAGAGCATTCTGATATGATAACTTTGCAAAAGTGTGAACTTTCCTTCAAATATTAAAAATAGTTTCAAGACACAATAGTGAAATTGCACATGTGGTTACGTACCTCCAGGAGTAAAAAGGTATATCCACCGGGCACCATGGTTCACATCTGTAATCCTAGGTACTCAGGAGACTGAGATCTGAGGACCATGTGCAGTTCAAAGGCACATGTCTCACCAAAATTGGTGAGACTTATCTCCAATTAACTGGAAGTGGTGTTGTGGCTCCAGGGTTAGAGTGATACCTGATGAGCTCAGGGACAACACCCAGGCCCAGAGTTCAAGTCCTACAACTGACAAAAAAGTATATAAAAATCTTTTCAAAATATTAATAGGAGCATTACTGATAACATCTGACCTATGGGAGCAATTCTAACTCCACTAAGCAATGTATGCCTCAACAAAATGTTGTATATACAAAAAAGGAAAGCTATACAATAATAAAAAAGAATGAACAAATGATACATGATACAATTTGACTTACCTTTTTAAATATTATGGTAAATCTGGTCCTTGGTGGCTTTATGTCTATAAACCTAGCTGCTCAAACAAGTGAGACATTAATGATTGAGATTCAAAACCAGTGTGGATCAGAAAATAATTGGCAAAATACAGGACCAAGGGCACAGCTTAAGTTGTAAAGTGCCAGCTGTGAATAGACACTGAGCAAGTGCAAGGCTCCTGGTGTTATTATCTGTGGAAAACTGCAGTGGTAACTGGAGGGCATGGAGCCTCAAGCAAACAGCCCAACACTGTTTCCAAATGTCAAAGAAGTGTTTGTCCCAAGGGAAGATGTCAGATAGTGGGCAGCCATTGGCAATCAATGGAGGAAAAGGGACAAGAGTCATTATGTAGGAGGAAGGCAGAATAAAAGGAAAGCGGCACTTATTATGCTAACAAGCCAATAAATGGCTGTGTGTGATTCGGGCATCAATCTTAAGCATTTCTAGAGAAAGTAGATTAGCAGAAGCAGGCTGAAAACAAGAAAAATGTCAGTTGGCACAGAAATGTTTTGTGACTGGAAGACACCAACGTGGAGAGTCAGCTCCATTTAGAAGGTGGTATGGTCTTTGGCTTCAGCCAGTGTTTCCTCAAATGTAGTAAAGAGACTGTTGCAGGCATCACAGTCCACTTTAGATTATCTCAGTTAGGCTTGTGAAGTATATTTATACTTCCGAGATTTATGACTGGCATGCAGTGCATGCCCATTCTGGTTGTATTGTGGAAGATGGCCTAAATTTTAGGTGGATTCTTGTCTGGTTTGGGCCTCTGACTAAAGATCAAGATAAAGCAGCATATGCAACTTGAGAGATCCCATCCACATACCAAAGAAAGGAATTCTGAATACATTTTTGTCACAGGAAAAGCAATTTCTTTAATCAAAAATGCTGTATAATTTTATATTTCCTTTATTTCTGTTTCACGGTTGGAAAGAGAGTTGTTTACATTTATTAGTGTACTTTTATGGTTCCAAAGGAATATTATGATGAGAACATTATTAAAAATTCAATTTGGGAAAGAATTTTACTATTCATTCTACTCCCTAAACAGCACCATCAAAAATAACGTAAAAATTGTGTTGTTTTCATTGTGTTTCTCTTCTTCTCATGGTGATTTTTTTTGGAAATGTGTAATATATTTTCTACTTCTGCTATTATAGTCTAGCTATACTTTCTTAGAGAGAAAATAGAGGAGTGGATCAAGGGATATTTTCTGGTAAGTGCTTTGTAATTATTTTCAGATTTTTGGAATACAAATTTCTATGATTTTATAATTGGTTATGAAGATGGGATAGTAAAACCAAAACAAATGACATTTATTACTTGGGATGTACTGACATGCCTTATCAAGCAAGAAATCAAGGTAGAATGAGTCTTTGGTGGTAGTGCACATTGTACTTAGGCCCTTACATCGGATAGGAAGCAGATGCTTTACCTTGACCTCCTCTTCTAACCCCTTTTTGCTGTGTGAGGCAACTATCTTAGGCTGGTCTGGACTGCATTTACTCCTACTCACACTTTTCCATGTCACTGGGGTAACAAACCTGTGCCAATGCTTCCAGACATTATGTTTCTGCTGCATCTGGGATAATAGATATTTCTAGACTTTAGTTGAGATGGAGCCTTGTGAACTTTTTTCACCTGGGCTGGCCTCAGGCTTAAATTCATGGATTATGACTTGAGCCACTGTATCTGGCTTAAACTGACTCTTACGAAAGAAGACTGCATGAGTGTGTGTGTAGATGAGAGGAGTAATGAGACTTAGATAGACAGAGACATATCACAAAAGAAAAACAAATCTAGTTCATATAGAACATGTGAATTATATTTTATAAGACAAAAGCAATATACTGCAAATGTTCTCTTTTACTCACAGTTTTTCCTGAACACTGGAATCTAACACTAGTTCATAAGGCATATTATTGAAGTATTAAGCCACTAAGCCTATGTACAAAAATATGTACGCAAAATAATATTTATCAAAATGCAATCCATGAAATGGAAATGAAGTTTTTCTGTTTTGCTATTTTGTTTGCTTTTCTTTTTGTCTTGTCTTTGTCTTTGAGTGTAAGGGAAGGCACAGAAATAGAGGGACAAGGGGTAAACAAAGGTAGTAATGATACTCACGCAAGAATTTGCTGAAAATGAATTATACAACTTGTTCCTGGGATGGGAGGAGAAAACTGGGAAAAAGTGAGGGAATGGGTGACATGGTCCAAAAGGAAATGTACTGTTTGCCTAACTTGTGTAACTGTAACTCCTCTGCTTTTAGAATTTTCAAATAAAAATAATTTCTAAAAAACCACAAATATACCTATGAATATGAATATACAAGTGTGATTTACATAAACCACCAAGAAGTCATCAAAACATCTAAATGTGTTTTAAAATAAATACAAGTCATTTCCTCTAAGTTACATATTAGCCTCAGAATTCGCTTGATCAATGGGCTGGAATAAATGAAAGTCACAAAATTGAGTAGAGCATTGTATTAGTCCATTTGCTGAAGAAATAATTTATAAAGGCAAGAAGTTCATTTAGGTCATGGTTTTGAAAGCTAACAGTTCAAAATATCCCTGTCATCAGTGACCTCTGGTGAGACCTGAGGCCTTCACGGCAGAGGTTATTACAACCAACAACACTAATGTATACAGGAGAGATGACCTGACAAGACAAGAGCTAAAGAGATTTAAAAGATTTGTTTTTCTCACATTATAACAACCTATAACTTCAGCGGTTAAGCAGAGTATTTCATAAGTATATATTAACCCTTTCCTGAGAAACTTTCCTGTGACCCAATTACTCTGTGAAAGGTCTCACCACCTCCCAACTCTACCACACAGAGGCTCAAACTTCTGCATCGGAACATGCGGGCCCCACAGTCCAGCCATTTTCAAATGACCGTAATCACCAATGTAACTGGTGGGAGGAATAGAATAGAGTCTTATACAAATGTCTTATAAATAAAAGATGGAAAGATTGTGAAGTTTCCAAAGGTTGAGAAGCAGAAGATCACTGGCCATGAGAGATGTTTATATGGAGTAGATAGCCATCTGTGACTAGAACCTCAAGAACCAACAGGACTCAACATAGAAGGGAAATAAATCATAAAATGCAATTGAACAAGTACTTCTAGGGAAATAGCTCATACTAAAGTTTGCAGTAGGCAAAACAAAAATGGTATAGTCATAACCTAAGCTTGCATTTTAAATTCACCCATGCCTTATATGTGTGTATGTATGTACAGATATATACTTGAATATATACATATACATATATATATATAATTGAAATTCCGAGGATAAGGAAATTGTAACCCAGTCTGAAGAAGTGGGTGGCTCCTGGTGTCCAACTAGAAGTGTTTTGTGTCAGGAGCTTCAAGGTGCTATGATGTAAGGCTGTGGCCTGTAATTAGGATGCACCAAGAGAACCTGGAAGAATAAGAAAACTCTCAGGAGTTAAAAATGATGATATTTTACCGTTCCCATTGTTAACCTGTACAACATTTGATCTCCCAACTATATCAGTCCTTGATTTTGAGTGATTGTTTTTAGGTAAAGGTGTACACAGAGTACTTTGAAAAAGGTGAAGGTCTTAACATTGATTCAATTCTTTCATTCTTTTTTTCTTCCTAATCTCTAACATAAAATAGTAGGGATATAGTAGAAATTAAAATTACAGGTGCCAGTTTTCATATTTTAAAATTAGGTTGCTTAATCTCTATCTCACAGATAATTTGCAAGGAAAAGTAAAACAACATTCCAAAATTACAAAGAGAGAAGCAGACGAATGTAATATCCCTCAGTTGCAGGATCACAGATTATATACAACAATTTAGGGTATGCATATGAAACAAAATTTGTGCTGAATAGTAGAGGAATGTTTTGTTAAGTAAATACCACTATCTCTTGCTGCATAATAAACCATAGCTAAAACTCAGTGATTTAAAACCATAACGATGTTTATTTTGCTTATGACTCTATAACTCAGTCCGAAATGGGCAGGGATAGCACACGTCTGTCCCAGCTGGCATGATGAAGGCTGGAGGATGGGATTATTTGATGATTGCTCAATCACATTATGGCAGCTGATGCTCATGCCAACAGGGATCACAGCTGGGCAGTGGACCATATTCAGACATCTGATCATGCTCCATGGATACTGAAGTTCCTCAAATCACATTGAGTGGTCTGAAGGATAAATGTTCTGGGAAAATGACATCAAGGGGAAGTCATATTATTTTTATCAATATGCTTCTTAAAAGTCATGAAATATTATTTTAATGCATCACCATGTCTCCTATTCATTAACTTTCCCAAGCCAGATGACATTGAAGGTGAGCAGACCAGAATTCTGTATTTCGTGTGTTGAAGGTTCACAATCTGCTTCCCTGTATTTTTCCTTTGCATTGCTCTCTAGGGCTTCCTGTATAAAGACATTAATCTTATTCACCAGGAATTTACCTCCTTACCTGATCACTTTCCAAGGGCCCTATCATGTCCCATCACATTTCAGGAATGGAGTTGGGGCAGAAAGTGAAAGCAAGATTTTTATTCAAGATTTTGAATTAGTGTAGATGTGTATGCCACAAACATTCAATTCAGAATAGCCTACCTCTCACTAATCTTAATAATAAGTTCAAGAATGAGTTGTCCCATGAAAAGGAGTCACAAAATGAAGTAAAAATCATTCTCTAGATGGAGTTAACCACTATAGGTTGAGATAGAAAATGAGAAATGCAGCACAGTGGCTTCCCAAAACCTTTCCACGATTACATTCAAAGGGTATCTTTGTTTGAATGATCTAAGCCATGGAAAGTGTGGCAGAGATATCTATAGAAAACTCATGCTTTGAAACAATATTTGTTTCAGGGTTCAGAAAGAGCACAATTTCGTTAATCAACTAACCCCTTTGCTTGGAATTTTGTGAATGGTTGTCCTTTTTTTTGCCAGTCCTGGGCCGTGGGCACTTGGCTTGACCACTCTCCTTGGGCTCTTGGGCTTTGTCAAGGCTAGAGCTCTACCACTTGAGCTGCAGCACCATTTCTGGCTTTTTTCTATCTATGTGGTACTGAGGAATTGAACCCGGATCTTTGTGCATGCTAGGCAAGCACTCTACCACTGGGCTAAACACCCAGCCTGTGAATGTTGTCTTTACAAAGGGCAGAAAATTTTGAATACTTGCTACATCTTTCTTGAACTTGTAAAAGCAAACATGTACCTGAGTGATGAAGGATAACTACTCTGTCTTCGTTTTGCCAAATAGAATATCTTCTTCAATGAGGTGTTCCCTGATAAAATTTCATAATTTCAGGGAATGCAATTAACTTTTCAGACACCCTGGAGATCATTTAAAGCACTCTAGTAATTCACATCTTACTGATTAATGTTATTTTCTAAATGATTTTTCGCTGAACAAAAAGGACCCTAGATTTAGTCTAAGAGGAGTATTTGCTTTTACAGCCCCCGTTGACATAAGTGTTATCTACCTATCATTAACTACTTAATTGCATGAAGTTTTTCCTTTTGGGGTTGGACAAGGAGAGTCCTACTGCTGCCTTTAGGAATGCCAGACAAACCATGAGCATCCTGAAAACATCCTGGCTACTACTTGGGAGGCCATTTTTGGTATTATGCATTTCAAATGTCTAAAATATATTGACTGAAGGTGTTGGTGGTCAAAGAGATGGAAGACAGATATAGTCTTTTAGAAAGGAGTTAAGTAAAACCACTAACTTCTTGCTAGAAATAATGATATACATCCAGGCTGGGAATTGAGTCTCAAGGAAAAGGCTGGGTTAAAGAGATACTGTAAATGAACAGCAGATAAAAGTGAGAGCAAAGAAATAAGAAAAGTAAGTAGAATCTAATTATAAAGATATTACCTTCAAATTGAGTGTAGAAAGATCAGTTAAAATTGAGCATGGAATAAAAGTCATAAAATTGCACAGATAATAAAGAAAACTACATACCTTGATAGTATTTTTACATAGATGGAAAGAAGAAAAACTGTTTATTTTTAAAAATAGGACCTCAGTCCAGGATATGGAAACAAGAGCTTTATCTGGTGTGATTGTCGCTCTTAATGTACTATGTTATTTCTTTTCTCTTTTGTTGCCCTTTAGTTAATCTCATATTGTTACAGTATCTGATTTTGTTACCTGGCATATTGTATATATGTTTATTTATTTGAAATAGCAAAGGGAAGGGGAAAACAAGATGATTGGGAGAGGTGGGGGAGGGAAGTAGGGACAAAAACGTAAGAAAGGGTATCAATGTGTGAGAAGTAATGTACCTACTACCTGGTGAATATAACTGTAACCCCTCTATACATTACAATAAAAAATAGGACCTCAGACCTGCACAGCCCTGATGTCCTTGCTCTCCAGCTTGCAGATGGCACAAGGTAGGACTGCCTTGCCTTTGTAATCATGGGAAACATGTCTGTTTCCTGATAGATCTATTTTCTCAGAAATCTTACTTAATTTTATTTCTCTAAAATACCCTACTGCATGTAGTTACTTATAATAACAGTATTTTTAGAGTCATTTTTCCCAATTTTGAAAGTGGAAGTAGGGAAAATCAGAATGGATTTGGTAAATTAACCATCTGTTCAAATAATTTAAATCTTGACCCTAAACATCTGAGCAATTTGGAGATCTTCCATATATTTACATTATTTCAGATTCTTTACATTTTTTTAACTACAAGAATTCCATCAGGAAGATGTAAATACTCTGAATCCTTTAATCTATTCATACATCAGTATCCTGGCCTTGGTTTTACTGAGAGTCATACTTAGATTTGCTTATCTTATAAATACTGAGAACCTGACAACCTGGCTTGCAGAAACAGACAGATGTTGTAGTTGATGCTGTCTCTTTCAGCTCTGTGTGTCAGCAGCAGTAAGATGGTTTCCACATCTTAGATATGTATACTAGGGTGTCCATTAAAAAAAAATACCCTCAGCCCCTGAAAACACTCCTGCTTCCATTGTCATTTCCTTTTTTTTAGTACTCTTTTTTATTGTAATTAATAAAAGGGTTACATTATATTTGCCAAATAGAAGGTGCATTACTTCACAAACATTGATACCCCTTCTCATGTTTTTGTCCCCATTTCCCTCCCCCATTCCCACCCTCACCTTGTTTTCTCCCCTTCCCTAACCTATTTCAAATAAACAAATAAACATATACAATATACTAGATAACAAGGTAAGATACTGTAACAATATGAGCTAACCTAGGGACAACAAAAAAGATTCCTTTTTTTTTAAAGTTACATTTGTGGGGCCTGGAGTTTGGCCTAGTGGTAGAGTGTTTGCCTAACATGCACAAAGGCCTGGGTTCGATTTCTCAGTACCACATACATACAAAAAAAAAAAAAAAAAGCCCCAAGTGGTGCTGAGGCTCGTGTCATGTGGTAGAGCTCTAGCCTTGAGAAAGTCCAGTGACAGTGCTCAGGCCCAGAGCTCAAGCCCAGGACTGGCAAAAATAAAAAAAGTTAAAAAAAAGTTATATTTGTATTATCTTTAAGTAGTAGTTCCGGGGGCTTTCATTTGACAAAGCAGTTTAGGAATACAATACATCTTGATGGATGTCAGCAATTTTCCGATTTTGCTGCCATGACCTTTGACCTTTGTATCATTCTTACAATGTATCCATAAACATTTTTTTTTTTTGCCAGTCCTGGGTTTGAGCTCAGGGCCTGAGCACTGTCCTTGGACTTTCTCAAGGCTAGAGCTTTACCACTTGAGCCTCAGCACCACTTGCGGCTTTTTTCTATGTATGTGGTACCGAGGAATCGAACCCGGGTCTTCATGCATGCTAGGCAAGCACTTTAACCACTAGGCCAAACTCCCGGCCCCTCCATAAACTTTTTAATTATTCACTTCATCATTTTGGATAGAAATGTATTTGGAAAAAAATCATAAAAATTTTGGGAACGTAGAAAGTGATTAGTACTTCCAATTTTTCTCATTGTCTTTCATATTAGCTATAATTCTCTTTATACAACTTAAATGAGAGAAGATGGTAGACTAATTGGAGCCACTGGCTCCTGGATATATTTTCAATTAATTGGTTACTTCATTCTTCTATGCAACTATGAAATTCAGTAAGGAAATAGGACCCAGATCCTGTCTACCTTTTGAGAAGCCCTAAAGCATGTCTAAGGACTCAGTATTTCCATCTTAAAAGTGATCTTTTGGTCTCTTGAATTCCAGGTCTCTTTCCACTGATCTTTCTTATTCTTGAGAGTCATTCACTTTTATATCACCACCTAGTCTTCTGAAATGCACATTTCTTCATATTCTTAGCATTGTGATATTTCAGAACAAAATTTTCAAGGATAGGCTTCATTACTAAGCAATTAAAATTTTCCTTAAACTTTTACTTAATAATGTCTCTAAGGTCTGTCTCTATTTAATTAAACACCGATTTTTTTTCAAAAAATTCCCTTTCTTTTTTTTTTCAATTTTGTAAATTAAGTTTATTGAAACATAGTCATGACAAATCATTTACCTACTGACCATACCTGTAAGTAGTTATGTTTAAATTCCCTTTCTTTAAGGTAATTTGTTTCAGATAAAAATCTAACTTAAACATTGAAAAGGCCATCAGAAAACTACTCAAGACATCAGTTTAAAACTTAAAATTTCAAAAATATTATTTAGCATATAATTACATACACATATATACATGTTTATGTATATAGATACTTATGTATATATATTTGATTTGTGTTCTGGTAGTATAGCTATATTTGTGCTTTTGTTAAATTCATTACTGATGTTCCTTTATGGTTTTCCTCATATTTAAGTTCACTTATCCTTGCCTTCAGAATTCTTTAGGATGATTCTGGGAAGAACCTGAGAAAACCAGAAACTAGGGGTATATGTGAATGAAACTAACCTGAGCTTCTTGTGGCTGTGCCTTAACTTCTTTGAACTGTTAACATTGTTAATTGAGCATCAAATGGGATAAATCAGCATAAAAATTGTAAAAACAATGTGGAATCAAAGTGGAAATAAAAACTAACATTGCTATTTCCCTTCTGTAAAAAATAAGAAAATAATAAATCAAGGTTGCAAGTGAGTAGAACAATAATAGGATAATAGTGAAATGAGGGAAAACCTTAGATTTAGAACTTTTCAGAGGATGAATTTGTTGATAATTGAAACTCAAATAGCATATACAAGGACAATTCTATTTGTTCTTTTGGGTGCTTACTAATAGTTATCACTCATTATATGTCTACTCTGTGTGTGACTTCAATGACGTGGACTAGTAGATCTATGATGTAGAGATTATATCCAAATTTTATACGTAAAGAACTCAGGAGGGTTAAGGAAATCTTTAGTTCCAAAGGTAGGTAAGCATCTATATGTTCAAATCTAAAAGTTTTATCATTTAATTAATTCAGATTCTTTATCTAAATTACCGAAATTGAACTATAGTATCCATTCACCTGTTCTTGTGGGATATCAGGTGAAAATTTCATGGAGTTATCAGGCAAGTCAAAAGGAAGCCACCAGGTTAAATCAAACCAGCCTCCTACGAGTACCCCATGAGTAAAGAAATGGAGGCATGGCAGAGAAAAAGATATTTTTACATTGTGCAAGACTAAGGTTTGGATTTCATTTTAAACAATTTTTTTAAAAAGGAATGTTCTAGCCAGAGGAGCAAGGTGATCTGATCTAATCTAATCTACTAAAGAACTGCTCTCTGTCTATTTGGCAAGAGTGGGGCAAGATGGAAGCCAGATAGGCCACTTGGGAGATCATTCAACTCCAATAGGAGAAGCAATTATGATTTGGCTGTGGATTTGAGATAGAAAGTATATATAATAGAAATATTTCCTGGAATCAGAATCAATGTTGAAATGCATTAAATAAAACTTGGATAATAATAAGTTTTTATTGAGCTATATACTAATTATTTCTGTGATATTTAACCCCCTAGGTTTAGTGTGCTAGAGCTGTAAAAAAAATCAGTAATAAAAGAAAGACACTTTAACACATCCATTTTACTCTTTATTTTCCACATTTTTTTTCAATTAGGCATGTCAGCTTATGAGTACAATATATTTTGATCAATGTCACCCCTATATATCCTTGTGTGTGGCTATACAGACATTTAGAAGGTTTAGCAAGAAATGATGTAATTCTTATCCCACTGAACAGGACCATCATGTTAAGCAAGCTCCACCTTAGCTTTTAATTTTTTTTAAGTAAATAAACAATGGAAAAGTTTCTGCTCTCTGTCATTATGGAGTAAGAAATACTGCTATTGTTTCTCTTACCATTAACAATCAGAAGGTCTTTCAAGCTCAAGGAACTCTGATCTGACATTAATGCAGCTTTGCCATGCAAGGCTTTTGCAGAGGCTCAAGATGACATCTGCTGACGGGACCACTCCCTCACGACTCCACACACCAGAGGTAAAATCACAGACACATGACTACAATAAAAGGTAGGGGAATTTATAAGGTGTAAGAGGACAAAAAAAACACAAAAAGCTAGAGAAAAGTTAAAAAGAACTAAAGTATCAATGTCCAGAAGGAGCAAAGAGAATGTCTTACTTGGAAGGAGGGAGAAGTACTATACAGGTCTGTCTTGTCCTGTCATCATTCCAGCTTGGACCTTTCTTTCTCATTTTTTATTCTCCTTGTTTCTGCTTCCAGTAAGACCTCTCTGAATCAAATGTGAACAAAATAATAGCAAAAGCCAGCAAGACTTAATCAGCCCATTTGATAACTTCTGACACATACCTGCACCCCCCTCTCGAGGTCATAAAGACCAACAGGAAAACTCACCCTAAGGGCTGATGTTTTCAATTTTTGAGCCATCACACACCCAGGGAAGCATGCCAATATTCCTTTTCTCCATGAAAAAAAATTCTTAGCGATTCAGGATAATTTAATAACTCTATACCAAATGAATGGATAAAACTATGTGAACTCCTCCATGCTCTTTTTGAATCCCTGAGGGCGGCTCCCCAGCCAAGCCCAATGTATAGACACGAATCTGACTCCTGAGCATTTTTTTTGGCTAAAGATCTCATTAAAGGCTTCAGATCCATGGATGGGTGAATCCCTTTTTCACTCAGTCATATCTAGATCCATATCTAAAACTTAAAACACACACACACACACACACACACACACACACACACACACACACACGTGCGTGCACGCACAAATCGGAAGCCAGGACCTCAAATTTGAGCATATAGTGCCAACATGAAAGAAGGAAGTAGTATCACCCCAGCCAGAGCACAGTGTCTGCTGACAAGATCTACTAGCTCCTAATTCTCCACTGGAAACCAGGGTGCAAAGGAAAAAGCTTGCATGGGTAGGCCAGAGCAGACATTAGATGACATTAGCTAGGCAAATCATGAACTATGAGAGTGACCAAATATTTTCTGACTGATTATCTGTGTTTAGAGACTCCACTGTCCACCCCTACCACTGTCTGACACTTGCACTCCTGAAACTTCCCTACAGAGCCAATCCCAGGAAACAGCTCCTACTCCCATAATGCTTGCCTCCACTCTTGTCCTTCCACTGAAGCTTTACCTGTACCAGGTCAACCTAGATCCCAGAGGGATCTGCGTTAGTAATGGCAGGAAATTTGTGGTCAGAAAGCTGAGTACCAGTGACAGGATGAGAGCATCTATTTTGGTGTTAGAACCCAAAATCTTCTCCTCTGATGGGCTTTCTTTTTTAGTTTTTCATTCTTTTTATTTTATATTTTGTCACTCTTTTATCTACTTTTTTAATTTACTTCCTACTTCTCTAAACCACTCTTCTGATTGTTTATTCTACTTCCTCTTTTCTTTAAATTTCCTATCCTTTGTAAATCTCTCACAATACCAATTCATCACAATAAATGAACTATATTTCTACACATCCCCCAACTTACCTCTTCCCCAATTCTTTCTTCATAATTTTAATTTTTAATACTTGTTGACTCTTTTACAAATGTATCTTATTTCTCTAGTTGCTTTCTTAAGCTCATCCCTCTCACAAATAAATCAATTATCTAGATAATTGAGATTTTACCATATTTAAATGCTTGCTTGGGTAATCAATTGAAAGTTTCATTACTTAGTCATATGCCCCAGTGGTGAGATTTGGCACATCAGCCTACTTCTGCTGAATCATGCCAGATGAAAGAGAAAAATCCAATGGACAGATATCAGATGAGAAAAATCTCAATATAGAAACCCACAAAATATTAAAAAGAAAGGCACTCGACATCTCAAAAAGCAAACAATTATAGGAGAGATGATATACCTGACAGTACAGAGGGATGTTCTCTCAAATACAGGTTCAAGAACAATGACAATAAGAATAGTTGATGAAATGAAAAACTTGAATGTTTGATGAAATGAAAATGCCTCCGCAAACTCAGAGAATATACAAATTACACAGGGAGATAAGATGCAAAATAATACAAATAAGCAATGCAAGTGAGCTCACAGAATATGCAAAAAGTTAAAAGAAGTCAAAATAGACATAAATAGCTAAAAGAAAAATGTTTGAAGTTAATGTAAAACATGAAAATATTTCTCAGTAAAGATAGAAAAATTCTGAATACAACATCAAGCTGAATTGAGCATTACTCACTGCATTCATGTACAAAATCATCACAGTGTGTGTCATAAAGCTATTCAACTATTTTGTGTCAGTCAATTTTTTAAGTAGCAAGTAATAGTTAATGACTTAACGAATTATACAGATAACTGTCAAAGCAGAACCCAAATCTCTTCCACACAAGGCCAAAAAGTTTTCTCAAATCAAGTACTGAATTTAAAATATTACCTAACTGAAGAGGCATGCAAACAACTTATTGTGGGGAAAGAGAGAAAGAGAAAGACAAGGACACTTCAGTAGGCTGGACCTTGATAGAAAGACTCACCTGAAATAGTATGGACAAGGAACTCTCAATCTGGTAAGAACAAAGAATCCAGGACAAGTCACAATAAAGACCAACTGCAACCACTCTGAGAATTCTAAGTTCTGTGCTTTTTTGTTAAATAACTGGGCCTTTTCAGGCAGCAAATTGAATAAATACAGTTAAAGATGTGGAGAAAGAAGGCTGGAAAGCAGAAGAGTATTCCCAGAGAGTGATGGAATTCTACGTAAACTCATATTGGTGCTGTTCTGCAGAGGGGTGTTAAGTACCACTTAGACATGCAAATCTGTTCTGAATGGGAACACACACCTAATGTTAGAATTCATGCCATTAGTACCAAAATCATCCGGAATACAAGCAGAATTTGGGCAGAAAGAAATATGATGAACCCGAGACTGGGAGATTGGCCTAGCAGTAGAATGCTTTCCTAGCTTACATGAAGACCTGGATCCGATTCCTCAGCACTATATGCATAGAAAAAGCCGAAAGCAGTACTGTGACTCAAGTGATAGAATTCTAGCCATGAGAAAGCCTAAAGCAAGTGCTCAGGCCCTGAGTTCAAGCCCTGGGACTGGCAAAAAAGAAAAAGAAAAGAAAAGAAATATAATGAACCAGTGAGAGATTTGAACAAGTAGAGGGCAAGTATACAAATAAAAGAAACAGATGAAGAACCAATAAAAACTTACAAAAATTTAATCAAAACATACAGTAAATGATTTTTTCCTAGGTCATAAATCGTTGGCTTCTTCTCTTTTCCTCTTAAACTGGAAGATTTTAAATTATTATCATTAGTTATTGTTACTGGTGGTGATATTGGGGGAGTTTGAACTAAGAACCTCATGCTTTCTTGGCAGGCAGTCTACCAGCTGAGAAACATTCTTTTTTTTTATTGTAATTAGTAAAAGGGTTACATGATATTTGCCAATAGAAGGTGCATTAATTCACATACATTGATACCCTTTCACATGTCTTGGTACCCATTACCCTCCCCCCCAACACCCCCCCCATCCGTCTTGGTCCAGCTGAGAAACATTCTGAACTCTCTTTCTTGCTTTCGTTTTTTCTTTTTCTGATAATGCCTGGCATTTTCTTTCCAGGGGCCAACCTTAGACCATGATTCATCTGCTTATGCCTCTTGAGTTCTAGGGTCATAGGCTCATGTCACCACATCCAGCTCATTTGTTGGGATAGGAATTCTCATGTTTTCCCCAGACTGTCCTTGAACTACAGTTATCCAAATCCCTGATTCTCAAGAAGCTGGTTTATAGACACAAAGAACTGTTCCTAATTCTTGTCTCTTTGTGAATCTCAATAATAATCTAAAATAATAATTCATAATCCCAAATAGTATGCTATATTATATGTAATAAATCTAACAAATCTTAGACCATGACTATAATCTTACTACAATCTCCATAATATTGTTAGTTGAATATTCTTCAATTAGTGTATTTCTTACTCAATGACTTGGGGAAATAAATGAGAAGAAGATAGAGCATTTTAGTGAATTGAAAACTTTGGGAATTTCCATTTTGTTGTATTGTATTTAGCCTATCCATTTTATCATTACATGATTATAATATTTTATTGTATATTATATATTATTATTCAAATCTGCTTAAGCCCATGTTTAAAAATTTGTTAACATTTTTGACAAGTTATTGAAGTGCTGACATTATGGTGTTTTCAAGTTCAAGATGCTTTCTCAAGTGATATTTACATTTCTGCATTACTAATTTGACAGTAGAATAATAGTTTACATAAAGATTTTATTAAGGCAAAGCAAACTTCTTTGCAGTTTCACATTACTTTAATATTAATAACAATATCACTTCTGTTATATAAACTTCAATGTCAGTAATTTGATAGACAAGACAAGATGTAAATATAAATTATTCATGTACAAACATTTCCGTTTTTACAAAAGCCAATCTTTGAGGAAGCACAGGTATCTGTGTGATGAAAAGGACAGCCTGGAATTCATGAACTAGGAGATGATGACAATAAACTTGACCATTTGACTACAGATGTAAGGATAGATTCAGTATGGAATTGAGTTTCCACATGTGATTTCACATAGTTAAATAATTGAATATAAAAGTAAGACTCAATGTCCTATTAAAAAACAGTGGTTGCTATAGGACCTTACACTCAACAAAAACCAAATTTGTAAACATACCTAAATTATTTTGCATGAATTTTGTTCTATACAAAATTACACTGAAATTATTTTATTTGTTTATATGTTTGTGAAAAAATCAAATCTGATTACATAGCTCCCAAAGTTCATATGGAGTCCCAGATTGTCTCATTAATTTTTTCATAAAGATCCAAATAAACTGTTTGGCTTTCTGTTTTGCAAATAATTGTGGTGATTTTTTTGCTTGATATATCTACGATAACAGCACCTGCACTTGGTAGATGTATTAAAGATTGCTAAACAAATAGGATACACAAAATAATTACTAAATATTAACACATTAATATATTCCTCCTGAGATCTTGGAAGAGTGATACCAAGTGATTTCATTATGTAAATGGAAGACAAATTACAATTATCTGAGATAAAATGTAATTACTCAGAGCCCTGGCTGGTATGAATGAACAGTCTGATTGAATCTGACCATTTGTGAAACATAATTTAGCAGGTCTGTACCTGAAAAGAGGTAGAAAAATTAAATGCATTTATATAAAATGGATAGTTCTGGGTGAGTTCACAACCAAAGTAGTCTCATTAGTGAGAAATGCATTTTTGCAAATTTTGTTTTTAACATATTGCAGGAGAATGTCATTTAATCTAGTGTTTTTCTCTCTGACTGGCTAAGAGCCACCTAATAATTCATCCAGTATGAGCCCTGAACAGTGGATTGTAAATGGTAGCAGCAATCTTCCATTCATCAACAAACCCTCCTTCTCCCCCAAATCAGAACTCATGCTAAGGTGGCTTAATGACATCCTGGTTTCACTCATGTTCCATGCTTTGGTCACTGCATAATAACAATACCTACTGATTTAAAACCCTTCTGGAATCTTCTAATCCCTGGGGAGAAAGTCCATTCTCTCAACAGACATAACTGTTCTACCCTTCAGCTTCTGCTCTGGTCCCTATGCACATGTCTCCAGCATAGCCAGGACCCTCCTCTTCAATCTGGACCTCAGTGTATGTTTCCTAGTCTACCTTCCAGGGAAAGTCTTCCCTCACTGCCTACTTGTGTGTGTCCTGTTCCTATAGTTCCCCTGTGGAGAAGGGAAGCAAATCCAAGATAAAATATAGGTACTATACCAGCATTGTTCATTCACAACATGAAAATAGAATCCTTATGGTGGCTATTCCTTTCATTCTATCGTTCATTTATTTGCTCATCGTCTACAACATGCCAGTCTCTGTTCTAAACATTGGAAATACCATCAGGCAAGGTTCCTTCCTGTGAGGTTCACATGCTTGTAATTTTTAGTTGACTGAGAAATAAAGACAATAGAATTTATAAAGGTGGTAAGACTTCAAAGACAATTCTTTCTTGGTCAAGGATAAAATCACTTGAAAACAGTTCTTGCCAACTGAATCCTGAAGAATAAAAGCAAGAAGCCATGGCAAACTCAGAAGTAAGAACACTGGAGACAAAGAAAAGCAAGAACAAAACCTGAAGATGGAAATGAACTAGATCAGCACTGCCATAAGTCTGTGCAGGCCAGAGTGCCCTGAAGATAGTGAAAAACGGAGCATGGGGCAATGAGAACAGAGTTGAAGCCTCAAAGAAGCCTTGTGGCCATGTGCTGTACTGGCTTTGATTTTAAATACAAAAGGAAGGCACTGGAGAGATTGGGGCATAGGAGAACAAAGTTCTTATACTTCAGAAATTTTATATTGGAGCTAATCAAATATAGTAGGAATAAGACGAAGCAGAAAAGATGGCTGATCTAAAGTTTAGGGTGACAACTGGCAATATTTAGAATGCAATCATAAAATGCAATGCACATTCTACAACATTAAGAAAGCTGAAGGAAATGGTGAGGTTGGGAGAGGTGAAGAATGATGAGAAGGGTGACATTACTAAGCATGGATTGTGTTCATAGATTATTTTGTTTAATGGCAACTCCATTGTACAACTTCTTTTTTTTAATTTTTTATTGTAATTAGTAAAAGGGTTACATGATATTTGTCAGATAGAAGGTGCATTAATTCACATACATTGATACCCTTTCACATGTCTTGGTACCCATTTCCCTCCCCCCCCGCACACCCCCCACCCGTTTTGGTTTTCCCCCCTTCCCTATCAAATTTCAAATATCCAAATACAAATAAATTCAATATATCAGATAACAAAGTGAGATACTATACCAATATGAGATAACCAAGGGACAGCAAAGGAGATGAGAGACAACATAGTACATTAAGGACAACAATCATTCATTATATGGCTTTTGTTTCAATATCCTGGAGGTCCTTTCAATTAGCTTCACATATGGCCTTATGTATCAAGATTTTGCTCTATTGCAAATCTCTGCTAGTAGAGCCCAAGGTTTCTTCTGATTATGACAAATGAGGGAAACCATTGAGCCTAAGTTCCTTTGAGTCTGGCTTACTTCACTTAATATGATTTTTTTTAAGTCTTTCCATTTCCTAACAAATGGGGCGATGTCATTCTTTCTGACAGCAGCATAGAATTCCATTGTGTACAAATACCACAACTTGTTGATCCACTCATCAACTGAGGGACATCTAGGTTGGTTCCATATCTTTGCTATGGTGAATAGTGCTGCAATGAACATTGTTGTGCTAGTGGATTTAGTATGCCCTTGTTTCTGGATGGTTGGGTAAATGCCAAGTAGTGGAATTGCTGGGTCATAGGGGAGTTCTATGTTTAGCCTTTTGAGGCACTGCCACACTGCTTTCCATAGTGGTTGAACGAGTTTGCACTCCCACCAACAGTGTAGTAGTGATCCCTCCTGGCCACATCCCCTCCAGCATCTGTTGTCATTCGTTTTCCTGATCCTGGCCATTATAACTGGAGTGAGGTGGAATCTTAGAGTTGTTTTGATTTGCATTTCTTTTATGACCAGAGATGTTGAGCATTTCTCCATGTGTCTATAGGCCATTTTTGTTTCTTCTTCAGAGAAGACTCTCTTTAAGTCTTTGGCCCATTTTTTAATGGGATGGTTGTTACTTTGGAGCTTAGTTTTGGAGTGATTCAATTTTTTGAGTTGTTGATATATTTTAGATATGAGGCCTTTGTCCGTTGTTTGGTTGGTGAAGATCTTCTCCCACTCTGTAGGCTTCCTGATTAGTTTACTAGCTATGTCTTTTGCCATACAAAAGCTCTTCAGTTTAATGCAGTCCCACTTATCCAGCCTTTCTCTGAATTGTTGTGATTCTTGGTCCGTATTAAGAAAGTTTTGACCTGTGCCAAGGAGGTCTAGTGTATCTCCTATTCCTTCCTGTAAAGTTTTCAGTGTGTCAGCTTTTACCTCCAGGTCTTTGATCCATTTGGAGTTAATTCCAGTGCAAGGTGACAAAGAAGGATCCAGCTTTAGTTTTCTGCAGGTGCTTAACCAGTTCTGCCAGCACAACTTGTTGAAGAGGCTGTCTTTCTTCCATTCTATTTTTTTTTTGGCTCCCTTGCAAAGATTAGGTGGCCATAGGTCTGTGGTTTAATATCTGGGTCCTCAGTTCTATTCCATTGGTCTTCAAGCCTGTTCCTGTGTCAGTACCAAGCTGTTTTGAGAATTATAGCTCTGTAATAGAGTCTAAAGTTTGGAATTGAAATTCCTCCAGTGCTGTTCTTTCTGCTAAGAAGTGTTTTTGCTATACGGGGTCTTTTATTATTCCATATGACATTTTGGATTGCCTCTTCTATTTCTTTAAAGAATGACATTGGGATTTGATGGGTATTGCATTGAATTTGTAGATAGCTCTTGGCAAGATTGTCATTTTCACAATGTTGATTCTTCCAATCCAGGAGCATGGGAGGTTTTTCCATTTCCTTAGTTCTGCTTTAATTTCCTTTTTTAGGGTTTTAAAGTTTTCATCAAAAAGGTCCTTAACATTCTTAGTTAAGCTAATTCCTAGGTACTTTATTTTCTTTGAGGCTATTGTGAAAGGAGTTTCTTTCCTGATTATTGCCTCATTCCTCTCACTGTTGTCATAAAGGAAGGCAGTTGATTTTTGAGGGTTGATTTTATAGCCTGCTACTCTTCCAAAGCTTTGAATCAGCTCAAGGAGCTTGGGAGTAGACTCTATAGGATTCTTTAAATACAGAATCATGTCATCTGCAAAGAGGGATAGTTTTACTTCCTCTTTCCCTACTTGGATCCCCTTTATGCTTGCTTCTTGCCTTATTGCACTGGCTAGGAATTCTAGTACTATGTTAAAGAGGAGTGGAGAGAGTGGGCATCCTTGTCTCGTTCCTGATTTTAGAGGGAATGGCTTTAGATTTTCACCATTAAGTGTAATACTAGCAGTAGGTTTCTCATACACAGCCTTTATTACATTGAGGAATGTTCCATGGATTCCTAGTTTCTCCAGAGCTTTTAACATAAATGGGTGTTGGATCTTGTCAAATGCCTTTTCCGTGTCTATTGAGACAATCATGTGATTTTTGTCCTTGCTCCTGTTGATGTGTTGAATTATATTAATTGATTTGCATATGTTGAATCAGCTTTGCCTCCCTGTGATGAATCCAGTTTGATCATAGTGTATAATTTTTTTGATGAGTTGTTGTAGACGGTTGGCCAGTATTTTCTTGAGAAGTTTTGCATCGATGTTCATCAAAGACATAGGTCTATAGTTCTCTTTCTTTGATGAATCTCTGTCTGGTTTGGGGATGAGGGTTATACTGGCTTCATAGAATGAGTTTGGTAAGGAACCTTCATTTTCAATTTCGTTGAAGAGCTTGAGGAGTATTGGTGTGAGCTCTGCTTTGAAGACTTTATAGAATTGAGCTGTGAATCCATCTGTCCCTGGGGTTTTCTTAGGTGGAAGTTCGCTAATTGCCATTTCTATTTCAGAACTTAAATAGGCCTGTTCAGTTGGCTTAGTTCTTCTTGGTTCAGTGTGGGTATGTTAATATTGGCTAGGAATTCATCCATTTCATCTAGATTCTCAAATTTGTTGGCATAAAGGTTTGAGAAGTATTCCCTCATGATATTCTGGATCTTGGTAATTTCTGTCGTGATATTACCATTTTCATCTGCGATTTTGTTTATTTCGATATGCTCTCTTCTTTTTTTGGTAAGATTTGCTAAGGGCTTGTCAATTTTGTTAATTCTTTCAAAGAACCAACTCCTTGTTTTGTTCATTCTTTCTATAGTTTTTTTGGATTCCAAATCATTTAATTCTGCTTTGATTTTAATTATTTGCTTTCTTCTACTGGGATTAGGGTTGGTTTGTTGCTCTTTTTCCAGTAGCTTAAGGTGAGACATTAATTGTTGGTTTGCAATTTTTCCAACTTGTTGTTGTAGGCACTCAGCGCTATAAATTTTCCTCTGAGTACTGCCTTTGCTGTGTCCCAAAGGAGTTGGTATTTTGTGTGCTCCTTACTGTTAAATTTCATAAACTGTTGGATTTCTGTTCTGATTTCTTCGATGACCCATTGGTGATTCAACAATGTGTTGTTCAGTCTCCATGAGTTACAGGGTTTTCGTTGGTGGAGATGAGTGTTCAGTTCCAGTTTGATGCCTTTGTGGTCTGAGAGTGTGCATGGAATAATTTCAGTGTTTCTGAATCTGTCCAGGTTTGTTTTATGGCCTAAGATGTGATCTATTTTGGAAAATGTTCCATGTGCTGCTGAGAAAAACGTATATTGTGTTGTTGCTGGGTGGAATATTCTGCAGATGTCTGTTAGATCTAGTTGGTCTATATAGTTGTTCAGTTCTACGGTTTCTCTGTTGAGTTTTTGCCTTGTTGATCTGTCCATAGGTGAGAGTGGTGTGTTAAAGTCACCGACAATCACTGTATTTCGATCTATGTATGGTTTCAGTGTAAGTAAAGTTTGCTTGATGAAGTTTGGAGCTCCGGGATTGGGTGTGTAAATATTTAGGATCGTTATGTCTTCCTGGAGGAAAGATCCCTTTAGTAGTATGTAGTAACCTTCTTTGTCTTTTCTTACTAATTTTGGTTTGAAGTCTATTTTATCTGATATTAGGATGGCAACTCCAGCCTGTTTATGGGGGCCGTTAGCTTGATAGAGTTTATTCCAACCTCTTTCTTTCAAAAATTGTTTTTTTGGGTAAGATGTGTCTCTTGAAGACAGCAGAATGATGGCTCTTGCTTTTTGATCCAACTAGACAGCCTATGCCATTTAATTGGAGAGTTAAGTCCACTGATATTGAGAGTTAGGATTGAGAGATATTTATTAGTTCCTACCATTTTTAAAAGCTTTTATTTGGGCCTGTGTCTTGACAGTTCTTGTGGTCCTTAGATGGTATGCTGTTTAGGTGCCATTTCTTTCCTTATATTGCATTTATTTTGGTTTTCTATGTATAGAACATCTTTGAGAATTCTCTGTAGTGTTGGTTTTGTTGCGACATATTGTTGCAGCTTTTCCCTGGAATGGAATGTTTTTATTGTTCCCTCAGTTATGAATGAGAGCTTAGCTGGGTACAGTATCCTTGGTTGGTAGTTATTTGACTTAAGGGCATGACATATATGCTTCCAGTCACTTCTTGCTTGCATGGTGTCTGCTGAGAAATCTGGGGTTATTCTGATTGGTTTTCCTTTATAGGTTACTGAACCCTTTTCCCTGGCTGCCTTTAGGATCCTTTCTTTGGTTTCTATTGATCCAGTTCGGATTACGATGTGGCGGTGGGATGTTCTTTTCTGGTCAGGTCTGTTTGGGGTTCTAAAAGCTTCTTGTATCTGGATGGGTCTGCCCTTCTGGATATTTGGGAAATTCTCTGAGATGATTCCCTGAAGTATATTTCCAATACCATTGACCTCTTTCTCCATGCCCTCCTCAATACCAATTAGCCTTAAATTAGGCTTCCTAATTGTATCTTGGACCTCCTGAAGCACTCTCTCATTATTCCTAGATTTGGATTGACTCATTTTCTGTTCTCTCTCTATAATAACTAAATTATCTTCAGCCCCAGAAATTCTCTCCTCTGCATTGTCTAACCTGCTATCAAAGCTATCTACTTTATTTTTCATCTCCCTTGCTTCTAATTGCTCATTTTTGATGCCTTGCATCTCTTCTTTTAGATCATGTATGGATTTCTTTAGCTCCTTGATTTCCATTTGAGTGGTTAGCTCAGTAGCTTTATTTTCTTTGAACATTTGCTGGAGTTCGGTCACCTTTTTATTTGTGGATTCTATGAATTCATCCATCTTTCTTTGAAAAACCTTTATTATGGCCTCCTTTATGGCTTCTTCTTTTTCACTTATCACCTTGTTTATGGTTTCCTCTTGTTCAGCTATGGCTTCCTCCCTTATCTCTTTCTTTATATTTTCACATTTTTCATTAATGATGTTTATCAATTGCATTTGTACAGCACTTGGAAGACTCTCCTCTAGGTTTGCCAGTGACTGTTCCATTGGCTGTTTACATTGGGTGGGGGGGGTGGGTGATGTTGTTTCTTGATTTGACATTTTTCTTGAGTTTCTTGTTCTGCCCATTTGAAAATGGGAACAAGATTAATACTAAACACGATTATAGTTTTTCAGATATAACCAACCTAGACCTCTGTAGCTGGCAGACTCTAGATGTTTACAAGTTTTGATTGGTGTTATCACTCTTTCTTTTTGTGCAGTTACCGACTAGTCTAGTAATTCACTGATAAGCGATTTATATCCAAAACAATAAGCCTCTCAATCCAATCTCTATTGTCTTTAAGTCCCTCTGAGCCTAGAGAATAATTAAACACCTAGATATACAGTGTTGCTCAACAGCCATCAAGTGTAGATCCATGTAGTATAAGGGTTGAAAGAGGAGCAGAGGTCCAGAGATAGAAAAATATAATGAGAGAGGTCAGGGGGTAAGTAGGTAGCGTTTTTGAGTACAAAGTTTGGAAAGTATTAGAATAAAACTTATGTGTTGCTGCACGACTAGCTCTTAGCCCAACCAGTGGCCTCACAGTGGACCATGGAATGGATCTGCGAGCTTCCGTCTGAGCGTGGTTGGCGGACGTTTTCCTGTGCTGCTTCCAGGGGCGGCCCCAAGCCAAGGGTCTGGGGATTGAGAGTTTCAGGAGCTCTCAGCAGGACCAGCAGGAGACCCCTCTGTTCCCAGGGGCGGGGCCCAGCTGGGGACGTGGGCTCCAAGGGCGGAGCCGCGCCTTTTTGGTTCTCAGAAGGGGAGCTTGGCTGCTGGTCAGCCCTTCAGATCCCTGCTGTGTTTCCACTGCTTTGTCAGAGTCTGTGACTGGGGGGGGGGGGCTTGGTGGTGTCTTGCTCAGGATTCCCAGCTGGAGGATGCCCCGCTCAAGAATTGAGGGGGGGCAGATGCAGGCTCCTATTTACCCGCACCCCTACCCACTGTTGTAAGGCAGGGTCCCAATGCCCTCCACTCTCCAGATCCAGTGGCCTGGGTGAGGAGCCTGGTGGGCGGGTGGGAGCTGGGACAGCCCCACCTCCCCTGGTGTGATGCAGAGTGTTAGGGTCCGCCCGCTTGTCAGTCTCCAGTCAGAGGGCTGGGGGTTGAGCCCGTTGGGCGGGTGGGAGTTGGGACAGCCCCGCCTCCCTTGGTGGGGTGCTGGGTCTTATGGGTAGCCCGCCTGTCAATCTCCAGTCAATGGCCTGAGGGAGGGGGCTGTTGAGGGAAGGGACAGGATTCTAAATTCCTTGCCTCCCTGCTCCTGCCAGTCTTTCTCGGGCGGGGTGTTGGGGTCTGAGTTAAGTTCTATTGCTTGGCACCTGCTCCGCATTCCTGATGTGTTTGGGGACGCGCTGTATTACTCACGCCTCTGCGTCAGTCTGCGGGTGCTCCATGGTGGTGGGGAGTCTTTCACTCCCCTCTGGTCTCCGGCCGCCGCCTGTGTTCTGTTTCTGGGTTCAGCTGCTTGCTGTTCTGGTTCCGCGTCTGGGTTCCGCTGCTTCTGCCGTTCGATGGCCCAGTTCTGTGCTGGTTTCTGCAGCCGTTGGGCTCCCAGCCTGGCGCTCTCCACTGCCGCCGCTTTTCGTGGATTAGTGCCGGTGCCCGCCCCGTGTTCCCCGCGTGGAGCCGGTGCCCGCTCAAGCCGCTTTTCGAGGCTTGGTCCGGCGCCAGCTGCCGCTTTTCGCGGCTTTCCGCGGCTTTGGGCGAGAGGTGGGGGAGGGGTCCTCGCGTTCCGAATTCTTTGAGAAAGTTGGATGTGAGCTTTATCTGGATTTCTTTTCCGGTTTGAGTCCTTCTCCGTTGCTTTTTGAATTTGTTGTTGTGGATTTCTTAAGGTAGTTGGCTCGTGGGACTCCCTGGTTCTCTCTTTTTGTCAGAGAAAGCTAGGCAGCGTCCCTATTGTCTCGGCGCCATCTTCCTTCTCTCCATTGTACAACTTCTTAAAGATTTTTTTTAACTAACTTGGAACATAGAGTCTGGAACTTTAAAAATAAGTGTGAGAAAACAGTGAATGTTTTCTTAGTGACCTATTCTTTGTGTGATATTTAGAAGCATCCTTTATTCCAGTAGATGCTAGTAGCACTTCCTGATTTTGATCAATATCCTGGTCCCCAAACATCATAGTGTGTCTCCAGGTGTCAAATTATTTCCTGACTGAGGGCTTCTATGTAAGGTACACCGATGATGCTTCATTTGTAAATAATATTACAAATAGTAGGCAATATTTACCATGATGAATATAAAAACTTTTGTCCTTCAGACTTTTGCTTAATATATTTTTATCATCTTTTCAGGAAATACACATTTGCAACTGTCTGGTAAGTACCTCTTCAGTTAAATCATTCATCGATAAACATTTGTTACTGTGTGTAGAACAGTCTTCAGCAGATTGCCTGGTAAGAAATTCTGTCTCTGCCATCCTCTTTGGGGCTAGTTGAGCATAGTAGTAAATGCTATCCAGAAGGATTGCTTCACATAAAACATCGTCAGTGGGAACACTCACCTTCCTTTTCTTTTCCACATAAATCTGTATTCTGAAGAGCTTATGCATAACACCAGTAAAATGTCTCCCTTCGTCCAGTTCTATCTCTTCTTCTTCTACTGTCCTTCATTTCTATTTTTCACTATCCAGCATAACCTCAAAAGGATAAATTTGGTAGATAATGGGACAGATACTAAACAGGACATGTCACACTACTTAGTGTTGGCCAAAAAAAGCAAAATTGTGTGGACTGATAATACTTTGGGGCAATGTGTCTGGACCAAACCAAAAAGTGCTTTTGGTAGACTGTTTCTCTTATTTCTTGAAGCTATTCTTATGCCTTAATTTATGTCATGTTGATGAAAGGTAAAATATAAAGGTGAATTTTTATGCACTGTGGTTCCTGTGTGTTCTCTTGCCTTTTCCATTTTTCTTGCCCTTTACCAACCCTAGGATAAACAGTATGTATCCATAAACTTTGGGTTACATTGAAATCTTCCCTGCACTTATAAGCAAAGACAATTTCAATACAGGATAAATTGCTATAATAAACATTCTTAAATGATGTTAATATTTAATATATTTGAACTTATTTAATTAAACTTGTCAACTATGGTAAGCATCTAGCTTTCTTTTTGCCTTCTGCTTCTGTTCGTCCCTACCTTTCTGCCACTGTACTTACCAGCTCTCCCTGGCTGACCCCTCCTTTCTACCTATCATGATTACATACCTGTTTAAGACTCAGTTGAAATCCTTCAAGTGAAGTCTATTCTTTTAATTACAATGATTTCTCTGTTCTAGTAAATAAGACATTAATAATCTGAAGTCTACAAAATGTCACTTGAGCATGAATTAGTTTGTACTAATTACTAGTTGTTGCTATTTATAAGCCTCATTTCCTCAGTAAAATTGTAATACCTTGAATCAGTGGAACGCACTTCCATACAACTAGGAAGGATTTATCTTAGTCACCACAAATGATAAATCAAATGCTGAGTTAATATAACCAGCATACACCTGATTTTTGTTACTTGTACTTTTAATAATATGAAATGGAGAAACTGGACATTTTTATGATTATATTTGCATACAATATATAAACAATGTATCTGATCTCATAAGTAAAACATTCTATGATATTGTTAAAAGTAGAATCCTAACACTGAAAGTAAAGAATGAAGAGAAACAACAATGGATAGGTCTGCTTTGGTTTTACTGCACCTTTCTTAAAGTATGTTTACTTTAAGCAGATCAAACCCAATAAGACTGTCTAATCACTGAATTGCTGAGTTGCTTTATGTGATTTGAATACAGTTAAAAAGCAAATTCTGCACACACACAAAAGAATGGAAATAAAATTGCATTGATGTTCAAGGTCTTTTTTCTTAATGAATGGGATCAAGTTTTAAGTTGCTTAAAGTAGAAATCAAACAGTGGTATTCAAACTTTAGTATGAATCTGAGTCTGAATCCCTTGGTGAGTTGCTAAAGGAAATTCCCTATAGAGATTTTATTCAAAAGAGCTAGGAAGGATGCAGAAATTTGAATTGCGAAGACATTTCTTGTGATATAGATGTAGCTCTCTACAGAAAAGCGCCTGAGGACTAGGATATAAAACATTCTTTCAACCTTAGCCCCGTCACATCACTGCCATCGTCCAGAAAGTACAATGGAAACATACAAAGGTGTCCAAGAAGATGAATTATGTATGACTATGTTTAAGGCAAGATATTCAAACAAAAGGGGTGAATTTTTTCAGAAATAGTTGTTTTTACTGACTGAGCAAGTTTGGGGTGACTCAAGGGTCTAGTCTGCACAGAAATTCTTATTGCAAGTCTTAGGGCTTTACACATCACCAAGGAAACCTTCATTTTTGTATTAAAAAATGTTGCAGAATCTAAATCTAACTTGCTCTGAGGCCTTCAAAGTCCATGTTTTCTTTTTAAAAATGAAACATAAGATGCTACAAACAAGAGCTTCTTCTAGAGCTACTGAAGAGGCTCTCAAACTCTTACAGTATCATTTGATAGCTTTTTTTCCCATACTGGAGTTTGTTTTGTTAATAAGGATTCTTTTGTTATAAGGGTAAAGTCAGAAAAATTCTTCCATCTGGGATGAAGCTGGTTTTCTACCACCAGTGGAAGGTGATGTATAGTTCTCTTCCTAGCTCTATGTTGAATGCATAATGTTCATAGCGTGATTCTGCCTGTGATGAGAAGGAAATACACCACACTTCACTTTTTTAAGGATAAGTTGTTTAAAAAACTATTCTCCCAACCAATATTCTATAACATTGTGTTTGAATAATACTCAGTATAGAAGTCCCTCATTTTCTAGATGTTGGCTTGATAAAGTAGTGCAGGTGATCACTCATAATTCTGCAACACCTTATGACCAATTAACATCCCATTTCCCTTTAGCAAGGAGCAGGAGACTTTGCTCACAGTCTGAGGGCTGACCACACCATTTCCCAACTCCTGTCCTTGAGAAATGGTTTCCTGGTGGTACTCTTGATAATAGTGTTGTTATTGGTTTGTGTACAGCGAAGAGACAGTCGCTGTATCCGTTATTTTAATATAATGAATTCTTAACTTGATGCTATGGGTTGACCATGGTTTGTCTACAGTCAGAATCACCATTAAGATCTAATTATTGATGCAACCCTATTGAAAGAAGAGGCCTGCTGGGAGGCATTTTAGTCCTGAGAGACAGAGCCTTCCTGGACAGATTAATGCCATTTGAGGGTGAGGGTTGGGGGAGCAGGGTGAGTTCTCAACTCTTGCAGAACTGAATTGTTTTTAATTTAGGATTCTTCTCTTTTCTCTTCTGCATGCATCCATTTTCTCTAGTCTTTCTTTTCCCACTGTGAATCAAAGTATAAGCAGATGTAGCATATAGCCTTGAATTTTTCAGCCACCAAATGAGTCAGTCCCGCAAAAACATTTTTACTTTATAAATTATTCAGTCTCAGGTATTCTTTGAAAAACTAGAAAGTGGATTACAAAACTTGGTATAGAGAACTAGGCAAAATACACAAAAATACATAAGTTTCTATGGAAATAGGCCTTACATTAGACATATTATACATAAACATCTCTCAAAGTTAGAATTGTGGGAAGTAAGCCCACCAACTTGAACCTCACACATCTCAGAAGAGGCTTGCTGTTGTTTGGTTGGTATGTCTCAGGGCTTCAGAGTTTGGAAGAAGGGGCCTATAGCTGGTGGGGGATTCAAGCTTTGCTGATGTTGCTATGTGAGCATGTTCCCTTTTGGTCCCTACCACTTTCATGCTACATGAGAAAAATATGATATTTGTCTTTCTGAATCTGGCTTATTTAGCTTGATATGATGAACTCTAGTTTCATTCATTTTTAAGGTGTGACTTTTTGCATTGTTTTGTGGCTGAATAATACTTTATTGTGTATATAGATCCTATTTTCCCTATCCATTAATCTGTTGATAACTATGTGGGCTTATTCCATA
Source organism: Megascapheus bottae (assembly GCF_031878675.1). Taxonomy (NCBI): domain Eukaryota; kingdom Metazoa; phylum Chordata; class Mammalia; order Rodentia; family Geomyidae; genus Megascapheus; species Megascapheus bottae. The sequence goes on along the minus strand of NC_143517.1, from coordinate 12,834,562 downwards.
ACTTGTTTTATGAATAATGCTCTAACACACATGAATATGCAGGTGTATGTATGACAATTATCAAACAATAGACACACAAGTATATATTGGGAATGGTGACTCAAGATCATATTCTAGCTCCAATTTTAGTTTATTGAGAATCAGTTATACTGATTTCCACAGTGACTACACTAGTGTGATTTTCCAATAGTAGTACACAGCATATGTTGTTATTAGTATATAATATATGGTATAGTTCTTTCCCCCTCTACACACAGCCTTGCCAGCATTTGTTGTTTGCTTTCTTCTTAATTGACATTCCTACTGGAGAGGAATAGAATTTAAATGTAGTCTTTATTTTTACTTCCTTCATGGCTAAAGTTATTAGAGAGTTTCTCATGGATGTATTAGCCATTTGCATTTCATCTTTTTGAGAATTGTTCAATTTATTTGGCATTAATTGACTCAAATACCTTTTATTTTAGTATTTAACTTTTAAATTTTTTATATATTTTCCTTATTACTCCCCTGTCAACTGGATAGCTGGAAAATTTTTCTCTCAGTCTAAAGGTTCTCTCTTTTCTCTTAAAATTGTTTATTTTGTGGGCAGAAGCTTTTATTGGTGCAATCTCACTTGTTAATTTTTTCTATTATTTCTTGAGCCACTCTGGTCCTCTTTCAAACAGCATGGCCTATGCCTGTATTGAAGCACTTTTCCCATGCTTTTCTGTTGTGGTTTCAGAGTTTGGGGTGTTACATTTTTGTCTTTGATCCATTTTGAATTGATTTTTCTACAAGATGAAAGACAGGGATCAGTCTTTTATATGTGGATATTTACTTTTCTCCCAACCATTTCATGAAGAGACTGTCTTTTCTCTGTTTTTGCCCTCTTTGTTTAAAATAAGTGGCTATAACTGTATTGATGTAACTCTGGATAGAAAAATAACCCTTTTTTCTTTTTATTTAGGGTAAACTGTCTCAGAAACTTTTGGTACCTGTACCAGAAATGACTCATGTGAAGGAAATTCCATTGAAGGACTAACTTCCTTCCATTAATCAGCCAAAACTCTCTTCTAAATAAGATTGAAGGTAAACAGTGTGAGCCTCTTTGGACGTGTTTGGATCCTGATTAGGGTAACATTATTGAAAAGATAGAGCACAGATTATATTCTGAATGTTCTTTTATTTTCCTTACAAATCTTATAGAAATGAACTGCAAAAAGGTTGGGAAATATAAGGATGCTGACAATATTGTTTTCGTTAAAAATGTATCACTAAGGGCTGGGAGTTTGGCCTAGTGGTAGAGTGCTTGCCTAGCATGCACGAAGACCCGGGTTCGATTCCTTGGTACCACATACATAGAAAAGTAAAAGCCAGAAGTGGTGCTGAGGCTCAAGTGGTAGAGCTCTAGCCTTGAGAATGTCCAAGGACAGTGCTCAGGCCTGACTCAGGCCTAGGACTGGCAATAAAAAAAAATGTATCACTAATTACAATTCCATGTCAGGTTGTGAGTAAAATGCATCTTGATCAAATTCAGTCCTTTCGTTTTCTCCCCTTAGTCCTCTTCCCATCCCTACCCTCCAGTTAAATAGTTTAATTTCTACATAGTATCCACTGAATGACTTGCTCACTCTTCCTCCCTCCATTTGTGTGTTCCACCTTTACTCTGCCCCAAAACATTTTTGTTTCCAGGTATTCATTTGGACACTATTTACGGATTACTATTGCTTGATTGTCCATACAGACCTATTCATATCTACTTGATATGTGTGTGTGTCTGTGTAAATTTTATATTGATATGTAAATACATCTTTAGGATTTTTTTCTTTTTTGTCTATGTGAAATAAATATAATACATACATTCACTGAATGACAGCAAACAGCCTTCCTTGGTGTTATAAATTATTCTGTAGCATGCCTTTATTGACTATGTAATAGTCTCTTATCAGAAGGATATAGCCCATGTTGATAAATTTATATTGTAACATTATCATTGAAAATTTATATAGTTTTACATCATTATTATATAAAATTCTCATATTTTCAATTATCTGTTTATATGACAGCTGCTTTTTAGTGGAAAACATGCCTTCTGTTTCTAATATATAGATTTTAAAGGCTAAAGTAGAACTTTCCTCCTGCACGTTATAGAAATTTCTTAAGGAAAGATACATTACTGAGAAGTGTGAATTAAAGGAATAAATTCTCATTAAAGGGCTGTCCCATGTAAGAAAGAAAAAGTGAGGAAAAATGTCTGCTTTGGATTTTTATTTGTTTGGGTAACAACCAAAGTTACACTTATACTTTTTCTAAATGTGTTTATGGCTCCTGATTATATGATGTCTCTCTTTGTTTCTTCTGTTTTCCTTTTATTTTTCTTTCTTGATCCTAGTACGGGGGCTTGAACTCAAAGCCTTTCATTCTTGCCTGGCTTTTTTGCACAAAAATGTCATTCTTCTACTTGAACCACACCTTCGCTTCTGGCATTTTGGAGGTTAATTGGAGGCAAGAGTCTAATGGGCTTTTCTTCTCAAGCTGGCTTTTTTAACTGTGATCCTCATATCTTAGCCTCTCTTATAGTAGCTAGAATTTCTTTTAAATATAATGACACCATTTTGCATTCACAAAATCATTTTAAATAGGATCAAAAGTTAATGCTCATGTATCAAAAAATCTGCTCTTGGAATTAAGTGTGCTGTATATATTATTTCAACTACAAATATTAACACACCTACCCTGTGATAACAACTGCGTCATATGCCTGAGGTTCAAACAAAATTGAGTTATAGTAAACTTTGTCACACATAAAATTTATGGTTTACCGCTCTTGAAGTTTGAACATGAAGTTTGAGTTTGGAAACATGAGTGCTGAGAAACAATTCCATGTATCCATAGGCTATTGACAGATAAGTTGAATACAGAAAAAAATGAAATAAATGGGTCTCTATGTTTCCTCCTCTAACTCCAACTTGCCTAAAAGATATTATTGCTGTAGTAATTGGTACTGTCATATCCCCCCCAAATAAAGGTTTTTTAAAAATACTCGACTACCCCCCAAAAGTCAATTATTGTCTGCTACCTTGTCAGCAATCAGTAGTAATAAAGATGGTTAAAAATACCTTACAGAATGCCTAATTATCTTTTTGGCATCCTCTGAGAACAACTGAGAGGCTTTTTAAAAAAGGAGTTAATTAACTTATCCTAAGAACTATACACATCCAATTAAAATCTAACTAAAATATTGTTGCCTGATTATAGAAGCTGCTCTGCTTGATATCTAAAATGTAATATATACAAGAGGAAAAATATAAAAACAAAATTAAGAACCAATTACTTTACTTCTCCTGATTCTATTATAATTTACATTCTTTGATTTCATAATTTTATTATCTCTCAGTTATTCTTCCTAAGAACATAGTCAGTTTGCCCAAAACTGTCCACAGGAGTACCCCCAGAAAGACTCTGAGATCACATAGACACTAGAAGAGAAAGACCTTTACAAACGTTTTGAATTATTCTTTTTATTGTATTTTATTGTTGAGGTACTATATCAAGGGGTTACAGTTACATTCCTCAGGTAGTGGGTACATTACTTCTTGAAAGTTGATATCCCTTCTTATGTTAGTCTCCCAGTTTCTTCCCTCAACCCTCTCCCAATCATTTTGTTTTCATACTTTGCTTCCCTATTTCAAATGAACATATATACAATACACCAAGTACACCAGATACACCAGATACAATTACAACATGAGATAAACTATAAGGGGGGAAGAAATAACTTCACATAGTACATTAAGAACAGAAATCACAAAGATAAACCTTTTGTTTCCTTATACTAGAGTTCATTTCACTAATCTCATTCTACATGGACATATGTACATAGCTTTTGTGATCCTCTGCTAGTAGCAGAGGATCTTTCTAGTAGAGGAAAAACTTTACTATATCATCTTAAATCATTCTGAAGTCCTGAACCATCACCACCAACAAATTGGAAATTTAGGCAACTACATATTACCATAGAATTATTTTAAAGAATTATTTCTAAATAAGAAGAAATAATTGAATTGAATGGAACTGAATCAAATTGAAGAATCGAATCAACTATATTCTGGGAGAGCAATGTGAATTCAAGGCATATGCTTCAAAACAATGTGGGAAAGGCAAGATCTGTTGGCATGGTTGGTTGTAGCTCATATGACTTAACACTTCATTTTTTTCATGCTGCCTCTCATCCTTTCATGAAGAAAAGCCTAACTGTGGCTGAACTGAAAACCAGTCCCCCCAATTACATTCCATTTAAACATTAAGTGCACAGATAAGAATCTGAAAAACATGACTTTGTTTTCTGACATAACTAAAACTGATTTTAGACATCATTCTCATTTCTACAAATCATGTTTGCCTACTTGATCTGTTAACACACAATGGATTAATGCATTTTACAATTTGCAACAGACTTTTATGGTTTTACTACTTTAAGAAGTGTTTGTTTCTTGGTTTCCATTTCCAGGTATAAGGCAAAATAAAAAGCCACAGGAGGCTGAAACTCAACTGTAATAATGAGATCCTGCCACAAAAGGAAAAAAGTATTAGTCTTGTTAACATCAGTGTCAAACGTCAGCTGCCACTATCAGGAACTGGAAATGAAATTGGTGACACAATAGCATCCTTCTTTTTCTCTTGAGACAGAACAAGATGTAAAATCTATGTGGTTGAATATTAGTAGAGCCAGCCTTGGTCTGCTTTGGTTATTACTAGCATACTAAATACATCTTTTTACTTGTTTTTGTTCATTTCTTTATGTGTAAGTAGATGTACAAAGAGATTTCCACTCATCATGTCAATTTATGACTACAATGCATCTTGAATAATGTCACCTCTTTGATCATTTCCCCCCAACTCTTGCCATTTCACACATCCCCTCAATTTTCCTCATTCCATTTTCACATATATACCATGAATATTATGATTATATTCCTTCTTCTCTTCATTAGGTTACTCACCCTTCCTTATTTATGCCTTAACCTTTCTTCCTTGACACCTCAAGTTTCAGTTTTCTGGTATTCATTTTGTTAGACTGTACTTTAGTTTTCAAAGGAGTTGAAGCATTTGGAATTCCCCCCTGCGTATAATATAATTAATACCTGTGTGAATATATGCATGTGATCCTGTATATGCTTACTATATGTATTTATAAAATAGATTACAGTCCTGGTATATATGCCAGTAATCAACAAGGAGGATGGGAGCAGGAGTGACATGAGGTCAAGATCAATTTGGAGTTTGTACTTTTGTTTCCTTTAAATTTTAGCCTATTTTTATATTTAAGCTTTATCTATATTTAGTTTATAGGATCTCAATATAGTCAGATCCTATTTTGAACTCATTATTTTAGGGAATATAAACTATATTTAGGCTCAGCCTAACACTTATCCTAACCCTCATCATAACCCTAACCCTCACCATACCCTCACACTCACCCTCACCTTCACCGTCACTGTCACCCTCACCCTAACCTTAACTCTCACCCTCACCTTCACCATTACAATCACTCTCACCCTAATGATAATCCTCACCCAAATGCTAACACTAACACTCACCCTCACCCTCAACCTCACTGTCACACTAACCCTAACCCTAACACTAACACTAACCATATCCTAACCCTAACCCAAAACCAAACCCTAACTCGATGCCTAACCCTAACCCTAACACTGACCATATCCCTAGCCCTAACCCTAACCCTAACCTAACCCTCACCCTCACCCTCACCCTCACCGTTACCCCCACCCTCACCCTCACCATAACCCTAACCCTAACCCTAACCCTAACCCAAAACCAAACCCTAACTCGATCCCTAACCCTAACCTAATCCTAAACCTAAACCTAAACATAACCCTAACCCTTATCATAACCCTCATCCTCACGCTCACCCTCAAATTAAACCTAATCGTAACCCTAACCCTAACCCTCATTCTCACCCTCATCCTCACCTTAAACCTTACCCTAATCCTAAAACCCTAACCATAGCCCTAACTGTAACCCTACCCTAACACTAATCCTAACCCTAAAACTGACCCTAAACCTAACCCTCACCCTCACACTCATCCTCACCGTCACCGTCACCATCACACTCACACTAATGCTAACCCTAATGCTAACCATATCCCTACACCTCACCCTAACCCTCACCCTCACCCTCACCTCACCATAACCCTAACCCTAACCTGAACCTGAACCCTAACCTTAAACTAACCCTAAACCTAAACCTAAACCTAACCCTAACCCGTACACTAACCTGAACCCGAACCCTCACCCTCACCCTAAACCTAACCCTAACCCTAACCCTCAATCTCACCTTCACCCTCACCTTAACCCTAACCCTAACCCTAAACCAAAACCTAATTCTAACCAGAACCCTAATACTAACATTAACCGTAAACTTAACCCTAACCATAAACCTTATCCATAATGCTAACCCTAAAACACTAGCCCTAACCCTAACCCTTACCCTACCCTAAACTAACCCTAAACCTAACTGCCACACTCTCCCTAACCCTCACCTTAACCCTAAACCTATACATAACCCTAACCCTAACCTTCACACTCGCCCTCACCCTCACCCTCAATCTAACCCTAAATCTAAGCCTAATTCTAACCCTCATCCTCACTTCACTCTCACACTCACCCTAACCCTAACCCTCACCCTCACCATCACCCTCACCCTCACCCTCAAAATCACCCTAACCCTAACACTAATTATAATCCTAACAATAATCCTAAACTTAACCCTCACCCTCACACTCACCATCACACTCACCCTCACCCTAACCCTCAACATCACACTCATCCTCACCCTTACCTTCGCCCTTAACCTCACCCTCAACCTCTCCCTAACCCTAACCCTAACCCTAATCATAACCCTCACCCTAATCATATCCTTAACCTGAACCCTCACACTAACCCTAAACCTCACTCTCACTCAAGCCCTCACCATCACCCTCAACCTCAACCTCACCCACACCCTACTTTTAATACTTATCCTAAACCTTATCCTCACCCTCACAGTCACCCTTACCCTCATCCTCACCCTAACGAGCACCCTCACGTTCTCCATCACATTCACCCTCACACTTACACTATTTCTAACCCTATCCCTAACCCTAACCCTAACACTCACCCTAACCATGAACCTCACCCTCAACGTCAACCTAACCCTAACCCAAACCCTAACCCCAAAACCCTAATCCTGAAACACTAACCTTAACCCTAAACCTAACCCTAAAACCCTAAACCTAACCCTTACCCTAACCTTAAACCTAAACCTAGACCTCACCTTAACCGTAACCATAACCCTAAACCTAAACATAACCATAACTATAACCGTAACTTTAACAATAACCCTCACCTTCACACTCAAACTACTCTAACCCTAACACTAACCAAACATTAACCCTCAATCTCACCATCACCCTCACCCTCACAATCACCCTAACCCTAACACTCACCCTATCCAAAACCCTCATCTTCACCCTCACCCTCACCCTCAATCTCACTTTAACCATAGACCTAATCCTAACCCAAACCCTCACCCTAAAACCTTAAACCTATAACCATAACCCAAACACCAATATTAAACCTAATCCTAAAACCCTAACCCTAACACTGTCCCTACACTTAAACCTAACCCTAACACAAACCGTAACCATAACCATAATCCTAATCCTACCACTAACGCTAACACTAGCCTAAACTTAACCCTCACTCTAACCCTAACCCTAACCCACTCCAACTCTCACCTTAACTCCCACCCTCACCCTAAACCTAATCCTACCCCAGAGCCTAACCCTCACCCTCACCCTAACCCCAATGCTACCCCTAACCCTAATGGTAACCCTCCCCTCACATTCACCTCACCCTCACCCTAACCCTCACCATTGCACTCACCCTCACCCTAAACCTAAAATTAACCCTAACCCTAATCCTAACCCTAATCCTCATGCTAACCCTAACCCAAACCCTAAACCTAATTCTCACCCTCACTCTCAACTTCACACTAATGCAAGCACTAACCATACCTCTAAAACCCTATTCCTAAACTTCACCCTCTCCCTCACCCACACCCTCACACTAACCCTAACCCTAGCCATAACCATAACCTTAACCCTAACACTAGCCCTAACAGAAACCCCAAACACACCCTCAACCTCATCCTCACCCTAAACTTAACCCTAACACTAGCCCTATCACTACTAAACCTAAACCTAACCAGAAACGTAACCTCAACTGTAACACTAACCCTAACACTGACCCTAAAACTTACCCTCACCACTCACCCTCACCCTAAAATTAACACTAACACTAGCCCTACCATGCACCCTCAACCTCACCCTCACACAAACCCTAACCCTAACCCTAATCCTAACACTCACCATAACCCTAAACCTCACAATAAAACTAAACATAAACCCAATCCCAAACCTCACCCTCACACTCACACTCACCATCACCCTCACCGTCACCCTAACCATAAGCCTAACTCTCACCCTAACCCTAATCCTAACCTTAACCCTAAAACCCTATACCTAATGCTAACCCTAAAACACTACACGTAACCTTAACCCTTACACTATCCTAACCTAACCCTAAACTTAACCCTCACCCTCACCCTCACATCTCACCCTAACCCTCACCTTAAACCTAAACCTAAACATTAACCTAACCATAACCCTCAACCATGTCCTCATTCTCACCCTCACCCTAAACCTAACCCTAAACCTAACCCTAACCCTAACCATCACATTCACCTCATTCTCACCTTCACTCTAACCCTAACCGTCACCCTCACCATCACCCTCACCCTCACACTCACCCTATGCCTAATTCCATCAATAACTATAATCATAATCGAAACCCTAACCCTAAACCTCACCCTCACTCTCAAATTCACCCTCACTCTAATCCTCACCTTCACACTCATCCTCACCCTCACCCTCAACCTTACCCTTACCCTAGCCCTAACCTGAACCCTAAATCTAATCCTCAACCTCACTCTCACCTGATTTTTAACCCTAACAATAACCCAAACCTTAATTCTCACACTCACAAAAAAAATAAACTATATTTAGGGTGATCAAGACAGGAAAGGAAATTTGGTTACCATTTTATTACTGAGCTTTAATAAATAAACTTTATTAACTTTTAAAATTAGTTTTGAATCACTCCAAAACTAACCTCCAAAGTAACAACCATCCCATTAAAAGATGGGCCAAAGACTTAAAGAGAGTCTTCTCTGAAGAAAAAACAAAAATAGCCTATAGACACATGAAGAAATACTCAACATCTCTGGTCATAAAAGAAATGCAAATCAAAACAACTCTAAGATTCTACCTCACTCCAGTTAGAATGGTCAGGATCAAGAAATCTAATGACAACAGATGCTGGAGGGGATGTGGCCAGGAGGGATCACTACTACACTGTTGGTGGGAGTGCAAACTCGTTCAACCACTATGGAAAGCAGTGTGGCAGTGCCTCAAAAGGCTAAACATAGAACTCCCCTATGACCCAGCAATTCCACTACTAGGCATTTACCCAACCATCCAGAAACAAGGACATACTAAACCCACTAGCACAACAATGTTCATTGCAGCACTATTCACCATAGCAAAGATATGGAACCAACCTAGATGTCCCTCAGTTGATGAGAAAGGGTATCAATGTATGTGAAGTAATGCACTTTCTATCTGGTGAATATAATGCAACCCTTCTATTAATTACAATAAAAAATATATGATGGGCCAGGAGTTTGGCCTAGTGGTAGTGTGCTTGCCTAGCATGCACGAAGACCCGGGTTCGATTCCTTGGTACCACATACATAGAAAAAAAGCTGAAAATGGTGCTGAGGCTCATATATATATATATATATAACATACATCATAACAAATTAGTATTTGTTTAATAAAGCTAAAACAGTTTTCTTATTTCAAACCTTCTATTATTTTCTTGGTTTTAAAAAATATGTTATAATCCCTTTTAGTTCTACTGTGAGCCTTTGTAAATAATTTTGAAATGATAAACCAAACTTCATAATTGGAATGAAAGCCTATTATTGTGGGGCTGCTGAAGATTGAAACCAGGGCCTGGCTCATGTTCCCCTTCTGAGCTATATTCCTAGTCTTTAGTTTTTGAGATAAAGCCTTGCTATACAGATGAAGGTAGACTAAAATTCAGAATCTTCCTGCCTCTGTCTACTGAGTGCTGGAATTACAAATGTGAAACATATATACTAAACTGTAAAAACACATTCATTAGAGTATATAATTATTTTATAGATAGTTGGTTGATTCATAATATTCATTGAGGAATTTTACATATGTCATTATGAAACATATTGGTAGATGGTGTTTCTTTGTTTTCATGTTTTTAGCTGGCATTAACATAAAAGATGATCTTAGAATGAGTTTTAAACTGTTCACTTTGCTTCTATTTTCTGGAGGAGAATGGAGAATATAGAATAAATCTTTCTTAAATATTTGGTAGATACTCAGTAAAACTACTTGTACTTAGTGTTGTCATATTGGAAATTTGTAAATTACTTTTCTATTTATTTAGTAAGAAAAAATTAGTTCATATGAACTATTCTTCCCTATATAAGGTAGGAGGACATATTTTTCAGGCGATTAGCACATAGAATGTAAGTTATCAAGCTGTGGGATTTAGATTTGTTAAGAATATCCATTTATTATTTAATTTTCTATAATCAGAAGTAATAAATCTTTTCATAGATTTGGTATTTTCAGTTATCCCCCCTCTCCTTCTCTCTCTCCTTCCCTTTCTCTTTCCCAACTGAGCCAGAAAGTTAATTTTTTAGTATATGATCTAGTTTGAGAATTTATTTTATTTTTTGTTTTGGTCAGTTGTGGGGCTTGAACTCTGGGCCTGTCCTCAGCTCAAGGCTACTGCCCTACTCCTTGAGCCAAAGAGCCAGTTCGGGTTTTCTAATGTATATTTGAAAATAAGGATCTTATGGTCTTCAAGTGCCCCATCTGGCAATACTCAGCCTCTGGAGTAGCTAGGATTACAGGTGTGACCCACCATGTTCTGTTATGTTCCTACTTTCATTTTTATTCATTATTGCTTTAATTATTATCATTAATTTTCTTCTGCTCCGATTAGACTAAACTCAGCATCTTTGCCAATTTCCTAAAATATAAATAAAACTTACAAAGGCAGCTGTTTCTGTTTTTCCTGCGCTGTGTAGTTAATGCTATAAATTTTCCTTAAAACATAGCTTTAGTTCAAAGGAATGTGCAAATTTTGTTTTGATGTTTTATTTTCTCTTTAAGTTTCACAGAATGTATTAAAAATTCTCTTGGGATTTCTTGGCTATCCCCCGTGTTGTGTTATGTTGTTTGATCTCCCAATTCTTAGAAATTTCAGTTATTTTTGATTCACTGATCCCTAGTTAAACTCTGCTAATCTGGAAGCAAACTTGCAGGATTTCTGTTCTTTCACATATGTCATTTATTTTAAGATCATAAATAATTTAACCTTACTGAATGTCTTACTTGATATTTTTATTGTACTTTACTGTCAGGATAATGTATAGAAGGATTACAGTTACCTTCATCAGATAGTGTGTGTATTGCTTCTCGAACCTTCATACCCCTTCTCATTTGCTTGGTAGTTTTTAAAAACCTTATACTTGTTTATTAAACACATCATTTGAAATATGAAGTAAAAATCAATGTTAATAAATTCTTTAAAAAAGCAAAGGCTATCCAGCCTTTACAAAAGGCTGGGTAAAAAACAAAACAAAACAAAACAAAAAATAAAAAACCTTATTCTCACAGTTTGAAAGACAGCCATGTAGAAATGTAAATTAAATCCAAGTGATTGGTAATTTTCTCAGAAGTTTCAAGAAGTTTCTTAGAGTTCAAGAAGAATGTTCACTACCTTACAAATGTAATTGTAGCCCCTCTATAAATAAAATGAACTTTTAAAAAAGAAATTATTTATGATTAACCAAGATTCATCACAGGGAGATAAAGCTGGTTCAACATATGCAAATCAATTAATATAATTCAACACATCAATAGGAGCAAGGACAAAAATCACATTATTGTCTTGATAGATGCAGAAAAGGCATTTGAAAAGATCCAACACCCCTTTATGCTAAAAGCTCTGGAGAAACTAGGAATCCATGGAATATTCCTTAGTATAATAAAGGCTGTGTATCACAAACCCACAGCTAGTATTATACTTAATGGTGAAAAACTAAAGCCATTCCCTCTAAAATCAGGAACAAAACAAGGATGCCCACTCTCTCCACTCCTCTTTAACATAGTATTAGAATTCCTAGCCAGAGCAATAAGGCAAGAAGAAAGCATAAAGGGGATCCGAATAGGGAAAGAGGAAGTGAAACTTTCCCTCTTTGCAGATGACATGATTCTGTATTTAAAGAACCCTATAGACTCAACTCCCAAGCTCCTTGAGCTGATTCAAAACTTTGGAAAGGTAGCAGGCTATAAAATTAATCCTCAAAAATCAACTGCCTTCTTCTAAGTCAACAGTGAGAGAAATGAGGCAACAATCAGGAAAGCAACTCCTTTTGCAATAGCTTCAAAGAAAATAAAGTAGGTATTATCTTAACTAAGAATGTAAAGGACCTTTTGATGAAACTTTAAAACCCTGAAAAAGGGAATTCAAGCAGAACACCTCCCATGCTCCTGGATTGGAAGAATCAACATTGTGAAAATGACAATCTTGCCGAGGGCTATCTACAAATTCAATGCAATACCCATCAATATTCCAATGTCGTTCTTCAAAGAAATAGAAGAGGCAATCCAAAATTTCATATGGAATAATAAAAGAACCCATATAGCAAAAACACTTCTTAGCAGAAAGGAGGAATTTCAATTCAAAACTTTAGACTCTATTACAGAGCTAGAATTATCAAAACAGCTTGGTACTGGCACAAGAACAGGCCTGAAGACCAATGGAACAGAACTGAGGACCCAGATATTAAACCACAGACTTATGGTGACCTAATCTTTGACAAGGAAGCCAAAAAAATAGAATGAAAGGAAGACAGCCTCTTCAACAAGTGGTGCTGGCAGAACTGGTTAAGCACCTGCAGAAAACTAAAGTTGGATCCTTCTTTATCACCCTGCACTAGAATTAACTCCAAATGGATCAAAGACCTCGAGATAAAAAGCCCACACACTGAAAACTTTACAAGAAGGAATAGGAGATACACTAGATCTCCTTGGCACAGGTCAAAACTTTCTCAATAAGGATGAAGAAACACAACTCAGAGAAAGGCTGGATAAGTGGGACTGCACTAAACTGGAGAGCTTCTGTATGGCAAAGGACATAGCTAGTAAATTAATTAGGAAGCCTACAGAGTGGGAGAAGATCTTCACTAACCATACAACAGACAGAGGCCTCATATCTAAAATATATCAACAGCTCAAAAAATTGAATCACTCCAAAACCAATCTCCAAAGAACAACAATCCCATTAAAAGATGAACCAAAGACTTAGAGAGTCTTCTCTGAAGAAGAAACAAAAATGTCTTATAGACACATGAGGAAATGGTAGACATCTCTGGTCATAAAAGAAATGCAAATCAAAACAACTCTAAGATTCCACCTCACTCCTGTTAGAATGGCCAGGATCAAGAAAACTAATAACAGATGCTGGAGGGGATGTGGTCAGGAGGGATCACTACTACACTGTTGGTGTGAGTGCAAACTCATTCAACCACTATGGAAAGCAGTATGGCAGTTCTTCAAAAGACTAAATATAGAGCTCCCCTATGACCCAGCAATTCCACTACTTGGCATTTACCCAATCGTCCAGAAACAAGGGCATACTAAATCCACTAGCACAGTGATGTTCATTGCAGTACTATTTACCGTAGCAAAAATATGGAGTCAACCCAGATGTCCTTCAGTTGATGAGTGGATCAACAAAATGTGGTATTTATACACAGTGGAATTCTATGCTGCTGTCAGAAAGAATGACATTTCCCCATTTGTAAGGAAATGGAATGACTTAGAAAAAAAACATATCAAGTAAGCCAGACTCAAAGGAACATAGGCCCAAGAGTTTACCTCATTTGTCAAAATCAGTAGAAACCTTCGGCTCTCCTAGCAGAGATTTAAAATAGAACAAAATCTGGAGACATAAGGCCAAATAGTATGACACTAAATATAAGGATCTCTAGGATAAGGAAACAAAACCCATATAATGAGTGACTGTTGTCCTTAATGTACTATCTCTCATCTCTTTTTCCATCCCTTGGTTATCTTATATTGTTACAATATTTCACCTTGTTATCTGATATATTTTATATGTGCTTAATTGGTTATTTGAAATTGTTCAGGAAAGGGGGGAAATCAAAATAAGCAGGGGGAGGGTGGGAGGAAAATTGGGACTATATCATGAGAAAAGGTGTTAATGTTTGTGAAATTATGCACCTTCTATCTGGTGAATATAACGTAACCCTTCTATTAATCACAATAAAAAAATTAAAATAAAGGAATTATTTTATCCTTAAACATTTTTGTTTGCATTTTGTTTCAATGCTCAAATTTTCAACATTGATAAAAAGATTTCAGCAGGACTTATAATTTCCTACTTTTCTTTGTCACCCCTACCTGCAATACTCATAACAATCTGTTTAGTCCATACCCTATATTCTTATACCTTCTTGAAATGATTGTGTGTCTATTGCCAGAAATTTTCTTGTCAGTGTTCCTAAAATTTCTTATCTTTCTGAAGTCAAAAATATTCTGAGATTGGGAGAGATGAATTCACACCTGTCTCATAAAAAATCAAGCTGTTATTTAGGTCAAGTTAGCCTGTAGAGGCAGGTATCACTTGAAGAACATCTTAAGGTAGTTTATTAGGAATTTCTGGAAAGGTGTGGTTTGGAAAGAATGTCATCTTTACATGCATGTAAGTTTTAATATTACTACTGTAACAAAAGATAGAGCAAGATTCTTTTTTTTTTTTTTGCCAGTCCTGGGCTTGAGCTCAGGGCCTGAGCACTGTCCTTGGACTCTCTCAAGGCTAGAGCTCTACCACTTGAGCCTCAGCACCACTTCCGGCTTTTTTCTATGTATGTGGTACCGTGGAATCGAACCTGGGTCTTTGTGCATGCTAGGCAAGCACTTTAACCACTAGGCCAAACTCCAGGCCCCTAGAGCAAGATTCTTACACTGAGTGTACTCTGCATAGAAAGGCTCATTTAAGTTCAATGTAGTACTTAAACTTAGTAATAAAAGAGGAGGTGAATTTTCTAAGGCTATATAATGACTGTTAAGCCGCTGCTCTA
This sequence comes from Megascapheus bottae, assembly GCF_031878675.1. Classification (NCBI taxonomy): domain Eukaryota; kingdom Metazoa; phylum Chordata; class Mammalia; order Rodentia; family Geomyidae; genus Megascapheus; species Megascapheus bottae. The sequence goes on along the minus strand of NC_143517.1, from coordinate 12,819,240 downwards.
ACTGTTACATTTAGCCCATGTTCACAGACTAAACTGAGCAGTGCTTACTCATAAGTTAAAGAGTGCAAATTAGAGTATAATCACCATGCCATGGCCAACAAACATGCCTCCCCACTAGTGATTTGCATGCAGCCTTCACACTGAGGGAAAGTGTGTGGCTACAGATGTACCTCTCCCACATCACCCTCTCTCTGTTAGACTTGGCAGGCATTCCCCTCAATCCCACTCAGAAACACGAACATTTGTTCTCACCCACATCAATTCAAATGTCGAATGCTCTGAACACTCACAGGCAGATGTTATCAAAGACACTCTCTTGTCACTATTTCCTCATAAATTTGCATGAAACAACCATTGCTGCAGAAAGTGAGAAGCAGTCAACAGAAAAACAATTTGTGTTTGTTCTTGAGATCTGAGAATATATATTTACTGAAGAATTTTTTTCCTTTACTACTCAAAAAATACTTATAACATTTTCAAAATACTTTGAAGACATTTCAACAGTATTTTCCCATTTATTCTCAGTTTTCCCTCATTAAAGTCCCAGTTGAGAACAAAAACAGCGACCTGGGATAAAATTTATACTCAGTATTTAATGGCTAATAAACACTACAAGTCTCATTATAATAATTAAAATATTAATAAAATTAACAATATATTTATCTTTCTTGAAGGCATTAGAAATTAAATGATGCAAAATATGACAACAGCAAAGAACCTTTAAGAGAGAAATGAGTAGTTTCCAGAAGAATAGCATTTGCTCATAGCTTAGTATACGAAGACAGAGGGTATAATTTTTCCATAGACAGGGCATGTAGGAGAAGGAGTATATAGACTCAGGATGAAGAGAAAGATAAATCAGACTCTAAAAAGTCCCAGAGGAAAGTATTTTTCCAACCATCTACCAATTCTTTCACATAAAGACTCCATAGACATGGAAATATACTGAAAGTTAAAGTCAGAACCAGAAATAAGGTAAGATCTCTCAAGGTGCATGATACTAGATAAGAGGTGTTGGGAGCTCACTAATAACCATTAAAACAACAACAATTAAAAAACAAACAACAACAAAAAAAAAATCCCTACCTGAAAGTGCACCATTTACTTAAAAGTTTCACAATTCTCAGATCTCAGTTTCTCCAAAATAAGGACACTAGTTCTTCCTTCCAAAGCATCTGATTCCAGGAGTGAACTGGAATAAAGAAAAAAAAACTCATACTAGATCTAGTCTCACATGAGTGAAGAACAGATTGTGGTCTGGATTGAAATGCATTTTCTTCCATGCTTGTTTTATATACAAAATACTCAATATATAATAAATATTATATGACATTTCAGAGAAATTTTAAAAATAGAATACTATTACTAAAAATCAAGGGAGAAGTTGTAATATAACAGACAACCAAAGTTGAAGCAAGTAGTACTATCATTTAAATAACTACTTTAAAATGAATATCTATAGACTCATGGGAATTTCATTTTAAAAAAGAAAATTCCACCAAAGGAAACTATAGGATTGAAAAAGACATCTGATAAGAGAATTTAGCAAAAAAGTAGTTGGCAGTAGGCTAGATATAGTCCAAATATAGTAAATAGAATCACTATATCTGAGACATATTTGGGTAATAAGACCTAAATATGAATGTAAAAACAGTGTGGATACAACAGCATAATGTATATAGAAGATAAAATATCCTTGGCTGGGAGTTTGGCCTAGTGGTTAAAGTGCTTGCCTAGCCTGCACAAAGATCCGGGTTCAATTCCTCAGTACTACATACATAGAAAAAAGCCAGAAGTGGTGCTGAGGCTCAAGTGGTAGACCTCTAGCCTTGAGAAAGTCCAAGGACAGTGCTCAGGCCCTGAGCTCAAGCCCAGCACTAGCAAAAAAAAAAAAAAAGAAGATAAAATATCCTGTTTTCTACATATTTGAATTCAACTTCCCTAGGAAGGTGTCCTTCCTACCTTTTCCCTCCCTTCATCCTTCCTTCCCTTAGTTTCTACCTTCCCTCTTTCCTTTTTTTTCTGCTTTATTTTTCATTGTTGTCTCAACGTACGGAATTTCTATAAAAATAGCAGGAATCTCAGGTGTTTTGTACTGGAAAATTTCCCATCTTCCCTTTGAGCTCTAAAGTGAGCAAACTGTGAGAATAGGCAGATGTGCAGAGGGAAGGGGGAACAGCTCCAGTTGGAGAGATGTGAAGACACATTTCAGGATGTTGCCCAAAGCAATCAAAACTGGTGACAACTAGCCGAAGGAATCAGTGCAGCTGTGTGTCGCTCCAGCATTATTTGGGTCTAGGAACACACTAGCCACATATGTCATTAGGAGACAACTGGGAACAACAGCCACAAAGAAACTGGATAAATGGCAAGATACTCCCGTTGGCCTGCGATGCTGGTAATTGTTCAAAACTATAATATACATACTTTATCTAGGCCAGAAGTGGTTCCAGCTATCTGCCATGACATGAACATGAGGCAAAGTAGGAAGTAAAAGCTGAGAAAGTATGAACCAGAAATACCTTGAAATAAAAGTCAGGTATGATAGAAACACATACATACCCATGGCTATTGCAGCACTATGCACAATAATCAACTTTGAAAAACAGCCCAGATGCCCTATAGTAGATCCATGGATTGAAAACAATGCAGTATTTTTCATCCATAAAGAAGAATGCAGAGGCCGGGAGTTTGCCCTAGTGGTAGAGTGCTTGCCTAGCATGCACGAAGACCCGGGTTCAATTCCTTGGTACCACATACTTAGAAAAAGCCAGAAGTGGTGCTGAGGCTCAAGTGGTAGAGCTCTAGCCTTGAGAAAAATCCAAGGACAGTGCTCAGGCCCTGAGCTTAAGCCCAGGACTGGCAAAGAAGAAGAAGAAGAAGAAGAAGAAGAAGAAGAAGAAGAAGAAGAAGAAGAAGAAGAAGAAGAAGAAGAAGAAGAAGAAGAAGAAGAAGAAGGAGAATGCAATTACTCTATTTACATGGACATGAAAAACATCCTGCAAAGTGGTAGTAAGCAAGTCTCAGAAGACAAAGGTCATATGTATTTCATTATATGTGGATATTAGACTCAAATAATAAATATATATGTACCCACAGACAAGATCTTCTGACTAAAGAATTGTAAAAGCCTCTGGAGATACCACGGGGAAATACTTTGAACATTGAAGATGAGCTGCAACATACATGAATAATACTAAATTGAAACATCTTATCTAAGAATAGCTACTAGTGGAGGGGTCATGTGAAGGAAGAGAAAGGAGAGTAAATGTTGCTGAAGTATTCTATGTACATGTGTGAAAATGGAGCAGGCAGAACTGAGGAGACTGGTTTTGGAATGGTAAGAGGGAGATTGTGATCAAATGAATTAAATACATGGACATATTACAATGAAACTTTCTTGTACTTGTGGCTAATCAAATAATAATAATGAGGCAAAGTTGTAAATTGCCTGAACACTTCTATTTTTCAGTTTATTAAATGATTTTCTGTTTTCCTGAGCCCATGGTCCAGCTAGAACAGTGTATTCCTACAGAGAACTATGTTGGAGTGTCAGCATTAACGACTAGGAAAACTCTCAAAAATTCATAGCATCTGGTGCATTCGGAGCTCTCAGAATGATCTGCCTTATCCACAGAGCCCCATGCAATGGCTTTGGGTCAATTCTGCTTATTTTTGTTAGCTATAGCCACAGTGTTGCTTTCTTATGTTTCATTTAATTATATCATAAAACTAACAATAAACTTTTATAAAGACTTAAAATTCCTTTTATGCTCTGTCCTTTAGGTCAGGTGCAAATGACTTCGAATGGCAGATTACATTCTCTTCAGGAGTGGATTCTAAGTGTTAGAAGAACCTAGGAAATGTACTTGTAGTTTAAGGAGGAAACCTAGTCAACCCTCTACCTCCAGCCACATTCAATTCTTGTTGACATTGTTGTCAGAACAAACTAAACTTGGGATTATCCAAACATCTATGGAGCTGCACAGGCTTACTCAGTTTCCACACGGACCACACGTAAAGTCCTCATCACTGCACTCGCCCTTCCCTGCAGGAGCTGCTGCACACCAACCATGCCACATCTAGCAATCATAGTATTTTAAAACAAAATCTCCAAAACATACAGATTGGTGGAGTTTTTCCTGTTTGTTTTCTTTTCTCGGTGTGTATATGTCTGTGTGTGCATCTGTGTGTGGTGCTAGGGAATAAACCCAATGCCTCACACCAGGTGAACATGACATATACTACTAGTGAGCTATTACCTCAGTCTAATGTTACTAATGTAATTTTATTTTCATCATTGTCACCTATGTTTCCAGTGAATCTGTATGCTTTACATAATGCTTCATGTAGCAGATATATTTCTGTCTTAATAGGTGTCTCCTTTAAGAAGCATAGATGATACATACATACAGAGATTGATACATAAATATTGTTCTTTATATTCTATTTATGTCTTTCATTTGTGGTTTTGTCTCAACTCCCACTCTGTGTCACACATGAAGACATGAAGACATGTCACACATGAAGATAGGATGATCTTTCACATTAAAAAGTGAAAGCTAGAAATTATATTGGGATATGTAAAGGTTTGAAATGCACACTTTTCAATTAGTCTGCAAATCTACTTTCTTAAGGAATCAAGATAACTAAGAAACTTTCCTAATAGCCTGTTATAATCCTCAATTTAGCCAATATTTCATTAATTATTCTCATTGATTTGAGGTAATGACAGATGGGTGGGCATTGTCCCAAGAATGGCTCATGCCTGTAATCCTAGCTACTCAGGAGGCTGAGATCTTAGGATCAAGGTTCAAAGCCAGCCCAGGCACAAAAGGACCTGAGACTCTGATATCTCCAATTAACCTCAAGAAAATGGGAAGCAGGCTTGGCTCAAGGATAGGGTGGTAGCCTTGGGCTGAAGATCTCAGGGACAATGCCCAGGCCAAGTTTAAGCCCCATGACTCACAAAGGAGAGAGAGAGAGAGAGAGAGAGAGAGAGAGAGAGAGAGAGAGAGAGAGAGAGAGAGAGAGAGGGAGGGAGGGAGGGAGGGAGGGAGGGAGGGAGGGAGGGAGGGAGGGAGGGAGAGGGAGAGGGAGAGGGAGAGAGAAAGAAATTATTAGACAACTTTAACAAGTTAGAGGAAACTGTCTTTCAAAGTTCGAGATGCCCAATCTGAAGCCCAAACTTTAACAAATGATAGCATGATTGCTTATTAATTATTGCAAAGTAATTAACATACATTAAAGTGGTACATAGATTCAATAGGGCATATTATATACCGAGTGCTATGGTTTGAATTTGGTTGGATATTATCTTCCCAAAGGTTTGTGTGTATGGAGGTTTAGTGCCCAAAATAGCTCCCAATATTAGTTGGGAGACTGTAGAGCCTTTAAGATGTGGAGGTGAGTGAACAGTCTCTAGGAGACTGCAGGCGTGCTTTTGGAAGGTGGTTTTTATGTGATCACTTGACATATGCTGATGATCTGGTATAAAAGAAGTAAGCTGAGATCAGCAGGTACTTACCACCACTGGCTATCATGAGGTGATTCAGCAAGGGGAGGCACATTGAGCCACCACTGTATTTTGAAAAAAAAAATAGACCTCTTTATATGTATCTTGTGTCATTATAGTGCCACAAATCTGTCTAATATCCTAAAGCATGAAAATTTCTTTAGATTAAAATGTTTTAACCAAGAAATGAGAAAGGGTATCAATGTATGTGAATTAAATCACCTTCTATCTGGCAAATATAATGTAACCCTTCTATTAATTACAATAAAAAATGTATGAAAAAAAGAAGATAAATGTCTCACAGACTTGCCTCCCAGGGAAAGTCCCACAATTGTAAGATTTCCGGCTCCTGAGAAGCTAGAATTTTAGTCACAACCTGACACTTTGCCAATTTTTAATTGGGCTTAATGTCCTAAACAATATGTTGTTGACACATTACGTTGTATTTATCTGGGGGCTAATATTGGAGTTTTTACTAAGGGATAAATGCTCTAGTAATTCAACATCCCTCAACACTTTTGCACTCGTTTTATTTTCAAGAGTCTCATATTTCTGATGTGAACTCCTACAAATCCCTAAACCTCCTACCAATGCTTCTCATATAGTGTGGATTAAAGGCATGTCCAGGGAGTACATTTTAAAATTCTTATTTTAAAACTACTCTTATGAAGTTTTGTATTTCAGATAGCAAAAGAAAAGTAATATTTATGTCATACCTACTGTCAGGCAGTAAATGCAAGAGAAGGGACTCTGCTCCTAGGCTCTTTGAAAAGTCCTGAATGGATTGCGTAAGTGGCTACTAAAATACCCACATCAAGATCATCCACCATTACACTTATGAAGCAAATGCAAGTTGTTTGTAATCACTCATTCTGTGTTTGTTAGCTATATACCCACATAGCTCTTTAAATTTAGTTTTCCAAAGAATCTTTAGGGTCGTACATATTAAATTTGAATACATTAATGTGTCACTTGGGAATTTTGTTACAATCCTGATTTTAATATCTTAATATTTCATATTAAGATATAAGATGGGGCCAGAGATTCTATGGTGGCCTTACTTTGATATTGAATGGATTGTGCTTCTATTAGGCAAAGATTGAATATATAAACTGACTGCTAGCCTTTACATATAAAGAAACAATTTTAGGCATTAAGAAATGTTGTAATTGTACAGAGATGTCTTAGTTATTAAAACTGTTTAAGAATCTAACGACTCAAAAAATTTGGGAAGATGGCGGCGGTTCAGTGTGGGTTGTTCTGAGCTCCAGCCAAGATACCAGTTTTGGCAGTGTAGGGGACAGTTCTTTACCAGAAATTGATCCTAAGTAAGCTTTAGCACCACAGATATCTCAGTCAGAGAGGAAAAAGGCAGAATACCGGCATGAGAAGACAGCATGGAGCCCCACCAGCCACAGAGCAAACAGCACTTCACGACAGCGCAGACCCGCAGGCTGCAGACAGAGCCACACAGAGCCTGCGGGAGCCCAGTGCCGACACCCGGCCGTGCACGGACCTGCCAGCTTCACGGAACCGGAGAATCCAGCAATTTGTAAGTACCTCCGAGGAGGTTTCCACTTCTGCTCGCGGACCGGCATTGGGAGGGAGCCCCTCCCCACCAGCTGAGAGCAGTGCCATCTTGACTGCTGGAAAAGACCCGGCCAAAGCAATTGGAGCCTGAGAGGTGTTGCTGACAGTGCCATCTTTCTAACTGGCAAAGGATTTCCCAGAGATCCCTTAGCCGGAAATCCGGCCCCAGTGCTGCTGAAGTCCATCCCCTGTGCCTGCCACAGACCTGGTAAACAAAGCCGCCCAGGGATCTTTCAGCTTTGTTTTACCAATTGAGCAATCTGATCCGAAAAACCGCAAAGCCAAATCACAAGAGAAAAAGACTTTGTGAAGTGTTTGGATTCTGAATTTAGTGGAGACATAAGTTTCCTATCCCTTTCCCCCCTACCACGCCCCAAAAAAGTTTTATATTATTTTTATTGTATTTTATTGTCAGAATAATGTATAGAGACATTACAGTTACATTTGTCAGGTAGCAGATGCATTACTTCTTGAAACTTGATACCCCTTCTCATGCTTTTGTTCCCTTTTCCTTCCCCCCACCTCCTTCCAGCCATCTTGTTTTCCCCCTTCCTTTCCCTATTTCAAATAAACAAATAAACGTATATACGATATACCAGGTCAGATTTCAAATTTTGTGTTAGAGTTTGACTTCCCTTACTCTAAATCAAGAGTTGAGTATGTAGTTTTATTATTACCACATGATAACAAAGAAGCATTTTAAAATAACCTATCATAAGTCATTTAAAACAAAACAAAACAAAACATGAAGCTGTATTTGAAAGTGCCAGGAGAGTTAGTTCCAGTAATTTAGCATGCATCGAGATTTTTTTTTTTACTCTTTGAAGTCACAGTACATCTATTGGGGGACCAGTTGTGCAGAGAAAATATAGTATACTTACAGAATTAAATTTACTCTACATCTTTTTTAGACTACTTGAGCCCAAATTTAACATGCTCTATTTCATTACAGTGCCTCATAATATGGCAAATATCCTACATATATTTACTCACATAACCTTATCTTATTCTATTGCATGTTGTACATATATTTAGAATAATGTAATTTGACAAATAATCCTATCCTGGCTATATATCCAGAAAGAAATCATTGAAACAAAAAGGAAAATTAACACAAGAACAAAATATGAACAAACTTTGGTAGGAACTTTGGTAGGAAGATAATTTCAGAGACTAATCACATCTCTAGTAAACAATCATTAAACTGCGAATGTACTTTCCCTTCTTCATTCAAACTTTAGATTTAGGCAGAATTGGTCCAATATGTATTTTTAACTCCATCCACAGAATTCTTCTATCAGTATATTCAACTATTTATCCAGTAATCCATTTATTTTCTCATAAATGTGGTAGATATTATTCTTTGTCATAATTCTGTCATGAATAGTTAAGAATGGAAAAGTCATAGGTTAATCTAACTAACTTCCTGACCTTGAGATGCTGCCTGGGTGGTTTACAAGATATTTACCCATTTTAAAAAAGATATTTGGTTAGGTGATTCAGCACTTAAAGTCCAATCATGACTACACAATAGATTTTCTCACTTGACCTTGATAAACAATCTGCATGGTAGAGCTACTCCTTGGTTTTCTTACTCCCTGAATTCCTTTGTCCTCTGTTGCAGGCAGTGTTTGTCCCCATGCTGTCAAATTTCTTTTGGATCACAGTCTTGGCCCATTCTTTGTTCTCCCTGCTAGAACATCAACTCCCAGCTCCACAAAGGCCAGAGAATCTTTTGTACAACTTCTATCAATACCTACATAAAAAAATACAAATAGAGCATCTCTTCTCCTAGAAAAATAGTCAAAGCCTTTATGACCAAGAATTTCATAGCAATAAGTCATAACTATGACTAAAAATGATTTTGAAAGCAAAGGTCTACCCATTATAAATTCCTATGCAAATTTTAATATCTTGAATATGTTGAAACAGTACTGAATGATAACTCCTTGTTTGATCAATGTATAAATTAAACACGATTCAAAACTACAATTGTCTCTATAATAAACCTTTCAGATTCTATCAGGAACCTAGAACCAGCACTATACATCAATTTTTTTATTGCTTCATATGAACAACATTTACAGTAATAACTCAGAATGTCAAAATCTTTTTGTAAAACTGGTAATGGTGGCTAATACTTAGGTCTCAGTTTCACTAACTTTCTAGCATAAAGAAAAGTGAAGATTTACAGAAAACAGCATAGATGAAATGTCTTTTTATCTTTTTATACTTGTTTACAAAATTAGTTTTCTCAAAATCAGAAGTTCATCTACTTAATGTTTTATTGGACCATTGCTGTATCTATGACACAAACCCTCAGCTTAATTTTAATTATGTTCTAAAAACTATGTGCCAGTGATTGTACACAGAGATTCCCTTCTTGAATACTTGTTTATTAAAATGACATTTAAAAGCTGATGTAAAAATCAATGCTAATGGGCTGGGGGTTTGGCCTAAAGGTAGAGTGCTTGCCTAGCATGCACGAAGACCAAGTTTGATTCCTCGGTACCACATATATTTAAAAAAACCAGAAGTGGTGCTGAGGTTCAAGTGGTAGACCTCTAGCCTTGAGAAAAATCCAAGGACAGTGCTCAGGCCCTGAGTTCAAGCCCAGAACTGGCAAAAAAAGATCAATGCTAATAAAATCTTTAAAAATAATAGCTGTGTTAGAAGTGGCACTGTGCCTCAAGTGAACTGAACAGCTCAGGGACAGTGCCAAGGCCCAGAGTTCAAACCCCATAGTCGACAAAAACAAAACAAAAAACAAAACAGAAAAAATGTAATAACTGCTGCTGTCAGAAATAATGGCATCACCCCATTTGTTAGGAAATGGAAAGACTTAGAAAAAATCATTTTAAGTGAAGTAAGCCAGACCCAAAGGAACATAGTCTCAATGGTTTCCCTCATTTGTCATAATCAGTAGAAACCTTGGGCTCTCCTAGCAGAGATTTGCAATAGAGCAAAACCTAGATACATAAGGCCATATAGTATGACACTAAATGAAAGGACTTCTAGGATATAGAAACAAAAGCCATATAATGAGTGATTGTTGTCCTTAATGTACTGTTATCTCTCATGTCTTTTGCTGTCCCTTGGTTATCTCATATTGTTACAGTATCTCACTTTGTTATCTGATATATTGGATATATTTGTATTTGGTTATTTAAAATTGGATAGGTAAGGGGGGAAAACAAGATGAGAGGTGGGGGTGGAGGGGAGGGAAATGGGGACCAAGACATGAGAAAGGGTATCAATGTATGTGAAGTAATGCACCTTCTATCTGGTGAATATAATGCAATCCTTCTATTAATTACAATAAAAATATATAAAAAATAAAATAATAGCTGGGTACATGGTTTGGGGAAGAGAATTTTATTCAGAAATTTAATACCTAGCATTTTCTAACAAATATTTGAGCTGGCTTGTAAAATAAAACTAAAGTTATATACACTTGAGTAGAATGAAAGCAGAGAGAAGGGAAATATCTCAATCAGAAGAAGGTATAGTAATTGGTCCTAAGTTTCATAGGAAAAGGGACTTGGTGCGTGAAAGCCTTCATTTTCTTATTGAAATTCAGTTATGGAGTTATATTATGAGCAGAGATTAATTATGTCTTCTCTAGTGTGCCAAATATGATTGGCTGGAAGAGACTATGGCCCAATGTTGAGGACGCTCTGGAGATTGTGGCTCCTCAGGACACATTGCCCAGAAAACTGTGTGAGATCTTCCAAAGTCACAGGAGTCAGAAAGAGTAACAGATGTGTAGTATACTGGCCATTTCTATATGTTTATGACTGTTCATGTTTTTTTAAATGTCTCATTGTGTTTGCAATCATTCCTCACGTAGAATACAATTTTTGCACATAGTAAAATATTATCTGATCTTCTATGCATTTCCATTGCCATCAGTTAGTTTTGAGTTAGTTTTCATGAATATGTCTGCCTTATGTCACTTTTCAGATGTCTTGAATATCCTGAGCATTGTAACTGGCCTCATTCAGTCTGGCAGGGAAGCCAAACCATAGTTAAGTAATTTCATAAATAACTGCATAATCACTACTGTGGCAAACTCTACCTAGGAAATCTATAATGTGCAGCAAGACTGATTGGTTTTCTCTGGCAGATTCAAGAATCAATCTGTTACTTCCTCATCAGCTGAAATGGAGGGCATCATACCTTTTCTATGACGTGACAGGTAACTGCTTCCCAGTGTGAGGTGTCCCAGTACGGGATATTTTTACATTAATGTCTTTCAAGCTACCATTGCCTGTCAGGCAATAAACCTCTGCTCTATCGGATTACTGAGCAAGAATGTCTTATTGATTGGGTATCTACTGACTATAGCTATATGTACACTTTCATTGTTCTCATACCCCCATAGTTTAACAGTCTGGATGTAGTACTGAAGCTGATTTACTATTGTCTACAGACAGCAGTTTGGATGTTGTAATGGTTGAACTGAGAAGTTGAAGATGCACATAAATGAATTACCTAAAGCCTTTGCAGAATAAAGTTGATAAAGGAAGATTCTTTGATGTCTTACAGGCCAGGCGTCTAAATAATATTGCCAATCTGGTTATTGTTAACAGTGACAGTAAATGAGGACAGTTCATGGAAATTTTTTAAAAGTTCTTGACCTCTCCTAGTAAGTCAATGACAAGGAATGGATACAATTTTGTTAGTGTGTTGGATTTATTGCTGTGTGCTGAGCTTTCAGCCACATCTTTTACCATTTATCCTGAAAGTAGCTTGAACCTAAGAACTGAACGATAAATTCAGACAGAGAAAAGAGACACTACAAAAATTTTATTATTAAGTAGGTTTACTTAATCATTTATATTTTTAAGAAAGTAACCTTTTAAAATATTCATTTTACATATATGATTTTGTATTTTTAGATTTTTAAAAAGTTCTTCTGTTAATTTCTACACACTTTATCCATTCACTTTAGCTGCTGGATAGAATTCTATATAAATGATAAAATGTATTTTATTCATACTCACCCTCCTTCAGATGATTTCATTCTTATAGTTTATTTTCACTTTTACCAGCAGAGCTGAGATAAAAGTTCTTGTATACAGCTTCATTCAACTAGCTTCTCTAGGGTCAATAGAAAAAAGAATCAGAAAAGAAACTAAAAAGAAAAGGCATAGTAACATCCAGTTGTCAAGAATGTTTATAACTTTAAAACTGAATAGATACTGTTTTATAGAATAAGAGGCAAAGTATATGGGGTGATTTATTGTAGCTTTCATAATCACTTCATAATCACTTCATAGTCACTTTGGGGGACTGACAGAAATGGGGAAAGAAATACATGTAGAGCTTGGCTATCTTTCCGGTTTTTCTTCCTTAAAAGTATTCTGAAGCAAATGAGAGTGAGTCACATATGCTTAATCTCTTTTTATTTCTCTTTTGTCAGTTGTAAGGCTTTTTATTAATAGCCTGGGAGCTGTCCCTGAACTTTATTGGTCAAAGCTAGCACGCTATCACTTTGAGCCACAGCACTATTTCAGGTAAGATTTTCCTGCCTGAGCTGGCTTCAAACCAGGATCCTCAGATCTCAGCCTTCGGAATAGCTAGGATTACAGGTGTGAGCCACCAGAACTTCATTTTGATTGTAGTTAAATAATGCCTTTTTATTGTTTATTTTACTATCTGCTTGGATAAATTATAAGGCTCTGGTCATTCAAACGTTCGATCCTAGGGAGCTGAGACATGGAGAACTATGGTTCAAAGTAGAAAAGTCTGAATGATTCCATCTTTAATTAACCACCAAAATGTTGGACTGGAATTATGACTCAAATGGGAAAAGCATGCTAATAATAAGAGAAAGAGAAAAAAGCTAATGAGACTATGAGGCCCTGGTTCATGAGGTCCTGAGTTCACAAGGTCCTAAATTCAAACACTGGTAAGTTTAAAGTACTCAGGATAAAAAAGCCTATACATTTGTAAATGTGTCTGAATCATAGATGATTAATCATGATTAATCATGATGATTATATCCACACATCTAACCATCTCATTTAAAACAACTTAGCTGTAAATTTAAAAATCATAACCATCAAAACATAAAATAATTTTAGTAGTAAGAATGTCCCCATAGTTAAACTAAAGAGTACTTAAACAATCATGGGTAAATCGTATTCAACCCAAATTTTGTGTCCACCCAGGACCTCACACTATGGCCATATTTGGAAATCTGTCATTGTCAATATATTCAGTTAAAATGAGGTCATACTAGATTAAAATAGGCTGTGAATCCAAAGATTGTTGCTGTAAGGAGAGAAGGGACATGAATTGCAGGGGGAAAAAAAAAGCAGCCATGTGAGGCAGAATCTGGTATGAGAAAAACATACTCAAAAGTGCCAAGGATTGATTGCTGGCATCATCAGAAGCTATGAAGAGCCAAAAAGGATTCTTCCCCTAGAATCCAATGAGGTCACATGTTCTGCCAACACCTTGACTTTGAATGTGTATTTTCTGATGGAAAGAATCCATTCTGAGTGTTGTTAAGTCATACCCTACATGTGGCAAGGTGTTTCAGCAGCTCCAGGACACAAATGCAAGCGTGTTCTACTTCAGTCCTCCCAGCATCAGAACTAGAGTACTGATGGCACATAGAAAACTCTAACCTCTCTCCCCGGAATCTGTTCTTTCCAGAAGCAGCTGGGCTGGATGAGATACAAAGAACCTAACTATGGGCTTCTTTCACTCCTCATGACATCAGAAATATTCTTAGAATATTTCAACAAGGAACAGATCTGGGAGACTTAAAGAATACTGGGAAGTTTTCATGATGCAGAATATCATTGCAATTGGTTTGCAAACAGCTGACTGGGATTGGAAATTGTCAGGAATGTAGTTCCTTCATAATGGGTAGATTCTTACTGGAACGGAAAGAAATAATATCTGGAAACACCTTCCCAATAAAATCTTGGTTTCTCTTTCCCACATATAAAATCCAATACCAATGAATAAGACACAAGGTCAGGATGGGAAAGGGATCAGTCTGGACTTTATCTTAAGCTGATGCTACTATGGTGCATTCACGATGTACTCCAAGAACGCTCTTCTTTCTGAGAATAAGGGAAGAGTATGAAGTGGTGTGAGTATTTAATGGTGCCTACAAAGATGTCTCAATTTTTTCAAATTAATCACCAGCAGGTGAGCTGGTATTATTTTTTTCTCCATATAAGCTTAGAAGAAGCCTTACCTGTTCATCCCCTGTCAGCATAAATAGCATATGTAGTGTGACTATTTTCCAATAGTTCTCATAGATTTCAAAATGCTGAATTACAGGATGCCTTCTCTTGCTGGTATTTGCAGTGTAAGACCATCTTAACGTTAGGAAAAAATCCTAATATAAATCTTTAGGCAGGCAATCTTGAAGTTGAATAAGAACCATTTAGGTAGGCATACTCTATCTACTGATACTCTAACTGCTGCCCTTTTATTCATCTATTGTTCAAATTAAATACCTTATAGTCATTCAGCAGCTGGGAATCACTTTGCTCCATCTTCCTGCTGCCAGAGCAGTTAATTAGCTCTACTAGGTCTGAATGTCTGAAAAGACTGCAAGGATTCATAATTGTGCAGCATAGTTGAGCAAGCCACTTAAACACCTTTGATTCAGCATTCACAATGTCTGTGCCATTTAGATTTTCAACCATCTGACAGGAAATAGAAAAGCTTATATTTTTACAGTCTTAATGGCAGCATCAGCATTGTTCCTAAGGAAGAATAAAAGGAAAACCAAAACAAAGATGGATCTCATTGAAGCAAATAACTCTACAAAATTCTAAAGAAGGGAGTCCTAGCTGAATTCTACAGTGTAAAATTCAGTCTATCACCTTGAAAGGGGTCAGAGTAGAGGGATTTACTGAAAAATACTTTTTTATTGTCTTTGCCAATAAAGTAAAGTCCATTACAGTCTGGTGTCTCTCATTGAATAGGAAATATTCTGAGAAATGATACATGAGTTGATTTTGCCATTGTGCTAATACCAGAGAATGCACTTACAAAAACCTAGATGATCTGTTATCCTTGATTCTATAAAAACGCCACAATAAACACAGAATATAGGATAGTACAGAAGGAGTCCAAGGGAATAGTGTTTTACAGAAAACATTGTTTACCAGTCTAAAATAATGACTGAAAATGTAGAATTGTATGGAAAATACACCACCCTTAACAGTGATTTACTATCAGATGTTCCATAGAGCACATAAGGGCAGGTGACCTGCACCTATGCACTGTGGCAGCAGAATGGATGTGCTTGCTTTAACATCAGTACAATACTTGAATGATACATTATGTTATGATGTCACAGCACTCAAACATGCATATCACCATACCCTATGACCATATTTACATATTTTTACTAGCATTCAAGTGCCTTAATGGTAGGTTTTTGACAAGTTAGTAACTTTGGTCTTTGTTCTTTTTTTCCATATAGCTATATATACCAATCAAAATAGGATATCTTTTCTCTGATTTTTTTCAGCATTTACAACCCAATATTATATTTCTTTCTTTTGTTAACACTTTCTGCCCTGACCCCTATTCATTTTTCAACACTATGAAATCCTAGGACGAGTCCCATCTATATTAATCATTGATTAACTAGCATTCAATCTAATGAAATGTTATATCCTCAGACTTTTCAGCATGAGCCCAAAGAAAAAAAATGTATTCATTTTTTCTCCTTTGAAATGGATGATTTTCCATAGTTTAACTAAGAAAATAATCCAGTTTTTCTAAAAGCCATTTGTCTAACTAGAGTTACAACTTTCTAGAAAAATAGTTACAGAAATATGAAAATATGTCTTCAAAATTTCAGTGTTTTTGCTCAGGGCCTTATAAATTCTTATGTGTTGCATCCATCTATCCATAGGCACTCTAATTCAATTATTCATTCAAGAGTAGTAGAAATTTGAGGGACTCTAGTGGCTCATACCTCTGTCTACTTAAGGATCCTGGTTCAAAGCCAGACCCTGTAGGAAAGTCCATGTAGGAAAGTATCTCCAATTAACAATTAACTACCACAGACACACCAGAAGTGAAGCTGTGACTCAAGTGGAAGAACACTAGCCTAGAGCAAAAAAGCTGAGGGGCAATGCTCAGGTCATGAGTTCATGCCCCAGAACTGGTACTATAAATGTGTAGAAATCAGAATCTAATGAATATAATGCTTTATTTTTCTAAATCCCTTGTGAACTCTTGGATGCTGAGGGTGGTGGCACCAAGAACATTTATCTTCTAGAGGATACAGATGTGCAGGACACAGTGATGAGACAGGAAAAGTAATGTTCGAATGAGTAGCTCGATGTTAGGCAAGGCAGAGATGCAGAACAAAATTTCCTCAGTCTAGCAGACACCGAATATTAAGATTTGGCTGAGAAATCAACACAGTTCACTAGGTCTGGAGAGTCACTGCCTAACTGTTCTGTTGTTTCAGCAGTTCCCTGTCCTTCTTAGACTTTATAAGTTTGAAAGTATGATGATAGTGAGGAAAACATTCTAAATATTTTCCAGGGCACTGAAGGCTCTAGAAACTCTGCAAAATAAATAAGCCACAATCTATTTGTCTGTGATGACCACAGCGCAATTCTCCCCTGGTTGTATGAAGATTACACAGAAAATGTCATTTTAAAAATAATCAATGTAGGCTTCTCCTATAAAAGAGTTGCATAGGGTGAGGGGGTGGGAAATGGGGACCAAGACATGTGAAAGGGTATCAATGTATGGGAATTAATGCACCATCTATCTGGCAAATATCATGTAACCCTTCCATTAATTACAATAAAAATATGTAAAAAGAGTTGCATAAGTGGATCGTCAAGACAAAAGCTCTGTAGTTGAACTCCCCACAGATATTTTTTGTTCCTTTCCTATGTCTTACTGAGGAAGTTGGACAAATTGCTCAAATTCCTTCTGTGACTCTATTTACTCAACTGCAGCCATGCACACTTACAAACACAACATGGGATAGACAGGAAACATAACAAAAGTTCCAAAGTGTGTAGAGTATGGTAAATACCCCATCTCTACTTGTTATCAATGTACATTGCAGTTGCAGAATTGCCAATTGAATACACACTAGCAGCAAGTAAAAGCATGAATTACTCTGGGTCTACATGAATAAGGTTAGTATTTTCAGAGCTAGTACCCCAATACATATTTCATATAACTACAGGGCCACTGAGAGATGGATTTATGGAAATAGAAGGAAGTATTGAGAGAGTAAATCACTCTCATTTCCATTCTGATGAGGTTTACAACAGAGGAGTTTACCCAGTTAGGGACACATGTGATGGGATGGGAAAGATCACTGGAATCTTATTATTTAAATATTACTATGAGTACACACATTTGTACAGTAAGTGTAGGTTTCTCAAGTAACTCTAAACAGATATCAAATGCTTTGCTTACCTCCCTTATGATTTTTCCTTTTGACATTTCATATTTTACTTTTCTTTGTTCTTGTCTCTTTTCTCCAATCTCATATATAATTTGCTGCTTTCTGTATCATTCTAAAGGAGTCACAGGAAGTTTAAACTGAATTGATATAACTGTGCAGTAAGAAACAAGAGACAAGGGAATTTATGGTGACTGTAGGATGTAAAGATCCACCTAGTGAAGAAGATAGAGGACCATTTGACTGAGGTGAAACACAGGAAAAATCAGAAAATAGAAGAAACTATTAGCTTTCCCAAGTAGAGGGATATTTCAGTGAAGGAACTGTTCCCACAGAGTGGTGGGGAAGAAAGAGCTGGTGTAGGAATCCTGGAAGAGGCTGGGATGAGACAGAGGCTAGGCTGGCATAGATTTACAGACATTTACACTCACAAACACTCACAAATGCACACATCCTCATCTCATGTGTCTTCCCCAGTCACAATCTCTGGGCATGGGATCCTGCCACCAGCAGGACTCAGTAATTTTCTCTCCAAGGCCACTGTTGCTCACACATAGCCCAGGACACAATATCTACACAGATGGTCTTTTAAGGCCATCATTTTTACACACACACACACACACACACACACACACACACACACACACCATATTCTAATATTAGGGTTTTAAAACCTTATTACATCCAGACAAAGTTGGAGCCACAAGAGCTAAGGAGAGGTTTGTGAAGGTATTATTTTAGGTTCCAGGCAGCAACACATAGGAGCAGAAGGGACTGTGAAGTTGGAGATGAAAAAAATGGAATTCAAGATTTCTGTGGTTCTCCATGTAATATATGCCAGGAGAGATCTATGAAAACAATCAAAGGTAGTCTAAAACTTAAAAGAATAAGAAGGATGGCATAAGGGTATGGGAATTAGGAAACATCTCACCACTAAATGAGGGAATGAACAATGACCAAACAACAACTGTTAGATATACTTGTCTCTCATGAATCTGCTCTAGGGAAATAAGCTAACATCCATTAGCCAAAAAGAAAAGCATAATTATTTGTATTTCAATAGAAAGTTCTAAAGAAGAAAACTATAAAATATCAACCTCATAGATTTCCCTGAACTAAGGAATATAAACATTGCCAAGAATAAATGGAAATAGAATAATCTGTGTTCTATTATTGTTTGTATATAACACTATATAAAAAAGGAATAAGTTAGATTTTGCAAAACAACACCTTACAATAGCTGAGATGCACCTGTGAACTGCAAGAGAAATTTTATCCCTCCACCAGAAAGATGATTGGGATAGGAATAACATACAAAATATGTTTGCCTACTATGTATTTTCAGAATGAATGATGTAAAAATCATACTAGAGGCCACAAGAAATGCATTTCAACCCCATGGCAATAAATCATGCTGAATAAAAGAATATAAAAATATCTGGTAATCATGTGAAAAAAATCCTTTGTACCATTAGTGTTTAGGAAAAACCATAGTGAGATGTCACATTATCCCTACAAAGAAAATTAGAACTGTGTAGTTACGGAGAAATTGGGATCCTCTTACATTATTGATTGGAGGATTAGAGGATGGAGCTATTTTGAAAATCATTTGAAATTATTCAGATTATTAAATGCAGGATTTTGCCTTTTCTGTGACTGTTGATCTTGGGCCTAGAAATTTAACTCAAGTTCACTTTCAAATTTTCCATTTAAGCCAAAAGTTTCATTTCTTTTTTTTTTAATTTTTTACTGTAATTAATAAAAGGGTCACATGATATTTGCCAGATAGAAGGTGCATTAATTCACATACATTGATACCCTTTCACATGTCTTGGTACCCATTACCCTCCCCCCATCTCCCCACCCGTTTTGGTTTTCCCCCTTCCCTATCAAATTTCAAATAACCAAATACAAATAAATTCAATATATCAGATAACAAAGTGAGATACTGTAACGATATGAGATACCCAAGGGACAGCAAAGGAAAAGTTTCATTTCTATGTATGCAGTGAGGAGAAATGAAAATGTGTGTTCACACAAAACCTTGGATACAAATGTTACAGCAGCCATTAACTACAACCAAAAGATGAAAATGACCTAGACAGACAAATGATGGATCCGATACATTTTGGTAGTTATGCAATGGACTACTGGTGTTCATAAAAAGGAAGAAATAGTAATATGTGCTACAACATAAATGGACCTTGAAAACATGCTAAGTTAAAAGAAGTTACAAAAGTTATATCTGATTCTATTCACATCTACATGAAGGGAAAAAGGAAGCTGTATAAGCAGAAGGTAGATTAATGGTTGTATTTGGAAATTAGGGTGAAAGAGAATGGGCTTCTTTTTTGTGCTTCTTAAAATGTTCTGGCATTGACTGAGGATGGTTGCATATGATAGTGAACATAGAAAAAAACTACTAAGTGAGGCATTGGTAGCTCATGCCTATAATTCTAGTTACTCAAGAGGCTGATTTGAGGATCATGCTTTGAGCCTGGACAGAAAAATTTGTGACATTTATATCTCCAATTAACTACCAAGAAGCTGGAAGTGGAGCTGTGGTTTAAATGGTAGAGTGGTAGGCGTGAGCAATAAATAAATAAATAAATACCATCACTCACTTTTTTACTGTATTTTATTCTTGGGTAACATTTAGAGGGGTTACTGTTACATTTGTTAGGTAGTGGGTACATGACTTCTTAAATACCACTGATTTGTATGTTCTGAATCAAGAAATTGCATGATATATGGATTATATCTCAAGCTCTATGTGGGCATGTCAGAATAAAACCCTCTTATACAACCAGTTGATGCTTTAAAAATGTGGGAAAAAATAAACAAATATACAGAAAAAAGAAGGAACAGGACATAATAAGATATTTGAAAAAAATAAGATCATCAATCTATTTCAATTTCTTTGCAATAAATCAGCTAAAGAGCCAAAAATCTCAACAGCAATGTTCATATATAATGTATCAAAGACAAAATAATTAAGAGAAAAGTGCCACTTCTAAAAATCTGTATGCCAGAATGGTTGTAATGGAATGTTCTAAAACATTTAAGAAAACACTCCCTACCTAAGAAGAGCAGTCAGAACTGAAAATCAAATTCAATGGAGTAACTCTTAATCCTCTTATTAAAGCAATGTGAAAGATGTATAACACAAGTTGAAAGCAGAATCAAAACAGAAAAATCTTTTAAGGACAGAAGTTACTAAGAATGAAGATGAAGAAACAGAAGCCAGCTAAAGATATTTGAGAAGCCAGTCAGTTGGGTGGGTAGTCAAGTGAGTGTTGTAATATGGAAGCCAGCGGAGAGTGGTCAGGCTTCTGTAAGCCAAGTCCTCACTCAAGAATGCACTGTTGAAAGTAAAACAATTCCACCACTCAACTCTCTGTATCACAGTATTTCTTAAGCTACACATAAAAAGTAAGCTTATGCAGATACTTTCTACAAAATGGTGCATACATAATATATTAGTGGTTTGGAAGAGAGTGCTAGAGTTTGGAGCAAGATTTGTCACTTGCACTGCTACCTAGAATGAGGCATTTTTCATCTTACTTTTGGTGCTATGAATGTTACCTTTGCCTTCAAATATGTTAAACAGGTGCACTGTCACTGAGCTACTACACTCACAGTCCCCCAAGATGGGTCATCATGGCACTGTCTTTTGATGATTGACATGAATTCCTCAGGCTAAAACAGTGATGGAAAACTTTAGGCTTTATTACTGCTTAGTAAAGAAACATGGAGGAAATGTCCTTGGCTCCATGACTGGAACGTGAGAGAGATGTTCTTTAATATTCACAGATTTTTCCAGCTATTGTTTAGTTCTTTCTAGTCCTATTGCGGCTTTAGGTTGTCTTAAGACTCAGAAAATAATGTGTTGCAACAAGTTCCTTTATTTGAGACAAAAAATAACAACTATAAAATGGAAGAAGGAAAAACAGTGGGAGATCATTTGTGTGAGGGTGCATATGCATACAAATCTTGAAAATCCTCTTGCTGCCATTTAGGGATCTGATTTTTCAGTGTAATGGTCTAGACGAGGAAGAACTATCTGATAAAATCCAGTCATCTGGCAAAGTACCAGACTGAACTTCAAGAGCACTAAATCTTTTCATTTCTCTTTCTTTCAGTGGAACCATAAACCAGAACACCCCCATTCGCTGGCCTTGACTTCTTAGAGTTCTCTATAATTAATTCTAATAAGAGCTTAATCATTTGAAATCTCTTAAAGGCAATAATTGTTCTCATTACTCTGAGCACTCATCTGAATCTAAGGCTCTTACAATGGGTCCTGTACTAAGGGCAAGGCTGCAGCTGTTGATGAAGTAGAGATTAGGGAGTGGCTTTGGAACTGAACAGATTTATGCTTCTGTTTTAGACAGCCTAAGTTGAGAACGATAGGTGGTCAGTACAGTGATGAAGAATATGAATGGGCTATTTGGGGATGGCAAGAAAGGTTTGGTGTGGCTATACACATTGATATCATTCTGCCACTCATCCTTTCCATAAATTCCATCAGAGTATCTTCGAATAGATAAATTGACCATTAAGAGATGTTTAAGATGGCAGGAACATGAGGATACAATCATATTTTTCAAATATTGTGACAAAAATGAAGAGTTAAAAATAGATTTCGATGTGGTTTTAATGTTCCATTACTGATCTCAGTAAAACCGATGTTAAGAACATATGAGCCCTTACCTTTACTATTACGATAACAAATACATATATAGCTCACTAATTCACGGAGCTTAGGAAATGTAGATTATTTTCTTTTTTGGGGTGCTATTACTTGTACCATTTTTTTAATATTATAAAGGTGATGTACAGTTACATAAGTCTGGTGATGAGTACATTTCTTTTTTGTAGTTATGGAATTTGAGACACAGAGAATTTAAACAGGAAATGTAGATTATTCAATCACTCTGAAGTTTATCTATTATACATCAAACGCAACTTTTTCTCTTTTTCACTTTCGAAGTATTTGAGGTGTTGAAATCCATACCTCACAGCTGCTAATCAAGCACTTTCCAACTAAGTGACACCCCCGGTCATTTTTTTGCTTTAGTTACTTTTCTAGTTTTACCTCACAATTCATCACCAATATAGTTTGAGATCAACAAGTCTTGCTGATAGCTAAGTACAATGACAAAAATAGTTGGCTACCTTCAACTGTCCAGTACTTATTGAAATAATCCTGAAATAAACTAAACTGTCTGTATATGAACCACTACTACTTTGACCTATGCTGTTTTCTCAGCTGGTACAAGTGCCATACATTTTACTTTTTCTTTTTCTTTTTTGTGGGGGTGGACTTGTGGTCTCAGCTTGCTTATTCAGCTGACATTCTACCTCTTGAACTATGCTTCTAGCCTAACTTTTGCTAGTTTGGAGATGCTAGTTTTCTAGTTTGGACTAGTTTGGACATGGGGGCTTCAAATCAGCTTTCTGCTCAGGGCACCATGGTCTTCCAAATCTCATCCTCCCACCAGAGCTTGGAATGAGAGGAGAGTGCAATTATTTTCAGCAGGGGGTTAGAAGGAGATCTCACAAAATTGTTTGCCAAGGCTGGCCTCAAATGCAATTATCCAGCTTGATGCATGCTTACATGATAAAATGCCTCCTTAACAAGCACAAGGCCCTGAGTTCAAATCCCTGCAACACCAAAACAACAACAACAAAAACAACAAAATGCAATCCCTTTATTTTCAGCCTCCCAGGTAGCTAGGGCTGTAGACATAAGGACTATGGGTACCTAACCCAACACATGCAGCCTGGATCCTCACAGCACAGGCCTAACTAATACTAACTTCAATTCAGTAAGAACTCAAGACATTGGGATTGTATATCAGTTGTTCAAAATTAATACTACTCTTCATCCCAAAAACGGTGGGCTAAAGACTTAAAGAGAAACTTCTCTGAAGAGGAACTAAGAATGGCTTATAGATACATGAAAAAATGCTCAACATCTCTGGCCATAAATGCAAATCAAAACAGCTTTGAGATTCCACCTCACTCCAGCTGGAATGGCCATGATCAAAAAATCTAATAACAACAGATGCTGGCAGGGATGTGGCTACTGTTAGTGGGAATGTAAACTCCTTCAACCACTCTGGAAAGCAATGTGGTGATTCCTCAAAATAAAATTTTAAACTAAAGAATGTGTTTTTTGTTTAGACCCATCTCCTTACTTCATTCCCCACTGATTTTTATTTATATAAAATCGAATCATTGATTTTTACAAGAGAGTAAAAGATCAGAGTGATGTAGAAATCTGAGTTTTAGCTTGTATCTATAGGCTTCAGTCTCATATGATGGAGTCATGGTGAATAAATATATTATATTTTTATATATATCTTACATATATTTAAATATAAACATATATTTATATATTTAAATATAAAATATTTACATATAAAATATTGAATATTAAACTTAAACATCAAATATTAAATGTTTACATATTAAATATATTATAAATATTTTATATTTGCATAATATATAACATATTATAAATATATTTAAAATTTGTGTGCATTTACACATATAATGTATATTTGTATATAATATAGGATAGTTATTAAGTATATCACAAACAGCAATGTCTATTGAAGCTAAAATGATTTAGATTTTATACAGTTTTCATGTGAAAGTGAAGAGTTTTAAGATGGCACTATCATAGCATTAACATGAACAAAATGAATCAATCCTTAGAAACTTGTGATGGATCTCAGAGAAAGCCAATCTTTTGAGCTATAAAAGTAAAAGCATCACGATTATTTATATTTCCAGACTCTTTCAGAAAATTACTCTCATGTTGTCATTACTTTGTTTTTCTCTGCTTCTATTCCCATGGACAGTGTTGTGGATGGTGGTCAAGCCCTGCATCAGTACAACCTTTATACAGAGATATACCATACATAACAAGGGCTCAATGACTCATGCTCAGAATCCAGTTACATGGGAGGCAGAGACTGAAAGAATTTTGCTTTGAGGCTACCTCAGGCAAAAATCAAGACAAAATAAAAATGGAAAAGCAAAAAACAATAAGATTCTATCTCAGCAAACATTTGTGATCCCACTTGTGTTGAATGCCATAGAATCTATCTATCTATCTATCTATCTATCTATCTATCTATCTATCTATCTATCTTTTAAGTAGTTGTACAGAGTTGCCACATAACAAAGCATCTTGATCATTGTTACCCTTTCGACATTGTCATCTATTTCTTCCTTACCTGGCCTTCCCTCCTCTTAATTTTGTAGGATGTATATCGATTCTTGTCTTCATTTCCTCTCACTCTCCCCTTTATTAATTTATCACTTACCTCTTGGTACCACCACACCCCATTCATGCACTGATTTCTTGGTGTTTTATTTTGTCGAATTTTGATTTTGACTTCCTAAGGCATTACACTAAATGAGACATCCCTGAATCTACTGTAATTCAGATAACATATCTATATATACTTGCATACCACCAAATATTTGCTCATGAGTTTGTAAGCTAAATCTAGCCTCCACATATCCAGGAAAACTTGGATCCTTTGTCTCTCTGGGCCTTATTGCACTTAATATAGTTTTTTTTTTCACTTCTTCACAGATGATACAATGTCATTGTTTCTAATGGATGAGAAAGATTCTTGATCCATTTTCTTGATCCATTTAACTAGTCTGGAGAGGAATGTTGAGGTGCATCAAACAAATTAAACACAGAACTACCTACTTTAGGATCAGCAATTCTATTCCTTAGCATTTACCCAAAGATTACAAATCAGGATACAGTATAGCCACCAGCACAACCCTGTTTATGGCAGCACTATTCACAGTAGACAACGTGTGGAATCAGCCCCAGTGACCCTCAATTAGGAGAATCTTGATCTCAAACTATATTGGTGATGAATTGTGAGATAAAACTAGAAAAGTAACTAAAGCAAAAAAAGGACTGGGGGTGTCACTTAGTTGGAAAGTGCTTGAGTAGCAACCATTCCTAACGTTTGAACTCAGAACCCAGAAGCTGTCCTAGAGCTTTCTCAAGGATATAGCTCATAGCTCTTCCACTTGAGCCGCAGCACCACTTCCAGCTTTTTCTATACATGTGGTACCGAGGAATGGAACCCAGGTCTCCGTGCATGTTAGGCAAGCACTCTACCATGAGGCCAAACACCCAGCCCGCCATCCATCTTTCAGTCACCACAGTAAGAGATTTGAAATTATCAAATGATAATGATAAAGATGATTTTCATTCTTGATCTTGAAAATTTCAGTCCATGACTGATTGGTTGTATTGCTTTAGGAGAGGATGAAGTGGCATGTTATGCCCCGCTCACACATGGAGCAAAATTCCCCACCTCATGAGCCAGGAAGCAAAGAGAAGGTGGAAGAGGCTTGGATCTCACAATCCTTTCCAAAGACATGTCCTCAAAGGCCAGAAGATCTCTCGATGAACTCGGACAGGAAGGGGAAATCACAGAAATGGTGAACCATTGCAACAGTGATACTCACCAGACACTGTTGGAAATGAACTTTACAACTTGGGGGGATAGAAGGAGGGAACGCAGGAGAAAATGAGGGAAGAAGTAACCCTGTTCAAAAAGAAACATACTCATTATCTTATTTATGTGACTGTAACCCCTTTGTATATTACCTTTACAATGATATACAAACCCTTGGCCTAATTTTAATTATGTTCTAAAATCTAAGTGATTGTATATAGAGATTCCCTTCCTGAATACTTGTTTGTTAAACATGTTATGATGTAAAAATCAATGTTAATAAATTCTTTAATAAAAAAGTCACGTGGTTTCCTGATAGTGCCACTTAGGACCTAGTATTTAACACATTGGCCTTTGACATCCATTTAAAGGGTGACATTAATTAAGATAACCTGTACTCATAAAGTTATATGTTGAGTTAAAATTCCTTTCTACACCTACTTAATGACAATAACAACAATTTTTAATGGTTTAATTTATAGCAGGCTTTAATTTATAGGAGGGATGAAAGAGAGGAATGGAGGCGGGAATTTGATCATCAAACATCGTATGTGTGGAGGGAATCCTTCATCAACTAATTTATGCTAATAAAATGTTTAAAAAATGATGTTGGTCACATTTCCATAATATGATCAATAGAGCTAGGAATATTGGCTCTAGAATTAATTAAATCCTTAAATTGTAACTCTAACATTCACCAGTAAAGCTAAGTGTTTAATTTCCCTGAGCTGCCATAACTAATTGCTGGGATGGATGTATAATTATCAATTTATTATTATTATTAAGTATTATTTTACAAAGGAATAATATTTCTGTTCTTTTGAATTTCAAGTTAAACATGATTGAGAATTAAATAATAGGTGTAGCACAACTGATCCATGAAGCATACTTTTCTGGAGATATAACAGTAAAAAATTTGCTTAGCATGCGCAAGGCTCAGTTCTATCTTCTGCACAACAGAAACAAACAAAAACTTTTCAGAAATATCAAAAACAAAATCCTTTCAAGCTTTAGTAATATGTCAACACTCTGTCTTATATATAACACTGAGAGACAGAAGAGATGGGGTAATGGGCCAGATCAAAACTGTACAGAGTGTTATGTATTATAAAGTGTTGCAAAATTGTTTCACGTTTTACATTTTTTTCCAGAAGAAATAGAAAAGAGCAATAAATCTGCCTATGAAATAATTTACTCACTTTTAAAGTGGCTTGAAAGTGTTGTCTGAAAAAAATGGAAATTGACTCTTTAGTATTACCCATTTATGAATATTCCCCTCTGGTAATAATTAACACCATAGATCTGGGAAAAAATATTTTTTGCTGCTCCTGGGGCTTGAACTTAGGGCCTGGCCATTATCCTTGAGCTTTCTCAAGGCTAGTGCTCCACCGCTTGAGCCACAGTACCACTTCCAGCTTTTTCTGTGTATGTGGTGCCAAGGAATGGAACCCAGCCAGGGCTTTGTGCATGCTAGGCACTAAGCTATGCTCCTGGCCCCAATCTGGGAAATTTTTTCAAATGTAACATTCTAGCATTTTTTCAGTTATGCTGTTGATGTTGCATATGACTGTCAGAAAATATTGTTTGTTTTTTTTTTTAGTAATGGGAGGAAAAAAAGAAGCACATCCTCTTCCTTGGAAACTCTTTTTTAATTTTGTTTTTAAACCAGTTTCTCACGGTGCACAATGCCACCAGCTCCAGCAGCTCCAGCTGAAACTTTACTTGATGTTGTGCTGGGCTTTGCTCTATAGCTCCCCTGTGCCTCCTCACCACTAAGCTGTGGAATAACTGTAAAATGTGTGTTGAATTAATAATTAAGAGTAGATTAAATGAGGAAATAAAATGATCATGATCAGAGCATGAGAGAGCAGTTACCATAAACAACAACAATAAAATGGACATGACTCTAGCCAAAGCAAAGGTAAAACCTAACCGAGATGGAGAGAAACAAGGACCACAGAATATGAGCTGCATGTTAACAAAGTCACTGCTTTGGGATTCATAGCACTGGGCTGTGAGATTTGCTGGAAACACTCAGACACATATTCTTGACAGTAAACAATTGATATGTTCTTGTTTGTTTGTTATAAAAATCTGTTCACTCAATATTATTCCTGGGAAGAATACAAATGAAAAATTGTTTCTATTGTTAGTATAAAATCTAGTTTTTAAAAAGTTGTTAAATTTATAGACTATAGCATATTTAGAATTCTAAAAGCTCAAAGGCATTCTTTGTGTGTGTTTAACTTGTGCATTTTGGAAATGAGAAGCTTCACATAAGAGAGAGGTTCAAGTAGTTTATGGTATTTCTAATACGATCTAATAATCTCATTTTGTGTTTTCTTAAATCATTTGCACAAGTTCTTTTATTTATCACTTTTAACAGCTTTTTGAAATAGCAGTTCCAGTGTATGAATGAGAGAAGTAAAGTTTAGCTAGGTTAATTAGCTTGTCCAATATCATATACTCATAACTCATCAAGGTAGGCTTGGCTCCAGAAGGTCCTCAATACTCATACCCAATCTTGAGTCCATGAACTATCTTGAAGGACATTGAAACTCAAGAAGTCAGTGGCCTTTATACACAAGTTATGACATGTGGTTATCTATTTCTTATTAAGCTCGTTATACCCTGTTAACAGCTTTTCATGAAGTCTTGTTGTTCACAAATGTAAATATAATTAAAAAGACATAGAATCATGAAACATACCTAGTGAAGTGATTCATTTTATACTTTTGAGTTAGTATGAAAATGGCCAACATCAGTTACTCAAAACACTGAACATAGAGCTCCCCTGTGACCCAGCAATTCCACTACCTGGCATTTACCCTATTGTCCAGAAACAAGGGCATACTAAACCCACTAGCACAGTGATGTTCATTGCAGCACTACTTACCATAGCAAAGATATGGAACCAACCCAGATGTCCCTCAGTTGATTATCAACAAGATGTGGCATTTATACACAATGGAATTCTAGGCTGCTGTCAAAAAGAACGACATCACCCCATTTGTAAGGAAATAGAAAGACTTAGAAAAAATCATATTAAGTAAAGTAAGCCAGACTCAGAGGAAGATAGGCTCAATGGTTTCTCTTATTTGTCATAATCAGTAGAAACCTTGGGCTCTCCTAGCAGAGATTTGCAATAGAGCACAACCTAGATACATAAGACCATATGGTATGGACCTCCAGTATATAGAAACAAAAGCTATATAATGAGTGATTGTTGTCCTTAATGTACTGTGTTATCTCTCATCTCTTTTGCTATTCCTTGGTTATCTCATATTGTTACAATATTTCACCTTGTTATCTGATATATTTTATATATGCTTAATTGGTTATTTGAAATTGGATAGGGAAGGGGGGAAATCAAGATGAGCAGGGGGCGGAGTGGAGGAGGGGAGGGAAATGGGGACCATGTCATGAGAAAGGGTATCAATGTATATGAAGTAATGCACCTTCTATCTGGTGAATATAATGTAACCCTTCTATTAATTACAATAAAAATATATGAAAAATAAATACATAAATACATAAATAAATAAAAGGAACCAAGAAAAAAAATGGCCAACATTCCTAATCTAACATAGTCCTTGGTTAGGAAGAGATAAAGGTCATTATAATTAATATCTCACATGACACAAGTTTGTTCGTATCCATATGATTTTGAGATTACAGAGTGTCTCCACATGACCACCACCCCTTACCAGACCATAAGACCCTAGCAGAGCTTCTGCAATAGAAACCAAAACTGGGCAAGGATATCTGTTCACCACTGCTCTGGTTGAAGCATAGTAACATCTGCTAAGGTCCAGCAGGAGGCATCCCTGTGGTTCTGAATCCAAAGTTAGGACTGGTCATTGATTCCTACCTGTGTGCAGTTAATATCTTCCATATGAGTGAGATCAAGTAACTGCTAATTTTCATTTGTGGCAAGAAATATAGAAAGACTTCTAAAAGATCCTCTTTGAAAGAAGCCTAACTAAACTTCATCATTTACTTAGCCAGACTACATCAGTATAAATTTTAGTTCCTCCTGTCAGTTGAAGTAGCAGCTTCTTTTCCTACATACTTTTATGATTTTAGATAATTCACTTTCTAGGAAATTTTTCTTGCTGCTCTTGTTTAGTAGTCTAATTTTCTGTCTTCTTTTTCAGTATTATGATTCCTAATATCTAATAACTGTAAATGGGATGACATGTCATGGACAACAATGCCATTTCCCAAAGCTTAACGGATTTTACAATTAAGAAGAATCTGAAGTCTAAGGTCTTATTCTAAAAACAAAGTGTCCCTGTAACATTGTCATATAAGTTTTTAATGTAAGGGAATCTTTTTGTTCTGTTTGTAGGTTGAAAATTAACCTGTGTTTGTTGCTGATCTTGCCATAACATTAATATGTAAAACACTGTTTTCCTGCTTCCACAAGTCTTGATAGATGGGCCATCCTTATTTTCAGGTTCCGCAGGCACAGGTTTCAAACAATTGTGACCCAAAATTATCCAAAAATAATCCAGACAGTTTCAAAGGGAAAAAAAAATTGTGTTTGCCACACCATGAGCACTACAGAGAATCTGCTTGCATGCCATGATATGCAGCTACACCCTGTGCTCAGCCATCCCCTCCACCACTTCACCAGTCCTCTGACTCCCTCCAACACTTCCCCATTTCAATGCTGTTCCCTTCCTGTCTTCTTTGTTTGCTATTTATGTGGTATGCATCTTTGTTTCAGGCTCCTAGAAAGCAATTAAGTAATCAAAAGCTATCTCTCAAGGCTAGGAGGGTACAAAAAGTGCCAGATCTCAGGGGGAAGGAATAGAAATCTTAGGTCTCTTGACAGATACTATAATGGGGTTTGTTTTCTTAACTCTTTCCCTGAACATTATACGCAAGCATTAGTTACATCACATTTACTTGTATTAGGCATTATATGCCCTCTATAGATGATCTAACCTCTACAGGGGAGTGTGTGTAGGTTTTATGCAAACACTGCTCCAATTCACATGGGGACTTGAGAATCCTGAAATTTTAGTTTCCCCAGAAGTGCTGCATCAGTTCTACATAGAAAGTGATGGGATGACTGGGAATATAAGTGATTGAGTCTGTTGGTAGAACAAATATGAGGCATGATACAACATAATTCATATGATACCGACATACTAAACCTGTATCTACACGTGTGTATCTAGAATGGTATATAAAATATGCATATATATACAAACATATATATGTACAAAACTATGCATATGTAAATATATGTATATATATATCTGTTTATGTGGTTGTAAAATAGCCTTTTCTCATAGTGAATCATCTCAGGAGTCTCTAACTGCTATACTGTGTATATAGTAGTATCATGATGCATCAGTTATAATGTATACAATATATATGTGTATATTCACAATACATTGATGTATAATTATGTTTAATCATTACTAAAATGTAATTTGAGGAAATTAATAGAGATAATTTTCTAAAGAATTGGCTTCAGTACATAGGAATTGTATTTTTGGTTCATGCTAGCAGGATTATTGATAGGGAAAATGCTCCTTATATTTACTTCTGCTTGGGAAATAGAATGGAAGCCATCCTTTCAGAGTTCTGCCCAGCGCAGTGTGTAGCACTGGGCAGTTACCCTGCTCATGGTCTGGATATTATTCTTTCTCACTTCACAGATTGCAGAGCACTGGCCCAGAGGCTTCAAGCATGGTCACAATGCCTCCTCATTACAGGAAGCAATCTGTTGGCTGACTGCTAGACCCTGCAAGAGCCTGAGGTCTGAACTCTGTTTTCAGAGAAAAGTTCTGTCCTAGAAGTTATCTTGCCAAGATAGCAGACTCATTTTGATGTGTAGACCATCTTAAATAACCTGTGCAAACCTAATATCACTCCTGAACATAATGCTGTAAGCGATCAATTTGAATGAGCTAATAACTGATTCTGCTTTGCAGTGGGCAGAGAGCTTTAGTCTGACCTCCTTTCCCTTCAGTCCTGTCCAGAGCTCAGTCAGCTTCGGTTTATTACTACAAAAGGCTACTTACTACCTGGTGGGGCTTGTACTGCTTGAATGTTGGTGTGAATACTATCATACATGCTGTCTTTTTCGGGCACAATGAATTTAAGTTCACTATAGCTGCTTGGTTGCTTTTACTTGTATTTTAAAATGATGTCACTTTTTTTTTAAGTAAGTGCATATTGATGATCACTACCAGGAGAATTTTGGCAGCCATTAGGCTCATTGACTGAATCAAGTGGAAAAAGAAAGATGCAATCAATTTAAGTTTTAGAATAAAGAATGCTACATATGAGATAACGGAAGGTCTCTATATGTTGCCAAAGTAAAGTGACATAAAATTAGTAAATCAAATTCTTAGTCTTCAGTATTACAGAGTATTGCAAATAAATTTGTTTTTCTATCTGTAGACTCTGATTTTTGTGAAGTTTTAAAGTGAAGATTTTTTGGTGAGTTCATTATCTTCCTCATGAAAAAGACTTTGCCAATAAAATATAAATATTCATTTTTGACATAGGAACCAACATTCTTCCCAAACTGCTCTTCTCTTGCTCCATTCTGAATTCACCAATACGTACTCAGACACCCAGAATTATAGCTTTTAAATAGTTATTACCTTTAAGTAATTGTACAAAGAGGTTATAAAATGCATTGTACTTATACTTCTGGATAGCTTTTATACTTCTGGATAGCTCTTCCTCTAAAACTCAGCAGCTATCACAGTGAATCAATTCTTCTTCTTCTTTTTTAATGGTTTGTGGAGCCTGGGCACTCTCCCTAAGCTCTTCAGCTTAAGACTTGCAGTCTATTCCTTGTACCACAGCTCTATTTCTGATTTTTTGGGGTGGCTACTTGGAGATTAAGAGTCTAAAGGACTTTCATGCCTGGGCTGGCTTTGAACCATGATCATCCGATCTCAGCCTCCGGAGTAGCTACCATTATAGGTATGATTCACCAAAACCCAGAAGTGCATCTATTCTTTACCTTGTGTCAGGTATGAATCCATCAATTATTACTATATAGAAAATAACCTCAAAGCCTCAACAGCATCATTCCCAATCTGAATTGAATAGAGCGCAAGTGTACTTGGGCTATATTGGATTAGCTCAGGGTGTAGCTACCCTATCAGATCTCTTCTAGGCTCTGGCACCACATGAGTGAGGCTGGCATATTCATTTTTTTTGTATTTGCCAGTCCTAGGGCTTTAACTCAGGGACTGAGCACTGTCCTTGGGCTTTCTCAAGACTGAAACTCTACCACTTGAGCCACAGAAACACTTCTGACTTTTTCTATGTATGTGGTACCGAAGAATTGAATCCGGGACTTCATGCATGATAGGCAAGCACTCTACCACTAGGCCAAACTCCCAGCCTGCATTTGGCATATTCTCATAAAAGTCCATG
The DNA here is from genome assembly GCF_031878675.1 of Megascapheus bottae. Taxonomy (NCBI): domain Eukaryota; kingdom Metazoa; phylum Chordata; class Mammalia; order Rodentia; family Geomyidae; genus Megascapheus; species Megascapheus bottae. The sequence goes on along the minus strand of NC_143517.1, from coordinate 12,785,789 downwards.
AGAGCAAGCCCTAGTGTGCAAATTCACACCCAACACCTGCTTCCAGAGCTAGAAACTACTCTGACCAAAACAAGTGAGTCCCACAAACAAATTGAAGTTCGAAAGGGTACAGTTGCATTTTTATGGAAAGAACTCCTAAGTTACAGGACAGAGGGTGGGATTACAGAAGGAAATGAGGAAGTAGGTCCACTAACTATACCTGCCACAAGGGGTGAGACAATGTGTGTCTCTCATGTGCCCAACCATTGTATGGCATTTGTTAGCTACTAGGATAGGATTAGGATGGCAACTCTAAATATGTTGACAATAGAAGGAGCATAATGTTCACCCTTGGTATGACTCATCTTGTGGAAGCAGCTGTCCTTTACCATGCTCCAACTCCTGATAAAATGACGAGGAAGGAAAACATTTCACTTATTTTTGTGAAAACTTAGGAATTTGGATATCAATAATCTCCTAAATGATGATTTGAGTCCCTTGATATTCTAATCAATATCACTGGATAAATGCCATTCAGGTTTCTTCATTTCCAAAAAAACTGTAATTGTGAAAGCTGTGAAGAATGTCTGTTTTCATTTTCTTTTTTTTGCTTTTTTCATGTTTTTTATTGCTTTAATAGAAGGGTTGCATTATATTTCCAGATAGAAGGTACATTAATTCACGTACATTGATACCCTTTCTCATGTCTTGGTCCCCATTTCCCTCACTCCCACCACCACCCTTCATCTTGTTTTCTCCCCTTCCCTATCCAATTTCAAATAACCAAACATAAATATATCCAATATATCAGATAACAAAGTAAGATACTGTAACAATATGAGATAATCAAGGGATAGCAAAAGAGATGAGAGATAACATAGTATGTTAAGGACAACAATCACTCATATGGCTTTTGTTTCTATATCCTAGAGGTCCTTTCATTTAGCGTCATACTATATGGCCTTATGTATCAAGGTTTTGCTCTATTGCAAATCTCTGCTAGGAGAGCCCAAGGTTTCTACTGATTATGACAAATGAGGGAAACCATTGAGCCTATCTTCCTTTGAGTCTGGCTTACTTCACTTAATATGATTTTTTTCTAAGTCTTTCCATTTCTTAACAAATGGGGCGATGCCATTCTTTCTGACAGCAGCATAGAATTCCATTGTGTATAAATACCATGTCTTGTTGATCCACTCATCAACTGAGGGACATCTGGGTTGGTTCCATATCTGTTTTCATTTTCATGTCCAAATTCTTGTGTTATAAATACTGTTGTGTCAACCGTACCAAAAATTAAGAAAGAGACTGTAAATATGTGAACAGATTAACAGATAGAAATGATAGAATTCTATGCTTTTTTCCTTTGGTCTATTCCCTTTTGTCATTTTTTTACTTCTGTACCTTTTCTCATGTATATATTTATGTGATTTGAGGAAGGGAAGGGGATTCACAGACTAAGGATGAATCAGTTCAACAGTGATACTCATTAGGTGTAGTTGGAAATAAACTTTACAACTTGGGGAGGATAGGGGAAAGTGGAAGAAAATGAAGGAGGTGACACTGTTCAAAAAGAAAATACCTTAGATATGTAACTGTAACCCCTCTGTACATCACCTTTACAATAAAATTCAAATTAAAAATAAATAAATAAATAAATAATCTTGTATCATAAGTAGAATAGTCAAGTTTTATAATCCAAAATGTTCCCAACAAAGAAAGAAGACAAATGAAGTGCAATTCTCACATACTGCTCATAGGAATACAAAACGGTTCAAACACAGTGGAAAACAGTTTTCAATATCAAGTGTCTTCAACTAGTGCAACAAAAGAGTTACCATTTAACAAACCAGCTTATCTGTTTAACCCCTGGTGAATTTCTTTCAATTTCTATTTTTATATCCTGTTGGTGATCAAATCCTGGATATATATTTTTTTGTTTTTAAGAAATATTGTTTCTGGGGGCAAGGAGTTTGGCCTAGTGGTTAAAGTGCTTGCCTAGCATGCATGAAGACCCGGATTCGATTCCTCGGTACCACATATATAGAAAAGAAGCCGGAAGTGGTGCTGAGGCTCAAGTGGTAGAGTTCTAGCCTTGAGAAAGTCCAAGGACAGTGCTCAGGCCCTGAGCTCAAGCCCAGGACTGGCAAAAAAAAAAAAGAAATATTGTTTCTGTAAGGACATAGCTAGCAAATTAACTAGAAAGCGTACAGAGTGGGAGAAGATCTTCACTAACCATACAATGGACAGAGGCCTCATATCTAGAATATATCAACAGCCCCAAAAATTGAATCACTCCAAAACTAATCTCCAAAGAAACAATCATCCCATTAAAAGGTGGGCCAAAGACTTAAAGAGAGTCTCCTCTAAAGAAGAAATAAGAATGGCCTACAAACACATGAAGAGAATGTTCAACATCTCTGGCCATAAAAGAAAGGCAAATCAAAACAACTCTAAGATTCCACCTCACTCCAATTAGAATGGCCAGGATCAGGAAAATGAATAATAACAGATGCTGGAGGGGATGTGGCCAGGAGGGATCACTACTACACTGTTGGTGGGAGTGCAAACTCGTTCAACCACTATGGAAAGCAGTATGGCAGTGCCTCAAAAGGCTAAAGATAGAGCTCCCCTATGACCCAGCAATTCCACTGCTTGGCATTTACCCAATTGTCCAGAAACAAGGGCATACTAAATCCACCAGCACAACGATGTTCACTGCAGCACTATTTACCATAGCAAAGATATGGAACCAACCCAGATGTCCCTCAGTTGATGAGTGGATCAACAAGATGTGGTATTTATACACAATGGAATCCTATGCTGCTGTCAAAAAGAATAACATCTCCCCATTTCTAATGAAATAGAAGGACTTAGAAAAAAATCATATTAGGTGAAGTAAGCCAGACTCAAAGGAACATAGGCTCAATGGTTTCCCTCATTTGGGCTCTCATAGCAGAGATTTATAGTAGAATAAAACCTAGATACATAAGGCCATATAGTATGAAAGGACCTCTAGGATATAGAAACAAAAGCCATATAATGAGTGATTGTTGTCCTTAATGTACTATGTTATCTCTCATGTCTTTTGCTGTCCCTTGGTTATCTCATATTGTTACAGTATTTCACCTTGTTATCTGATTTTTTGGGTATATGCGTATTTGGTTATTTGAAGTCAGATAGGAAAGGGAGGAAAAGAAGATGAGGGGCTGGGGTGGGGAGGGAATTGGGGACCAAAACATGAAAAAGGTATCAATGTATGTGAAATAATGCACCTTCTTTCTGGTGAATATAATGTAACCTTTCTATTAATTACAATAAAATATATGAAAAACAAAGAAATATTTTGCTGGGTTCTGTGTCCCAGCTTAGATCTGAGGAACATTGTTCAAAGTCAGCCCAGGCACTAAAGACCAAAAGGCTCTTTAATTAAGGGCAGTAACCTTGAGCTGAAGAGCTCAGGGACAGTGCCCACGCCCAGTGTTCATGTCCCATGATCGAAATATTGTTCTTCAAATATGTACCTATCTTACTCTGTTTTGGCTTTGGTTAACTACAAACTGGATTAATGCAAATCCTTCCAATCTTTTTTTTTGCTGCTTTTAATCTCCTGTATTTTTAATTCACTTGTATTTGTCTTTAAAAAAGCAATAATTTATTTACATCTGTCCTTAAATCTTTCTCTCTTTTTTTTGGCAGTTCTGAGGCTTGAATTCAGGGCCTGGGCTCTCTCCTTGGGCACTTTTTGCTCAAGGCTAGAGCTCTGCCACTTGAGCCACAGAACCACTTCAGGCTCTTTCTAGTATGTGGTACCAAGGAATCAAATCCAGGGCTTTGTGAATGCAAAGCCAGCACTCTATCACTAGGCTATGCTCCTGGCTCCTTTCCTTAAATCTTATCCATGGCTTCCAACCATTCAGGATAGTGGCCAAACACTTGACCTGTCATCCATCACTGTCTTCAATCTGACCCTTTCTTGTCTTTTCAGTTTTATCTCCTACTTTCAATTTTATTCTCTTTATGAGAACTCTACTCAAGTCATGTTGGATAATTAATCCAAACACTTTTCAAGTACTCACGACATTTCCTCCCTCTGCTGTATCTCTCTGTTCCTTATACAGCTCCAGTTACACACAATTGCTTCTTCCTTTGGCTCAAGGAATGTTGCTTGTATGTCTATCAAGAGCATTTTTTTTCTCTCTTACATCGTTGTTAGTATGTGATTGTCTTTACCACATATTGAGCCTGCTGGAAGCAAAAATCTAATAAAATATAACAAAAAAGCTAATAAAAAGGAAATGAAACTAGAAGACCAGGACTGTGAAGAATAAACATATCAACATTATGGCTCAAATATGACTGAGATCATTGCCAAACATACCTCTAAAGTCCATTGTAAATAAAAACCAATCATTTATTTATTCATTGATTTCACAAATGTGAATACCTTCTTTGAGCTCTATACCATGCTAGATATTTCTATACACAGATAGATGTGAGGATACAAATACCAAGTTCACAAGGAACTTGAAATGACAAATTGTAGATTTTAGATTTTCCTAGAAAAAGAAATATGACATTTTTCATGAAAAGAAAAAAATTAACTTCAGTAGTAATGTTTGACAGAAATTGACTATTTGAAAACTTTTGGAGAATTGCATGAAACTATGGGCAGGCATCTTAACAATTATTTCACAAAAGTATAGAAAGAATCATCAAGACACAAGGCAATTTGTGTGTTCGTATTCTACATAATACCCAAGGGCACTGGTGTCTGTTTATCTGTATGATCATCATATCTAGCCAAATCTCTGAGGACCAATATAGTTGACATGTTATTCAGATTGTCCATATTTACTTTAAGTTATTACTTTGATTCTATCAGATTTATCACTAGTATTTCCAAAACATTACTATGACTAGTGGCTATGACTCCTACTTAATAATTCAGATAAATTATCTATCTGTATTGTCTCTACCTATGACTTAGAACAAACATCTTTCTTGAAATTGGATGGGAAAGGACATTTCTGGGACATATCTTTTTTTTTATTTTACATCCTACTTGGGCTCTTTTTCACCTTGCCTCAGTGCCCCATGAGTAAGCTTCAGGGTGCATGGCACCATTTGTCCTGGGAAAGGGTCCCATCCACTGAGATTAGTGGTCTCTATCTTCATATCTGCTAACTGCCACTTTCATTTATTACAGTGCTCCATATAGTGCCTTTCTTTATTATCTGTATTATGTGTTTCTTCTCTGACTGGGAAAAAAACCCCAGCATCTTGTGTTTGAATGTTTTTGATCTATGGACTACTAGCAGAATTCATCACTGGTCTTAATTGTTTATCTGAGCACTTTAAGCATCCATGGAAGAGTGTCATAGAATAATGACCTGGAGAATTTGTCACTACAAATTCTTCCATGTAACTTTACCTGGCTCTTCTGATCACAATTGAGTTCTTCTTTATTGTAACTTCCATGATTTTGTATTATCTATTTTGATTTTGCCTTGTTTACTATCTTTGTTGTACATAGGCATTTCTAAACGTGTCATTTAATCAATCAATGCCTAAATTCATTAGTTAATACACACACACACACACACACACACACACACACACAATGAGAGACAAGATGTTTATACAAAGGCTGTTGCTTCAAGTATGAAAAAGATAATTCACACAAAAGAGGTATTGGTGTTCAGGACAGGATAGATCTCTCTGGTGAAGATGAGAAATTTTCATAGCAGATCCAGAACTAAAAGTAGGCCGTTCGTTGGGTGTTTAGTTAGTTGCTTGATTTTTTTTAAGGCAAATATTTCTTTTAAAAAGAAACATCTTTTTGATGATTTCTAACTTAGTTTAATTTTCCATTTCATAATTTTTATGATATCTATCAATTTTTCCTTTTGTAACTTATATACTTGATGTCACATGTAGGAACTTTTGCTTAGAATTAGATTCCAAACATTTCTTCCAGTGATTTTGTTCTAAGAGATTTATAGTTTAACAACACATGTAAATCTGTGATCTATTCTAAGATTGGTCTGTTTTGTTTTATTTTTTTAATGTACTCAGGTTCTCTTTACTTTTTTGCTCAAGGCTGGCACTCTTCCACTTGAGCCACACACCCCCCATTTCTGAATTTTGCTGATTTATTAGAGGTAAGAATCTCACAGAATTTTCTTCCCAGGTTGATTTTAAACTGAGATCCTCAGATCTCAACTATCTGAATAACTAGGATTACAGTGCAAACTACAAGTGCCTAGCTACATTCCTGAATTACTTTTAAGTTAAGGCAATTATTATTTTAAATAAAATGATTTGGATTATACCCACCTAAGAAAAATGTTAATGAGATTTAGCTAATTAGACTATAACCCTAAAATGAATTCAAACTAGAAAGGAGTGGCCCTTGAGCCCTAACTTCTATGAGCAGGAAGTTTCCTGAGGTCATTAGTCAGCTGGACATATTCCCCATTTCTTTATAGAAAGGAATGATGGCTGAACCCAACAGCCTAGAAGGTGGATTCAATTGCTGTAGCATCTAATGCCAGGAAGCACAACGGAGTTCTAATTCATCAATGATCTCTTTTGCTGACTAGGCACTTTAGAAACATTTTCCTTCTGGGATTGTGGTAAGTTAAGATGAAGCAATGTTTACTCACCACTTGGAAGATGAGATGATGAGTCAGCTTGGCTGTTGTAGAGCCAGGTATTTTCCTGCTGTGTAATGCATGAAGGCTTGCTGTCCCAACACACATGAAGGATCCTCATCCAGGAAACCCATAGAACATTGGTAAATTTTAACCATGTGGTTTTAAATCATTGTATTTCATAATGACTATCCTAAAAATTAAATTACTAAAATAGACCCTCTCAACCACATACATTATTCTGAAATTACATTTTTATATTTGTTTCAGTTTCAGAAACCACAGGATAGGAAGTGGTTCCTGGCTATAGTAAAGGTATAGATCCATACTGGGAAGGCACAAGAGAATTTTTTCTAACAGAAAGCGTTTTTTGTGTTTAAGTGAACAGTTAATATGCTCAGTTGTGATGCTGATATTTGAGTTGTGTTTTCAGTTAACAATAGAGATGCAACATAGGGAGTTTGTGAAATCTGATATTTAAGCCTAAGTTAATTTTTGTTTATAATCTCAGTCTGGGTTTCTTGTTTTTACTCATCAAGAAAGCTTTTATTTATTATACTTCACTTTGAATACACAGTGTACACTATCACATTTTTAAATAAGCAAATATTGTAAAAGTTATGGCAGCAAGGTATAAAGATAATAGAAAATAACTTTCATCACAGTTTTGGTTCCTGATGGCATCATAATAGACATTACAAAAAATGCAAATGCTGAGTGACACTAATTTCAGGTTTTTTCTCCAAGATAAATTACCAGAAGTAATCTTTTTGTCAAAGCCTAGACAGAGATGCCTGGATTTAAATAAATACTTGTAATGCCTCATGATGAACACATGCCTCATGCTACCCTAGGGAAACAAATTAGAATTTTATTACAATGCAGAAAATTTGCTTCACATTTCTGCAATTTTAGATTTTTATCACATTGTCTCACATAGTATTAGTTTAGCATGACCTGAGAGAGAGGATAATCACACTTAGAATAAATTATATTTTGTGCATCTGTAACCAGGAGGATATATGGGTATTTACTCTGTGTTGCCATTTCCTTTTTATATTAGAAGTTAGCTAAATGCATGCACATTTGTTCCATGACTTCATTTAAAAACTGATTTGAATAATGAGAGTAGTTATAGATAGGTATATTAATTAAGCTAATAAAAAAAACAGTCGTACTTTGAACACCAATCCAAAAGATTGAAAAGATTAATGTTGTTTCCCATAGATTGTACGTTGGAAAATAAACTCTTGAAAGGGGATACTATTTTTCATTTTTGTCTTTATATGCCCAGGCAATAGGAAAACACTTAAATATTTTAAATTATTAAAATACTTAATGTAGGATAGGTGAGGTTTGGAGAGTTTGGAGACAATGGTGAAAGTGAAGGCATTACTTAAAATGCATTATACTCACAAGCTGACATGTTGAATTGAAATCCCTTCATACAACTATTGAAATACAATTTTTGAAAATTAGTCAATATGGATTAATAAGAAAATTTCAACCCACTGTGAGCTATTACTTAAGAATGAGTTTTAACTGTGAATAAATATTTTAGTGAATAAATTAAGATAGAATAGAAATAAGGAGCCTTCTAACCTTAATGATTATCATTTGTAGTTCCCTTACTCAAACAGATTAATTGTATTATTTACTGCTCTCAGCTTTCTATTAGCAATATTCTGTCTGTAGGTGACCATGTTGGAGGTTTGAATCCATGAGCCCAGAATACAAAATAATGTTTAAGAAATGCCCCACTTCTCTTATATTCGTGAAAATAAAATATCTAATAATAAATTACTGTGTCCTACTAAACTCATACTAGGTGCACTCCCCTTCTCCTTTAACTCCCTTGCTGTATGAGTGCATTGCAATTATAAAAATGCTTAGTGGTGGAACCAAGTAGGAAGTCTTCAGATAACAGAGGGCCTGTGCCTTCCTTGAAGGGGATTCTAGGGATAGGCCTCGTGATGATAATGAGTTTGTCCTTCTGTACCTGAAACCTGGCTCCTCCACTAGAAGTTTAAAAGCAATGGATCCATCTAGTAATAGACAGAAGTGGAAGACAAAATAAACCTTTCTCTTTGGAAGTTAACTGTTCAAGACATTTGTTATTGTGACATGCAGTTTACAATCACATTATTATTTTCAGATAGAAGAATAAGAATGAAACTAAGATAAATTTAGAAAGGTAGAAGAGCCATCACAGAGACACTTAAATGTTTAAAGGCATTAAAGAAGTTTTGGGAAATGATATATATGAGGGGGAAATGGATTCCCATTTGTGTGGAAAGAGTATGTGTAGGGATCATTAGAGATGTTCTCACCATCAAATATAGATAAATAGACTTGGTTTTGATGAGAGTGATTGTTTAGCTGCAAAAAAAGAGAAATTTCTCTGTGTTCAAAATAGGAAGTTGAGAGACCTCTTCGCTCTTGTTGCTTATTAAATGTGAGGGTGCTTCTGTCTGGGATGCTTCAATTGTAGGCTTTCTTGAAGGATTGAAAATTGAATCTGTGTTCTCTCCAGGTCTCTCCCTAATTTAAGTTCGTGATCTCAGCAACAGCAAGCTACACTGTTTTAAAACACTGGAAAACAATCTCTGCAATCACATGAATGCTGTTTCAGAGTACTTTGTTTGCCTTAGAAATGTGCTAATATCTGAATAAGAGCTTTACTATAAAACACTGAAACTGGGTTCAGTGGTTAGGCAGGCATATTCCTAATATGTCCATAAACCTGGGTTCAATTCCCAGTATGAAAGCAAAAGAGGAAGAAAAGAAGGAAGGAAGGAGAAAAGGAAGAGAAAAGTAAGGGAAAAAGAGGAAGAGAGGAAGGTGACCTAAAGTAAGAGAGGGAAGAGGATAGGAAGGAAAATGCCATTCTTTGATGGGGAACAAACAGCTAGATCACTCCTGAATACAGAGTTATTAAAAGAATCTGCTTCTATCCATGATTAACCCACAGACATCTACCTGGGGAAAGGTTTGTGCAGAGAAAGGGAACAGGAACTCCCACATTGTGCAGTGTTCAACAGTGGTCATTCACTCTGTATGCCCCATGATGTGCCAGGGAGGCTGGCACCATTTCCATGGGTAATGTACAATTTGTTTTCTTACCTTTGTGTTTGAATGCGGACACTTTTCATATCTTTTCTCTCCCCCCCCCCACCTTTCTCTTGTGCTACTGGGAAAATGAGTGTGAATGCCAAGCACCTATTTTCTTAAGTCTCTGGGCAATCCTAGTTATCCAAATATTGGACAGTTCACACCAGTTCCACCAACTTGTGGCTGGGTACACTATCTCCCAACCCAGTTTCAGAGGAGCTTGAAAAGCCTGCCTTGCACTTTCCTCAGGAAGCCTCATGACCCAAATAATAAGCCTTCCTACATTCAGATAAGTTATGTGTATGGCACCATTAGATTATAGATGACAAGGGATCTTAGTCTTGCTGGTTGCTCTAACACTGTGGAACTATCAAGAATATAGAGATTCAAAATAGTGAGAGATTGGAAGAGGTCAGAAAACAAAAACACAACACATTTGTACATGTTTATCTGTACTGAATGGGTGTTGTTTTGGACAAAATGAGTTGCAGGCGTTTTGAATTGGAGGCCAATTGTGATGATCTAAAAGCTGACATTATTCAGCTCTTGAGACAGAAAAATCAAGTCAATGTCTAGATGGCTTATTTTATGGTACATGAAGTATTACAATTTCAAGAAATTTCTTATGTGTAACCTTTATTCCAAAAGTCATAACACAATCTTTAAAAAAAACTATGCAATCATTTAAATTTATAAATATCTTCAGGTAAATTGGGTAAAAATATTTCTAACAGACATATTCATTAACAACATTAAGAAAGCCACTAATAGATAAAAGAAGCCTTGGACTATAAAATAAAATTTGAATTTAAAAATGATTGAACATACAGACTATATATATCTAACTAAAATTTCACTGAGTATATGTTCTCCACATTGCTTACAGACAATTAGGATTTGCTGCTGTTAGAACTAGAATATGATTACATGCACTATTTTTTTGATTTGTACATATGCCTAATGTTAGCATTTGTTAGCTCCACAAATTTCCACTTTAACAATTGTATTGTATGTGGCCTAATCATGAAGCAGTGGTTAGATTTACCTAGAGATTGTTTTACTAAAATGAGAATTCATGTAGAGAAATTGTTAGTAATAAAAATAAAATTCTGTGCTGATGATCAGATAATGTTATAAGAAAAAACCATTATTCATCTTCAATTTACTTTTACCATTAGTACACTGATATTAAAATTTTTATGACAATACTCAATGAAAAATTTCCACAATTTATAGGATTATATTCATAATTTCCATGATTATTCAGAGCTTTTCAAGTTTGTTTTTCTGTCTTTGTAGAGTTTTTATCTTATTTTATTGTCAGGATAATGTATAGAGGGGTTACAATTATATTCATCAGGTAATAGGTACATTACTTCTCAAACCTTGATACCCCTTCTCAGGTTTCTCTCCCCCACCCCTCTCAATCATCTTGTTTTCCCCCTTCCCTTCCCTATCTCAAATAAACAAATAGAGCTAGATGCCATATACCAGGTAATAAAGTCAGATACAGTAACCGCATGAGATTAACCATAAGTGAAAAAAAAAGGAACAATTCCAAAGCTAAACCTCTTGTGTCCATAACCTAGAGTTTTTATTGCCAGTCCTGGGGCTTGAACTCAGGTCCTGAACACTGTCCTTGGGCTTTCTCAAGGCTAGAGCTCTACCACTGAACCACAGCACCACTTCTGGCTTTTTCTATGTATGTGGTACAGAGGATTTGAACTCAGATCTTTGTGCATACCGGGCAAGAACTCTGCCAGTAGACCAAAATCCCAGCCTTTGCAAAGCTTTAAGTCAGCAAAACCACAGTACTTAAATTCTTCTATTTAAATTCATTTTTCTTTTTCAAATTTATTTTTTATTTTAATAGTGATGCCTAGAGGGGTTACAGTTGCATTCATAAGATAGTGGGTACATTACTTCTTGAACATTATTACCCCTTCCCGTGTTTTTCTTCCATTTTCTCTTCTCCGACCCGTTGTAAAGTTCATTTCCAAAATATAGTCTTGTGAATATCGCTGTTATACTGGTTTATCCTTTGTCCTTTGTTTCATAATCTTGTTTTATCACTACACTTCCCTGACTCACATAAGCATACAAATGTATATACAATACACCAATTACCAAAGTCAAATACAGCAACAACAGAGAACAAATCATAAGGGAGAAAAGAGTAAAGAAATATCTTCACATAGAACATTAACAACAACAACCACAAGGATAAATCTCTTGTTTGCCTGTCCTGAAGTTCACTTCGCTTAGCCTCTTCATATATGGCCATATGCACATAGTTTTTACTAAACCTACTAGCACAACCATGTTCATTGCAGCATTATTCACCGTAGCTAAGATATGGAACCAACCCAGATGCCTGTCAGCAGATGAACAGATCAAGAAGATGGGGTATATATACACAATGGAATTCTATGCTGTCATTAGAAAGAATGATATTTCCCCATTTGTAAAGAAATGCAAAGACTCAGGAAAAAGATATTATTAAGGCAGATCCAAAGGAACATGGGCTCCATGGTTTCTCACATTTGTAATAATTAATATGTGCCTAGGATTTTTCTAGCAGAGGAGCACAACTCATGTCTTAAGAATACTCTTAACTCCTTTGAATCTTGGATCCTCTGCTGGCAACTGAGTACTGCTTGACATTTGGAGAATGAATATTGGCCCCCAGAGCATATGCAGTTTACTCAGGTTTAACAGCTGTTCTCATTTAGTGATGTATCTGGTCCTATTAAAGATGCATTAATTGCACCTCAGGATTAAATGTGACTGAAGGGTCTAAGGTAAAGAGCTCACACATAATCTTTTATTGCTCTGTGATCTTATCCTTTGCAGAGATTGCTCTTGGGAAGCTAGAAGAGTTGAATCATCTCATAAAGAATAAACAAACGTATATATTTTTAAAATAAGCAACAACAGCCTCCCTTCTGTGAACCATTCTGGCTATACTCACTTTGCTTTGATGGAGAGTTGTGCACTACAAATTCTTCCACAGAAGGTTAACTCTTACTAAGAGTTAATCATTAGCACTTCTAAAGGCTAACTGTAACCTGGGGATTTTAAAACTGCAAAACAAAAATGTTTAAGGATTGGCAATTTTTTTTAAATGTATGGTATTGCAATAGCCATGTAACAAGTAAGCCTTTGAGAAAGGTTTCCATATTTTATTGTTCAGATGGCAAATTCTCCATTCATAATTGAATCTTGCTTCTTATTCCATTTAAATCTAGGCAATCTCAATATCCTGTAGATAATTTTTATCATTTCAGTTTTGACTTAGTGTATATTTGTACCATAAGAGTAACTCATGATAACTCCAGACATGTGCACTTTGAAAATATTCACCCCTTCCTCTACTTTTTTTTCAAATAGTACTTTGTGGGGTTCACTAAGATGTCATGATAGATAGATAGATAGATAGATAGATAGATAGATAGATAGATAGATGATAGATAGATAATATTATCCATACATCTCTTCACACTTCAATGTCCCCTCCTTTTCCTCTACACTCTTCTGCTGGTCCCCATTGGGAAAGTCCCTTTTTATCTACATAACTCATTGCTATAACTATTGTTATCATCATTTTAGGTCTATATTCCAAAACTGAGAGAAAATATGTGATATGTGAATTTTTGAGCTGGATTTTCAACACCAACTCTGTCATTTTCCTGAAAATGTCTAGCTTCATCTTTCTTTATGGCTTATCTACCCAATCAACTTCTCAGTTGATTCTACCACATGGTTATGTAGCATTTTTCTGGTATATTAATGGTAATTAAAATTGTTTTAATCAAAGAATTTATTAACATTGATTTTTACATAATATTTCAAATGACATGTTTAAGAAATGAGTGTTCAAGAAGGGAATCTCTATATGCAATCACTGGCACTTAGTTTTTAGAACATAATCCAAATTAGGCTAAGGGTTTGTATATCATAGATACATATTAATTTATGTAATAACACATCATGTCTATGGAGTCATAGGTTTTTATGTCTATGTAGTTGTGTTTATATTTCAATACCATGTCCGTAGCATTGGGTATGCAAATATTGAGTCATCGCTCTTGTACTGTTTGGATCTAATAGCCACATATTAAGGATACCATGTGCCTTTTGTTCCTTTGGTCTTGACTTGTCTCACTCAACATGATTCGCTCTAGATTCATCCACTTCCCTGCAAATGCCATTATTTTATCTTGTCTGTTGGCTATGTAGAATTCCATTGTATATACATATATATATATACATATATATCACATTTTCTATCCATTCATCTGCAGTAGGGCATCTGGGTTATTTCCATCGGCGAGCTATTGTGAATAGTGCAGAGATAAACATAGCTGAATAAGCGGGGGAAGGGTTGGAGGGAAATGGGGACCGTGTTATAATGTAACCCCTCCATTAATCACAATAAAAAATTATAAAAAAAAAAACATAGCTGAGCAGGTGTCCTTATCATAGCTTGGGTTATGATGTTCAGGGTAGATGCCCGGAAGTGGTATGGGGGATCGTAGGGCAGGTCAATTTTCAGTTCTTTAAGAAACCTCCACACTGCTTTCTAGAGTGGCTGAACTAGCTTACAATCCCACCAGCAGTGCAGCAGGGTTCCTTTTTTTCCACAACCCTGTTAGCAACTGTCATTGTCTGGGTAATTTAAAATTTTGTTATGTCTGCTCTCCCCCTTTTCTCTGCAGCAATATAGGTAGAGGATGATCGTTTTTTAACCTGCAACACACTTCTGCTTATGGGTGCTGAAACCACACAAAATACAGCTGCCGTAACCGTGTTCTTTGGGAACTCTGTCTCTCATACTCGGAAGCACAGTGATAAACAATGACATTATTGGAAATGGAATTTTGGATGCTCTGCTAACGTTACATACTTTCACACATTAATTTTTTTAAGCAGACAATGCAGTTTATCTCAATATGAAAGGAACAGCCAAAGAAACAGAGAATCAGTGAAACAAACTCCTTGTATGAGAAAAGGTCTGAGAGAAAAGTATTGGGTTAGCTCTGTAAATTATTCTAGAAAGACCCTAACTGAAGAATATGTGTAAGTACCATAATAAAAATAAAAGTTAGGAAGTCATCAATGTGCAGCACTTGTGCCATACAGAATGAACATCTCATTTCAGTTGGAATCTGTCAGTGACCCAGAGTACTCCCTATATAACTACAATTGTGAAAGATACTTCTATCTTCAAAAGTCAAATTATAACTTTCAATCTTCTGAGCAATTGTCCTAAAAAATTCTGACAATATACTTATATGATCACAATGATATTTCTTGTGTTTGTCAGGACTATAAACCTCAACTTGCCAAGAGAAGAATAAGAAATATAATTTCCCTTTCATGACCTTGATACTCTAAACTCTCCTTCAATTTCTGAACTCTCCTTCAATGAGAATTTTCCTGATTATATTTTTTTCCTGGTTATTGGCAGTGCACTCATTTCTAGTAGGGATAGCACAGAAATCATGTACTTTTTCCATTGCACTTTACTTGTTAAGTGCCATTACTGATATAGAATCCTCCAGAATCTGTTATAAAATTACTTCCTTTCTTTGTAATTAATAAGCATTATATAGAAAAGCAGATGGATTTTATCTGTCATCATATCTCAGCTGGGTTATCAACTTATATAAACACTAATCAACATTTCTACAAGTAAATTTTATGGTGTGGTTAGTATCTAAAATCATTTGTTCAAGAGATTACTTTTAGTGATGTGGGTAGGCCACATTGAGTCAGCAGAAGAAGACCATAAGGAAAAGAACTAAGGAAGATGGATAGCTTACAGTAGAATTGTGGCATACACTCTTGAACTTTAAGCCTATTTGCCTGTTCTGTTTACTCTGAACTTGGCAGCTCCACAGAATTGTGCCCCAATTTCTTGAAATAATCTCTTAGTGAACTCATTTAGTAAATTAATATTCACTAATTATCAAGATGCAAAGGTAGAGTGAAATAGGTTCTTGGTATTGATTCTACTCAAAAATCCCTGTCATGCTGTAAGTGATCCACACATTTCCACTCAACACAATCCATCCTCAGGTATCCTAGATTAGGAAATGATTTCCATTTCATCCAATAGTATAATTGAGAGCTGGGAGTTTGGCCCAGTGGTTAAGAGTGCTTGCCTAGCATGCACAGGGACCTGGGTGTGATTCCTCGGAAGCACATACATTAAAAAGCCAGAAGTGGTGCTGTGGCTCAAGTGGTAGAGCTTTAGCCTTGAGAAAGCCCAAGGATAATGCCCAGGCCCTGAGTTCAAGCCCTAGAATGGGCAAAAAAAATAATGTAATTGAGACTTAAGTTGCATAGAATAGAATTTTCACATTAATATACTGAATTTAGTAGTTTTTAATATATTCACAGAATCATACAATCATCATCATGATAATTTGTTAGACCTTTTTCTAGCCCTTAATCCTTTGCAAATTTAGCTCTAACTCCTCCGACTTCCCTCGTCTCCTTAAGACCTGAGAACTACTATCTAGTTTCTGCTTTTGTCGCTTCCGGACATTGCATATATATGGAATCAGATGTAGTTACATATACATAGTGTCTTTTCAGGCAACTATGAACCACATACACAATGGGGGTCCCAAAAGATTATAATGAAGCTAAAAATTTCTATTGCCTAGTGATGTCATAGCTATTGTAAAATCTTAGTCTAGTGTTTGTGGTGATACCTTTGTAACAAACCCATGCTTCCATGTATAAAAAAGTGTAGCACCTATAATTACATGCAGCTCATAACATTTGACATGCTAGTAAGTAACTGTGTTACTGATTCATGTATGTCCTGTACTGTAAATTTTTATCATTGGAGTGAATTGACAAACTGTGTTCTGAAGTCAGCCCAGCACTGCACATGCCACCAGCAATGTTTGAACATTCTGATTCACCACTTGCTTACCAATTGAGATGTGGGTTATATTTTGATTGTAGTCATAACCAAAATGGAAACCAAATGTAGTATGGTATCTTATTGTAATTGTGTCTTGCTTTTCCATAATGACTAATAGCACTAAGTACTGTTTTATGTTCCAGTTATATCTTGTAAACCATTTACATGTTTTCCTGAGAACGTTAAACACTGAGACCCTCACTCATATTCTGTTGTGTTTACCAACAGATCCATGACTTGAAAATATCTTTCCTCTTTCAGTGGACTGTTCACTTCTTTTGTGATAGTACCCTTTAAATCACAAAAGTGTTTCTGCTTTGAAGGCATATTAGCCAGCATTCTTTTTTTATTGTAATTAGTAAAAGGGTTACATGATATTTTCCAGATAGAAGGTGCATTAATTCACACACATTGATACCCTTTCACATGTCTTGGTACCCATTTCCCTCCCCCCCCACATCCCCCACCCGTCTTGGTTTTCCACCCTTCCCTATCAAATTTCAAATAACCAAATACAAATAAATTCAATATATCAGATAACAAAGTGAGATACTATAACAATATGAAATAACCAAGGGACAGCAAAGGAGATGAGAGACAACAAGGTACATTAAGGACAACAATCATTCGTTATATGGCTTTTGTTTCAATATACTGGAGGTCCTTTCAATTAGCTTCATACTATATGGCCTTATGTATCAAGATTTTGCTTTATTGCAGATCTCTGCTAGTAGAGCCCAAGGTTTCCACTGATTATGACGAATGAGGGAAACCACTGAGCCTAAGTTCCTTTGAGTCTTAGCCAGCTTTCTTTTGTTGCTTATGCTTTTCATGCTCCTAATTTCTAAGAATATTTTGCCAATCCAAGGTACCAAAGGTGTATCCCTTTGCTTCTAAGAATTGTATAGGACATAGCTCTTGTATGAGGTCTTCGTTCAAGTATGAACTGACCTTTGCATAGCATAAGAAATAAGACTCAAACTCATTCTTTTACATGTGGAAATGCAACTGTCCCTGCACTGTTTGTTGAAAAACCTATTTTTCCATCCCACCCTGCAATGAACTGAGCTGTTGGTAGCATCGAAAATGAAGGTGCAGAGAGCTCAAAGAACAAGAATCTCAACAGAAACTAGGTAGGCCAAAACAGAATCACTCTTTAGTACTTCTTCCATCTAAACCTAAACAACAACTAGATGAGTCTTTATTTTAAAAAATGGGCAAATAAAAGGAAAGGGAAATACTTCTAAGTTTTAAGTCAGCAAACCCCACACTCACTCCCCATCCCTTATGGTTAGCCATGACTGTGTACATATAAGACCTCATTGCTAGTGAAACTTGCTGGTGGAAAGCTGGGCAATACAGATTTTATTGTCCGATGTCTGGGGTTATGAATTATGTCCTGGTTGGCACATCATCTAAGCTTCCTTTTGCCTCAGGCTGAAGCCAGTTTCCTGTAGAAGCAGCATCTGTTAAAAGCATTTAAAGATACTCAGCGCCTAAGGCAAGCAATGGCGGACAGAACAAGTGGCAGACAGAACAAGTAGCAGACAGACTGCAAAGTCTGAGAAATAAGATTCCTAGGAAATGAGTTCTTCAAAGGGTTTCTGTGTGTACTAGGGAAGAATCTAAGTGCAATGCATCTGTTGAATGTCCAGTCAATGCTCACAAACTATCTGAAAGGAACACAGGCTTGTATCAGTAGTGTATTCAGGAGATAAAGCATAAGGCAAGCTTTGGAATGAAGCTATTCCAGCTCAGAGCCAATCTGCAAAGGTAGGGAGAAGGCTGTTTTCTGCCCTCACTAGGCACTTAAGGAAATCTCTTTCAGTTGGTAAGTTAGTAGCTGAAGCTTAGGTGATGAAACAGAGACTTCATTGCCCATAACAAAGGCGAGAGTCTTTGAGAAAAGTCCCTGAACAAATAGATGACTTTTATCCCCCAGTGCTCAATGGCAGGAGCAGTCAAAATCTAACATAGAGATTGCTAAGGTATAATAGTTGAGACATTTAATTTTCAACCAAAAATAGAAGGCATACAAAGAAACAGAAAAGTGTTACTCATTCAGAGGGAAAAGGAAAAAGAAAAATCAATGGGAACTTTTCTTAGAGAAGTCTAAGCACTGGATTTACAGAAAAACAAACTTTAAATAGACTATAATGTCAAGTGATTTGGAGATAAGCTTTTAATTATGTGCTCATGGTAAAAATTTGGAAGCCTTATTTTTATGAGACTGGCCATGCTACACCTGTGTTTTATATATATATATATATATATATATATATGCATATATATACATATATACACACCTGTTTTATATGTATTTTTTCAGTAGAGGTCTTTTCCAATTTACTATGGTTATTTATTGATCTTTGAAGTAAAACCTTCAACAACTCCTCTGCTTCAGACAAAGGCTACTTCTCTGCAAACACATGCTCTGCATTAGTCTGAAAGTGAATGCCATCTATTCGCTAATAGAATCACTGAAAAGGTATAGATCAGTGGAGAAAAATGGCTGGGATACCTGGCCAGCTCGATTCAAAGTACTGACCTCCAACCTTCCTTTGTACTCACTGCTCAACAAAGTGAAGAGCTTGAGAGTGTTTCAAAGCTCTTAGAGCAATTTGACATCATAATTTTAAGTCTGCTGAGAACAATAAGAAAAGATTAGATAGTGTTTCAAATGCTTTCTGTTTCATTTTTCTAGACATTGGTTTTCTTTTAATTCCACTTTACAGAAATAAAGAAATTCACAACAAATGAGAAAGAAGAAGTTAATCTACTTCTTCATTAGAAATAGTTTAAGAATCATGATGCACAACAACTGCAGTAGGTTTTATTTCAGATAAATATAATGATTTCCTGAAATAAACACAATGCCTTTATTTCAATGAAAAAAAATCCATTAACTAGACTGACAGATAAACCTGGAGACAGTACTCAAAGAGCTAAAATCGAAATGAAAGGAGGTCCCTTCTTTGTGAAAGAATCATTTAGTATTGTCGATTATCTCTGACTTTTAAAATTCTCTGTTCAAATTAATCTTGATTATTTCGTACCATCCGCTACTTGGGGATTTGGCTTGCTCTACTTTTTTTCTGGTCTTAAAGGTTAAAAAGTTTAGTTATTGTGTGAACTATTTGATTGCATGCGAGTTTTTTTTAAACTATTAGAACTTCACCTGAGCACTTATTTCATTGTGCTCCGTAAGTTACTGAAGACTATGTTGTCATTTTAGTTCATGTTAAGATAGTTTAGATTTCCTTATAATTTCTTTGTTGCTGCATTGGTTATTTGGAATTTCTGCTACTGACACATTTTATTTGATCCTCACGAGTTCATATTCTTTTAATGATTTTGCATGTCTTGTTGTTGTTGTTGTTGCTGTTGTTGTTGGTAGCATTTGGGGCTTGAATAAGTGGCCCAGGTGCTGTCCCTGAGCTTTTCAGCTCAAGGCTAACACTCTAGCACTTTTAACCTCATCTCCACTTCCAGTTTTCTGGTGTTTATTTGAAATAATAGTTTCACAGACTTTCCTGGCAAGTTTAGTTTTGAACTATGATCTCAGATCTCAGTTTCCTGAATAGCTAGGATGGTAGGTATGAATCACCAGCACCATATCTCAGTTTGGTATTCTTAAATACATTATAAAATTTAAATTGTTACATATCACTTGCGACTTCCACCTGTCATCCTAGCTACTGAAGAAGCTGAAATCTTTTGGATGGCAGTCTGAAGCCAGCCTGAATAGAAAGATTAATGGCATTCTATTTCCGGTTAACAAACTACTGGGCTGGAGGCATGGCTCAAGTTGTAGAATGCCAGTTAGGAGCAGGAATACTGAGCAAGAGTTCAAAGCCCTGAGTTCAGGCCCAGTATCAACAAAAACCTGAAAGTTTCATACCTGCATATTCTGGATTCCATATACACATTTTCTGTTTATGTTATCTGGATTGGCTCTAATTGATGTTTAATGAAGAATAAGTCTTTACTTTAATAAAATGAAATAATAAACTGTCCAATCTTCATTGTTTACTTATCATTTCAATCTTTAGTTCTGTTAGTTTTATTTCATGTATTCTAGAACTATGAGATGAAGTATATATGTGTTTATGTTTCTTAATCATTTGGTTTAGGCCTTTGTCATTATATAATATTTATCTCACTGTCTTTTCTGTCTGATAGTAGCAGAAGTATTCCATCTCACTTTTGATTCCTATTGTCTGGATTATCTTTTCCCCCATTTTTTACTATTTGTGTTTTTCTACTAAAATGAGCTGAGTTTAGTTGTGTGTACACCTAGTTCCAGGAGAGTAAAGCAAAATGATCATAAATTCAAGTCAGCCTGAACTCACATCAAGACTCTGATTTAAAAAATAACATAATTGGGTGATAGTTCATGCCTGTAATACTAGCTACACAGGAGACTGAGATCTGAAGATTACAGTTTGAATCCAGCCCACAAAGAAAGTTTTTAAGTATCTTATCTTTAAGAAACTTTCAAAAAGTCTGAAGGGCAATTCTAGCCTTGAGCAAAAATGTTTAGGTACACTGTCCAGGCCCTGTAAGTCCTAGGAGTGGCAAAAATAAATAAATAACCAAACAAATAAATATGTAGATAAAATCATATATAGTAAAATTAATATAAAGATATAGCCAACGTTAAAATAAGTAAATAAGTGAGACTTTTGTAGTGTGTATTCATTTTTGAAATCTACTCCTTAAATCTGACTTTTAAATGGCAAGTTTAATAGATTTATATTTAATGTAATTTTTATAAGAAGGATTTTGCCTGTTTAACAGGCAGAAATAAATCCTTCTTTATATATTTCTTACTCATACATATTTCTATATATACTATATATATTCAATTATATATTTCCTATGTCTGTTTTTACGCCTTTTCTCTTTGGTGTATTCCTCACTCACTTCTTTTGATTTAGAAGGTATTTTCTAACATATAATTTGAATTAATTAATTAATTAAATATTTAATTATGATTAACTTTGTGGTTTGTCTTGATGTTGTCTATGAATGATGTCTTATAACAATACAATTCAGATCCTATCTTATTGTTTAACTGTCTTCCCCTAATAAGTGGTCAAAATACAGTTTATTTATTTATTGGTCAGTCATGGAACTTGGAACTCTGGGCCTGAATGCTGTCCTTGAGCTCATCAGCTCAAGGCTACCCCTACCTACCCTTTGAGTCTCACAGACTTTAGTGCTCTCTTTAGTGCCCCGATGGCTTTGAACCACAATCCTCACATCTGAGCCTCCTGAGTAGTCACAATTACAGGCGTTTGCCATCGGTGCCCAGCAATATGGGTTATTTTTATTAACATAATGATCTCTTGGTCTATCCATTTTGCTGGGAAAGAAATAGTTTCATTCCTCTTTAAGGATAAATAGAATCCCATTTTGTATGTGCTCCAAATCTTCTTTATCTACTCATGTGTTCATGGTCACCTATGCTGATTCCTTAACTTAGGTGTTGTGAATTTATACTAATGGCATAATTACAAATGTTGTTTTGTTTGTTTCTTTGTTTTGTTGTTCCAAGCAATGAACCCAGAGCCTTCAGTGTGATACATAATACCCTATTACTGAGCTACTTCTAATAGCAAAGTTTTCTGAAAATGTTTCACTTGTACTTTAAACAATATTCTTACAGGGTTCCAGTGGCTCATACCTGTAAGCCTAGCTACTCAGGAGACTGAGATCTGGGGATCAAGGTTTGTAGCCAACTAGGACAGGAAAATCTATGAGACTCTTATCTCCTTTTAACCACCAGAAAACTGAAAATAATGTTATGGCTCGAAGTGGTAGAGCACTATCTTTAGATGAAAAAGCTCAGGGGCAGAGATCCTAAGCCCTGAGTTCAAGCCCCATGACTGCCAAACAAACAAAAACAAAACAAAACAAAAAAGTACATTACATATGTCAGACATTAACATGGGTAGTGTCTTGTGGGGACTCCTAGCTAGTGGTGAAGGAGCCCTGCTGCTTGCCACCTGTGCTTCAGCAGTACACACTCAGTGACTCATGCAGTCAGGAGCCAGAAGGCACTTGGCCCCTCCCGCCTCAGAGGGGCGTGTCTCAGGACACCATTAGCTGATGGTCGCATTAAGGGATGTCCCAATTTGCTAACGTGGTGGCCACAGCTGGATCTGTATTTAGTGAGTGCGTTTTCTAAAATTGGTCTCCAGTGTCTGTGTTCCTGGGATTATTCGTGGGCCCCATCTACCCCCTCCTAGACATCCGAGAAGGACCCCAACAGTGTCTAAAATTACATTAATGTTTAAAATAGTAAGCATATTCATGTACATACATCTTTTATAGTACATGTTACATGTGTGTACTAACAATTTTCTACTGTGAAGAGGCTGAGAACATTGATGAAAATTATTGTTCATAATTAATTGTCCAGCCAGGTTCCATATGAGGTGCCATGCCTTAGAGTCTCAGCTACTTGGTAGGCAAAGGTGGAAAGGACAATGGATTATCCAATCCAAGGCAAAACGCTAGCAAGCCTTCATCTCAATCAATGAGCTGGCTGTGATGATATGCAGCTGTAACCTCAGCTGTGAAGGAGAATGCCTCCATAGAATTTCAGTCTCAGGCCAGTCACGGACAAAATCATGAAACCCTGCCTGAAAAAATAACTACAACAATAAAACAAATGCTGGGGAGAGTGGCTCAAGTGGAATAACATCTGTATAGTAAAGACAAGGCCAAATTCAAACCTTAATATCACCATAAAAGCAACAAAATCTACCCTGAAGCCATCCTGGGTGTCATGGTTGTGAATAAAAGGACACAAACTGAGTCCACACAGCTTCTGCCAAGCGTTTCTTTTTTTTTTAAGGATTTTTTTTCAATTGTAATTAATAGAAGGGTTACATTATATGTGCCAGATAGAATTTGCATTACTTCACAAATATTGCTACTCCTTCTCATATTTTTGTCCCCATTTCCCTACCCCACTCCCTCCCCTCATCTTGTTTTTCCCTCTTCCCTTTCTTATTTCAAAGAAACAAATAATCATATATACAATATATCAGATAGCAAGGTAAGATATTTTAACAATATGAGAACAACCAAGGGAGAACAAAAGAGATGAGAAATAACACAGTTCATTAAGAACAACAATCACACATTATATAGCTCTTGTTCCCATATCCTGGAGGTCCTTCATTTAGCCTCATCCTATACTGCCTTATGTATCTAGGTTTTGCCTTGTTAGAAACCTCTACTAGGAGAGTCCAAGGTTTATACTAATTATGACAAATGAGGGAAACCATGGTCCTTTGGGTCTGGCTTACTTCACTTAATATCATTTTTTTCTAAGTTTTTATATTTCTTTACAAATGGGGCAATGTTTTTCTTTCTGATGGCAGCATAGAATTGCATTGTGTATAAATACCACATCTTGTTGATCCAGTCCTCTACTGAGGGGCATCTGGGTTGGTTCCATACCTTTGCTATGGTAAATAGTGCCTGCCAAGCATTTCTTAAGTGGGAGAGTTGAAAAGAGGAAATCAATCCTAAACAATTTTTTTCCAATATTGCTTCTCAAGAAGTTAATATTAATTTAACTTGATCATTCCTAATCACTTCTACTAAAATAGATCTTGTTATACTTTGTAATAACCAAATATTTTATATCTGTTTTGTTTATATCTATAACCCAAAAGGTCTTTATGTTTGTGTGTATCTTTTATATATACGTACTTACATATTTAACATGTAGTTCCATAGAAGCTGTTATACATTCTCCAGGAAACTCAGGAAATAAAGTTTCATCAAATAGAGTTTCACCAAGTAAATGTGGACCTGGTGACTTTTTACAACTTTCCTGAAGCACTCTGATCAGATAACTATATTAAATATACACTGTATAGTTCATTTAAAGCATAGTGTCTAGTGAGCATCACTGCTGCATTTGTTCTTCCTTGGTCCCACCATTTCTGTGTCCCCATTATGCTCTCCCAAGCAGATAAACTTGCATACAAGACAAAATGTACAGATAATAAAAACAGCAACAAAAGAGTAATGCATAAATGAAAAAAACAATCCTCTTGTCCCCATTTCTTGGAATTTACTTCAATAGACATCTTTCTTTTTTCTTCTTTTGTTAGTCACAGGACTTGAACTCTGAGCCTAAGCACTATCCCTGAGCTCTTTAGCCCAAGAATAGCTCTCTACCACTCTGAGCCACAGTGCCACTTCTAGTTTTCTGGAGTTTAATTGGAGACTTTCTGGCTTTGAATCATGACCCTCAGATCTCAGCCTCTTGAGTAGTTAGGGTTACATGTGTGAGCCGCCAGCATCCAGCTTAAACATCATTTTATATGATCATATTCACATAATTGTTGAGTCTTTGTGATCCTTTTCTAAGAACATCCTCCACTTGTCTCACTGTCTGAATGTCTAAAATCCTGTATAATTTATCATGTCCAAGTGTAGTTTTTGTCTTTTACAATTCAGTGTATTCACTTGTAGATTTACAGGCACATTTGCCTTGCAACGAATGAGGGAAACCACATAACATATGTTTCCTTGGGTCTGAATTACTTCACTTAATGTAATTTTTCCAACTCTTTCCATTTCCTTACAAATGGCACAATATCACTAGAATCCCTCTGTGCATCACCTTTACAATAACAGTCAAAATAAATAACACAGAAAGAAGGAAAGAAAGAAAGAAAGAAAGAAAGAGAGGAAGGAAGGGAGGGAGGGAGAAAGAGAAAAAGGAAGGAAGGAGCGAAGGAAGGAAGGAGAGAAGGAGGAAGGGAGGGAGGGGGGAAGGAAGGAAAAATGAAGAAAGAGAGAAAGGAAAGAAACAGAGAAAGAGAAGAAAGAAAGAAAGAAAGAAAGAAAGAAAGAAAGAAAGAAAAGAAAGAAAGAAAGAAAGAAAGAAAGAAAGAAAGAAAGAAAGAAAGAAAGAAAGAAATCCTGTTTAAAAAAGTAACCAAAAAAATACTCTGGTCAACAGAACTTTGCAAGAGGTGGGGTATGGAGGATATTCTCAGTGTAATGCCAGTTGTGATTGTGGCAAAACCTCTCCAGAATGCAGGGACTTAGCCAGGAGATGCTTCCTGTGATAGAAAGCAGTGTCTGAGTATGGGAGAACAAGGAAAGCAAAGCCCTTAGAAGCTTTGGGAAATTGTAGGTCTGGCTTATAACATACTTCGCAATGATCATGCTAGGGACAGGATAGATCAAATATTTTTCCCCTTTCTGGTTTCTTTCTCTCAAAATAGACTGCGAGTGGGTGTCCATAAGAGAAACAGTTTCAAAGCAAATATAATTGCCAAGAAATCTACAGTACTTAATTATATCCACAGAAGTGGACTCTTTATTGCCTCATTTTTAAATTGTTATCATAAAGGTGATGTACAGAGAGGTTACAGTTATATTAGTCAAATAATTGAAGCATTTCTTTTTTAACAGTATCACGTCTTCCCTTGCCTAAGATTCTTGTCTCCAATAAACTACTCAGAGAAAGCAGGAAGCAGTGCTATGGCTGAAGTGGTAGAGCACTAGCCTTGAGCACAAAGAGGCTCAGGGATCTGAATTCAAGCCCTAGGAACAGCAAGAATAAATAAGTAAATAAGTAAATAAATAAATAAAATTAGGATTTGATATCCCTCCTTCACCCTCCAGAAACAGCCTCAGGAAATAGGGAAGATATGTAGTAGGTATTTGTTGAGATACAGGAAAGTCCAGTGAGATTTCTTATAACTCAGCCTTTAAATTTAATTCCCTCTTTACCCTGATTTCATCCTCTTTTTTTTTTATTATATCCATCATTTCACAATGATTTCCAAACTGGCCCACCTGATCACCAGCAATTTTCACATAACAGTAAAAGTAGGCAACATCTGACGAATGTATTACACTATTAGGATTAAATCCTTGATTAACATAACTGAGTAGTCATGTGAAGATTTACAGGAAGTACAATGCACAAATCGTACATATTGCCTTTAGAATCAAAGTCTGAAAGACCTAGCTTCAAAATTTTCACATTGAAATGGATACATTCCCAATAACCTAAAATCTGGCCTGTAAAACTGGCAAAAAACAAGATTAGTAATTGATTTCCAGTTCCCTGCCATACAGAATCCACCAACTGTCCCTGACTGTCACAAAGAATCACTAAGATCTGAGAATCATGCTGCACCAATCAGAAACCAGAAGTGGAGCTTCCGCTTGAGAGTCCCATGGAGATGTCTAAGAACAAGAAGACAACAACATATTCATTCCTCAGTCAATAACCCTCAAATTATACGCAATGATCTGTACCCTATTTGATTCTTTGGGGTTTAAATATTGAAACACCTTGAACTTGTGAGAAGAAATAATATACTTAAATAATTTATAATATTTGATTTTTAAGATTCTCTGTCAAATATATTTGCCTATATAAAAAATCAGCCACTTCAAGGCAATCCAAAATTTCATATGGAATAATAAAAGACCCTGTATAGGAAAAACACTTCTTAGCAGAAAGAACAGCACAGGAAGAATTTCAATACCAAACTTTAGACTCTATTACAGAGCAATAATAATCAAAAAAGCTTGGTACTGGCACAAGAACAGGCCTGAAGACCAATGGAATAGAACTGAGGACCCAGTTATTAAACCACAGACCTATGGCCACCTAATCTTTGACAAGGGAGCCAAAAAAATAGAATGGAAGAAAGACAGCCTCTTCAACAAGTGGTGCTGGCAGAACTGGTTAAGTCCTGCAGAAAACTAAAGATGGATCCTTCTTTGTCACCCTGCACTAGGATTAACTCCAAATGGATCAAAGACCAGGAGGTAAAAGCTGACACACTGAAAACTCTACAGGAAGGAATAGGAGATACACTAGGCCTCCTTGGCACAGGTCGAAACTTTCTTAATAAGGACCAAGAATCACAACAAATCAGAGAAAGGCTGGATAAGTGGGACTGTATTAAACTGCAGAGCTTTTGTATGGCAAAGGACATAGCTAGTAAACTAATTAGGAAGCCTACAGAGTGGGAGAAGATCTTCACCAACCATACAACAGACAAAGGCCTCATATCTAAAATATATCAACAGCTCAAAAAATTGAATCACTCCAAAACTAAACTCCAAAGTAACAACCATCCCATTAAAAGATGGGCCAAAGACTTAAAGAGAGTCTTCTCTGAAGAAGAAACGAAAATGGCCTATAGACACATGAAGAAATGCTCAACATCTCTGGTCATAAAAGAAATGCAAATCAAAACAACGCTAAGATTCCACCTCACTACAGTTAGAATGGCCAGGATCAAGAAAACTAATGACAACAGATACTGGAGGGGATGTGGCCAGGAGGGATCACTACTACACTGTTGGTGGGAGTGCAAACTCATTCAACCCCTATGGAAAACAGTATGGCAGTTCCTCAAAAGACTAAACAAAGAACTCCCCTATGACCCAGCAATTCCACTACTTGGCATTTACCCAATCATCCAGAAACAAGGACATACTAAATCCACTATCACAGTGATGTTCATTGCAGCACTATTTACCATATCAAAGATATGGAACCAACCTAGATGTCCCTCAGTTGATGAGTGGATCAACAAGATGTGGTATTTGTACACAATGGAATTCTATGCTGCTGTCAGAAAGAATGACATCGCCCCATTTGTTAGGAAATGGAAAGACTTAGAAAAAATCATATTAAGTGAAGTAAGCCAGACTCAAATGAACTTAGGCTCCTAGCAGAGATTTGCAACAGAGCAAAACCTTGATACATAGGGCCATACAGTATGACGCTAAATGAAAAGACCTCTAGGATATAGAAACAAATGCCATATAATGAATGATTGCTGTTCTTAATGTACTATGTTATCTCTCATCTCTGTTGTTGTCCCTTGGTTATCTCATATTGTTACAGTATTTCACTTTGTTATCAGATATATTGGATATATTTGTATTTGGTTATTTGAAATTGGATAGGGAAGGGGAGAAAACAAGATGAGGGGAGGGGGTGGGAGGGAGGGAAATGGGGACCAAGACATGTGAATGAGAATCAATGTATGTGAATTAACGCACCTTCTATCTGGCAAATATCATGTAACCCTTCTATTAACTACAATAAAAATATTTTTAAAAAATCAGCCACTTCAACAATGCTCAAAATCCTTGTCCACATTATTGCCAATCCTTATCCTCTGAAACAATTTATGATGTATTACATTTAAGCATTTTTTACGGAATGATTATTTCGCATGGTTCAATTCCATATGTATGCCATCCATATAGTTTGGCCCAAGCTATAGAAAAATGGTTTGCTTTTTAACCTATTTAACATTGTCAGAATAAATCATTTGTGTAAAAGTTTTTTCATAACAGTTTAATCCCATGTGTACATGCATTTTGTTATGGGTACTCATTTGGTTATGCTTTTTTTCAAAGAGAACTATAGATATTCATATCTTGTCTTTGGGTATATTTATTTTACAGTTCTTCTAGTTTTTAGTCAAAGAAATGAAATTACTGAATCATGATATGCATCTTTTCCTATTGTCACCTGGGTAGTTGGTTTCCAATGTAACCAAACCAATATCCCTCACTGGCAGTATATGAAGGATGCTTGCCCCTCTGCTTCAAATCCCTGATAATATTTGTGTTTTCAGAAGGATATTTGAAATATTCTTCACATCTTCCTTCTACTCACCCTCTTCTGCTCCACAAAAGCCTGGAAATGTCCATTCCAATCCCTTCGGAGGCTTCTACAATTCAAGTCTTTCTCCACCGATTGCTTTAATTCCAGTTTTCTCAGATTTGGGTATCAATTCTTACTTGTCCTTTTGCTTTCAAGTTAAAAAGAAGTGGTTGTCTTCTCTACTTATATCTGTTTGTCTTGTGAACTTAGGTTTTTACTAATTCTAAAGTATTCTTTTCTCGGTAGAGTTACCAATAGGAATTTAGGAGAGCATATATATGAGTAATTAGTATATTTCAGTGGAAGCTTTTCCTGTTATCCTGTTTGCCTGCACAACAGTCTCCTTTACAATTATTTAGCCCTGTGCTATTCCACAAAACAGTATAGGCAATATGTAAATGGAATGGGTCTGGTTATATTTGAATAAACTTACTTACAAAAGAGTCAAAAAACAGCATTTGACACATAAGACTAATATCAACTTACTTCTTGACATTGTGAGTGCTATATGAAAAATATATTCTACAATCTGGATTGCCTCAGGACTTATTTATGAGACTCATTGGTGAGACCACATAAACCTATAATGCAACAAAAGGTTTCCATTGAGCCTTTCTCCATCCTAGCTCTTCTAGACTTTTCCATCTGACTGGGGCAGGCTGGAGGTGGGTGACAAAAACCTGGGCTGACCTAAATAGTCAAAGTTAGATTCATTTGTTTGAAGTCAAGAGCAACATCTGATGCCACGTTGGAAGCTCTCTTTAATGACATTCTGACTTTCATGCTTGCTGGTTTCTGAGCAATAAACTCATGTCAGACTTCAATTTACTATTGAAAATCAAGTTTGCATAAAAAAATTAACTGTCACAACACAAATCATATGGTTCTACATATGTGTGTGTATCCATCGCACTGTCATTCCAGAATAAACATGCATACCTTCTGTACATAAATATATTTCTCATTCATGAGTTTTCTGAAAGCAAAATAGCAATTTCCATGTAACACAAAGAAAACTTTTTTTGCATTTTCTAAAGACCCAACTAATGATGACAACTGTAGACTATGAGGACCTTCAGCCATGCCTGCTCACACTCATGACCTGTGCAAAGCCAAGACCCCAAAGACTAGTCTGCATTCCTTGATTTTAATGCCTATAAGAGTTCTATTTCTTTCTGTGGTACAATGTTTGAATAATTTCCATGAATATTCCCTGAAAGAGTCCTGAGCAACAATGTTGAGTGAGTACTGAGTCCTGAGCTCAATGATGATCTGAACTTGGAAACACTTGCTACTCAACTTGCCAGCAGGCAAAATGACGGGATCAGGGCTTCTTGGCTTCTGCCTGGAGGTAAATCATGAGACAAATTATTAATTGCTATCCATTACTGCAAGTGAAGCAGTACTCTGAGATGGTGGCTTTTAAATTTGAATTTATATATGCAAATTACCTCCTGCTAAAAATGAAGATGATTAGATCTGAGGAACAGACCAAAATTCTACAATCCTAACAAGCTCCAGGTGATGCTTTTGTTGCTGGGTTACAACTCGCAATTTGAGTATCACTGAGAACTTGAAAACAGAAGACCAGGGGTGTAAGGCATTGCCCTTGTTTTGTCAATTACTGAGACATCTCTGTTGGATGCTTTAAATGGAAAATAACTTCCTGGTTTCAAAGAAAATTTTGCTTCTTGAAAAGAAAGATGCATGTGTTAACCTATGCATTTGGTGTGAATGTCATGTAGTCTTTCTGCACGTGGGTATGTTTTTAAGTGTTTGGAGTAGGTCCTTGAATATGCAGGTTAATTATGTCATTGCTTTAGAAATTTCGTTATATCTGGATGCTAGAAAGACTGGCCTTAAGAAAAACAAGTTAACTGTCACATAGTATACATTTGTGTTACAATTCTTCTTATCTCCGTTTTTTCCTTCACTTACCTACCACCTTAAAATTTTAGAACATTTGTCTTTTGTCTTCAAATACAGATTGAAAGTAGACTGAGTGTCATGGCTCAGACTTGTCATCTCAGCCCTTCAGTAGAAGGAGATTTTTAGGAAGAGTGTTCAAGGCCAACATGGGCAAAAAAGTTCACATCTCAACCAATACAAAGCTGGGCATGCAGTCATGCCTGTTAGCCCACCTACATGGGAAGTGTAAATAGAATCACTTTCCAGAAAAAAATCCAAAGATGAATTTCAAGGCAAGTCAAGATCTTTTAGAGAACAGAGTAGAGACAATTATTATAGCCATTGCAGCATTTTCTCTTTTTTGTTCTTTTTGTCAGTCATGGGACTTGAACTCTGGGCCTGGGGCATTCTAGCATTTTCATCCCCAAAGTTCTTCATCTGTCCCTGTTGTACATTTACTAGGTCCTTTACCATATTAAGTTATTTTGAAGTTCTCACTTGATAATTAAAATAGCTTGTATATTTCTTAGTCTAATTATCTTTATTGCCTTCTTTTTTGTTTCTTTTATTATTGCACATACCAGGATTTGAATTCAGCGCCTCATGCTTATTTGGCTGATATTTCATCCTTTGTCCTACATCTCCATCCAGGCTGGATATTTTGGAGACAAAATCTCATAAAGTCTAGTAGAACTTTGAACTGTAATCCTCTTGATCTCAATCTCTTTAGTAGCTAGGATTAGAGGCATGCATCACCAGGACCCAGCTTCATTGCTTTTCTTTTCCTTTTCTTTTTTAAAAAAGTTATGTTTAAGTAGCTATACAATGTATCAGTTTATGAGTATCATGTGTATATCTAACATATTTAATGTTTCTTGATCAATAACACTTCTTTCATTATTCTCATTGTCTTATTTATTAACATCCTGTTTTATTTTTCTATGTTTCTTGTAATTTTTAACATAATGCGTGATAAACATTACAAGTGAAAGTAAATAATGATTACAACTGAAACAAAGCATGTGGCTTTGTAATCTAGCCATTAGCATGAGATATTGAATCACTCTAGTCAGAAGTTGGGCTGTGTTTTAGTTTTGATATTACTATTATTATTTCAGAACATCACAAACTTCACCTTGTTGTGATAGATTGACATTAGAGTACAAAAGGGTCTTCAAAGTGTTGCTTCATGTTTGATTTTCAGCCCTGGAATCTGGGCCTCATGAGTGTGGCTTCCTCAGCCTCCTTTCATGACCTTCCATAGACTTAAGTCTTGATAGTTTCCTATTGCTTCTGCAGTGTTATCAGACTATGCTTAATGGGTGTGCATTTAAGTGGAACTAATAAACTTCTTTGCCATTATTCTCCCCCCAAAGAATTGTTACTTCGTTTCGGTGATTCTTGCAGACTCTGTTAGTTCCCATATTGCCTAAAGTCTTTCCCTTCTTGCATGACAAAGGGAAGAAGAAATGGCAGATCACTGCTTATACCTAACCTATTGGGGAGGGAATTATCTGGTCTTTTCTGAATGTTTACCAAATGTACACTGTGATAATCTATGGAGAAGATGTTGCCAGTCAGTACAATTTTCTTTATATTAATATCTCCAGAACTAAACTATCCTGTTGTCCCATTTTTTTCTCCTTAAGAATGAATAAAATTGTGTCTGGTCTCTCCTTATGGGTGTTTGATAGCTACCTCTTCACTGCTCAGCCAACAGTGAAATAGTGAAATAGTTCATGTGCATGTTTCTCCTTGGGTGAATTATCACTATTTGAGATCATTCCACCTGATTACATATCAACCTTAGTTATATAAAGGCTTCAACAAGAGCTGTGAGTTTATAGATTTTTCTCTTTTCTGATTGTTAAGGTAAGAGTGGTATTTTCTTGTGACTTTTCGCATTCTAAATCACAGATGTCCACAAATGTGTTTGAGAGAGAAATAGAGCAAAGCATGCTGGAAGTTAATACTTTTGATGTGAGACTAGAAGATCAAATACAAAAACTGGACAGAAGCAACAAATACTATTCCATAAAAGGACAAATTTGTGAAAAGATACAGAAGTAAAAGATAACATACTACCCAAAATATAATAGACTCTGTTAAGGATGTTCAATATTTTGTATGTGCTTGTGTCAGTTCCTGAAACATTTTTGCTGCAAGCTAACACTTTACCACTTGAGCCACAGTGCCACTTCCAGCTTTTTTCTGACTAATTTGAGATAAGAGTCTCATGGACTTTACTTATCAGGATAGCACCAATCAGGATCTTCAAACAGCCTCCTGAGTAGCTAGTATTATAGGTCTGAGCTGCTGGCACCAGGCAAGATATTCAACTTTTTTTTTTTTTTTGCCAGTCGTGGGCTTGAGCTCAGGGCCTGAGCACTGTCCTTGGACTTTCTCAAGGCTAGAGCTCTAGCCCTTGAGCCTCAGCACCATTTCTGGCTTTTTTCTATGTATGTGGTACCGAGGAATCGAACCCGGGTCTTCATGCATGGTAGGCAAGCACTTTAACCACTAGGCCAAACTCCCAGCCCAGGATATTCAACTTTTATGTTAATATTCAAGTGAAGGCCCTGAAGAGATTTAAGTAAAGGAGTCAAATAGTGAGACAATATGAAATTCTGATCTTATTTAGTGGAGGACAGAGCATAGTTAGAGTAAGTGTGGGAAAACCAATTTGGAAGTTTTACAGTAACAGTGCAAGCAATTCTTCCAGGACCATTTCTGTAGAAAGAAAAAGATGCGGGGGGAGGGGAAGAGTGGCAGTTTGACCTAGTGGTAGAGTGATTACCTAGCATGCACAAAGACCCAGGTTTGATTCCTTAGTACCACATACATAGAAAAAAAGCCAGAAGTGATGCTGAGGCTCAAGTAGTAGAGCTCTAGCCTTGAGAAAGTCCAAGGACAGTGCTCAGGCCCTGAGCTCAATCCCAGGATGGGCAAAAAGAAAAAAAGAAAAATATGGATTCAGGGCAGCTTGAGAAATAGAATCAATGAGGACTTGGTAGATAAGTTTGTCCATGCTTTAAATAGAAAGAAACCAAATAAACAAGGTCAACACCTATGTGAATGGGAATTGAGGAACTGCAATGTAATAAAGAAGATCCATGTCATTTAACAGTAAACTAGAAAGATCATTCAATATTTCCCACATATCCATAGTTTTCCTTAAACACACAGAAACATTAATATGAGGAACTTCTTTCTGGATACCTCAGTGACCGATGCAAACTCTTCACGCAAACTTGAACTCAGAGTATTTTGTGCTTGCACATTTGGCCTGCTCTTTGCTGGCATTGTGCCACTTCAGATTTTTCTGCCCTATCTGGTTTCAACCAGCATCCTCTGGATCTCTATGTTTTGAGATTACAGAAGAGAGCAATTGGCTGGCTCCCAGGCGTAATGTTACATCTCTTAGATGTTTAGAATTCCTTTTCCAGTTGCTGGGATCCTATCTCTTAGTGCCTTCCCTACCCCCACCCATACTTCCTAATTTTACTTTTAAAAATAATCTCCTTCCTCTTCTTTTTTTCTTCCTCTCCCTTCCCTTCTTTTTCTTTTATCTGTCTTCGGCCTCTTCCCCACTCTCTTTCCCAATGTTTGAGCTTTGTTCAAACTGATTATAACTATATAAGAATTTGTAGACACATACAAAATATATATGCTTTAACTTCTTTTTTCTTTTTTATAATACTTATACCTCCAACACCTTGAACACTAGACGTTGAGTGGGCACCAAAAATAGTTACTGAACAAAATAATGAAAGCATGAACTAAATAGTGAAAGTAAGTGCCTTATAATATCTGACATCTTTGCTCAGGTATTTATCCCCTAGGTTTTATCCTGTAAATGTTTTTCTTTGTCTTCTGGTTTGCTAATAGCTTTCAGAACTGGGTCTTTAAAAGAGAACAACTTCCAACATAGGGTCTAATGAGTATCCCTGTTACATTGGTTCACCCTTTATGCCCCAATTTCTGTGATTCCTCTTCTATTTCCCAAACCAGACAAACTTATATATAAGACAAAGGTTACTGAAATCAAAGCAGTGACAATAGGGAATAAACCAAATAGGGGAAAAAGGGAAAAAAAGAAATAACTGCAAAACAGAGAGGAGGGGGGGGGAGAGGGTAAAAAATGAGAGAGAGTATAACACTATTCACAAAGAAATATACTCATTACCTTACTTATATAACTGTAACCTCTCTGTACATCACATTTGCAATAAAATTAAAAAATTAAAACAAAATATTTAAAAATAAATGAAAGGGAACATCTAGATTTTCTTCTCATTCCTTTTTAGCATTTGAAAAAATATGAATAAAAGTAAAGAAATATCAATTCAATTTCTTCTTTGCCCACCATAGCATTGGATTATATCATTGGATTATGTTAATTATTTGCTATAATTATAAGTAATTATGTTGATTTGTTTGAATTATTGAGGGGCTCAACTATTTTCACCACAATTTATTTGATTTCTGAGCCCTACTAGGAAAATGTTTAAGTGCTTAGTTTTTAAGTTTCTGGCAGTGCCTTGATAAATATTAAGAATTCTTTGAAGCAGGTACTTTTTCTTCAGAAAAATGAAACAATGAGACTTTAATATATAAATTTACTTCAAAATACTTTACACAATGGACAGTAAAATTTATTCTTTTTTTTTGTGGTCATGGGCTTGAACCCTGAGCTCTTCAGCTCAAGGCTACTGCCCTACTCTTGATTCACAGCCCCACTTCCCACTTTCTAGTGATTAATTGGAGGTAAGAGTTTCATGACTTTTAACCCCAATCTTCAGATTTCAGCCTCCTGAATAGCTAGGATTACAGAAGTGAGCCACCATGCCCGGCTTTAAATTTTATTCTTATTGTGTTAAATTCCTTAGGAAAAGGATTTTATTTCTTTTCTTTTCTTTTTTTTGTGGGTCATGGAACTTGAACTCTGGTCCTGGGCACTATCCCTGAACTCTTCAGCTCAAGGCTACCACGATAACCCTGAACCACAGCCCACTTCCTATGTTTCTCTCGATTAATTGGAGATAAGAGTCTCGAGTTCTTTAGTGCCTGGGTTGGCTTTGACCCACAATTCCCAGATCTCAGCCTCCTGAGGAGCTAGGATTACAGGTATGAGCACTGCATCCAGCTAGGGTATTATTTCTTAAACCTCCTAGGCAACAACATGAATATTGTATGACAACACAATTACAGCCTTAATGCTTTGAATCAGCTTCTATACATTTAGAATTATGTTTACTTTACAGGATTTCAGAAAACTTTGGAGTAGTGTTTCTTTTGTAAAGAAGATGGGCAAAACAACAAATATGTACAAAAGAGAACACATTAAACTTTTTGACAAAGGCATAGAAAATTCTTCTACATTATTAATTATAATTATTAGTTACAGTATTTTTTCTTTTTCATTAAAGAATTTATTAACATTGATTTTTACATCATATTTTAAATGACAAGTTTAACAAACAAGTGTTCAAGGAGGGAATCTCTAATTACAATCACTGGGACTTAGTATTTAGAACTTAATCAAAATTAGGCTAAGGGTTTGTATGTCATAGAAACATATTAATTTATGAAATAAAACATTATGTCTATAGAGTCATAGGTTTTTATGTCTAGTTATGTTTATATTTCCATTACCATGTCCATAGCATTGGGTATGCAGTTATTGAGTCCTCGCTCTTGTAGTCTTTGGATTTAATAGCCACATATTAAGGATACTATTTTATATTCCATAAAGTCACCACAATCTCCACTTTAGAAGATACTCTGATGGAAATAATGGATTAATGTTGTGAGGCTTTGATCACATTTTCAATCATTATTTATTTCATATGTGCTTCTATTAAAGGCATTTCACTTAATATGTATTGTTGATTCTTTACTGATAAACTCATAGGCAACAGCACTCTAATTTAAGCTTATTTTCACATACATGTTTATTACATATGTATTGAAAGAGCCTACCTATCAGGAAAGTTGCAATCAATAGAAACTGTTCCAGAAGAAGCTTAGACTTTGGCAGTAATTGAAGATCTCAAATCAGTTCTTTTAAATGTGCTTAAAAGGCAAAAAAAAAAAAAAAGGGACTAGGAATGTGACTTAATGGTAGAGTGCTAACCTTAGCATCTATGAAGCCCCGGTTTTAATTCCTCAGCACCACATAAACAGAACAAGCTGTAAGTAGTGCTATGGCCTAAGTAGCAGAGTGCTAGCCTTGAGCAAAGGAAGCTCAGGAACAGTGCCCAGGCCCTGAGTTCAAGCCCCAGGACTGAAAAAAAAAAAACACTTAAAAAACAACCCAGAAAAAGAAGCAAAAGAAATTTTTTGTCAAATAGAAAATGCTGATATATAAGACCATTTAAATATATAATATTAATATGTTCTTTTACATTAATACATAATAATGGAAGAATTTGCAAAAGTAATTGAATATAAAAACTGGAGTTGAAAAATAAATCAAATGAAAATTTCACTACTGGAGCTTAACAATAGATTTAAACCGGCAGAAGAGAGAATCAGTGCATATGAAAATAGATCAATTTATTTTAATTTACATTTATCTTGGGGAAGGTTCTGGGGCTTAAACTCGGGGCCTGGATGTTGTTCCTGAATTTTGTGCTAAATGCTAGTGATCTACCAATTGAGCCAAATATCCACTTCTGTCTTTTTCTGATTGTTGACTGCAAATAAGAGGCTCATGGACTTTCTTGGCAAGCTTGGTTTAAACTGTGATCCTCAGATCTCAGTCTGCTTAGTAGCTAAGATTACAGGCATGAGCCACCAGGGCCCAGCTAGACCTACATGTTTATATACTATAAAAGCCCAACAAAAGAACTAAGATAATGTAACAGTGTCTTAAGTGGATCTGTGGAACACCATTTACCATGGTCATATATGAATAATGGAAGTTCAATAAGAAAATATGAGAAAGGGCTGGAGGTTACTTAGAACATGATAATATAGCCAGGCACATTGGTACCTTCCTATAATCCAGTATTACAGGCAAACTACTGGGATTTGTTCCCCATCCATTTCCATCTCAAATAATGAGCCAGGTTTTTCTAATCCACTCCTGAAATCACAGCTACAAGAGATACTAAGTGGGAGGATTTTAATCTGTAGGAGGCCATAGGCATAAACACAAGTCCTTCACTGAAATAACTATAAAGATAAAAATGAGCCAAGTGCATGGCTCCAGTAGTATGACTACCCAGGTGGCATTCATGAGGCCCTGAGTTTAAAACTCCAGTATTTTCAATGTTTTAAAAAAGATCATAATTATAATCTTACCGTATTTGAGGGAAAACATATATTTAAGAAATTCAATGAACTCTAGGAATGATAAATTCATAGAGATCTTCATTTAGATACAATAGAGTCTGTATCAAAAACTACAAGCAGAGAAGGAATCTTCATGGGAAGCAAAGAAACACAATTCATCACATACAAAGCATCTTCAGTAGGACTGGCAGTTTGCTTTCTCATCATACTCATGAAATCTAGATGTCAGAGGAATACCATATTCATATTGCTGGGAAAAGGAAAAACTGTCAACCAAGAACACTATTTCTCACAATATTACCTTTCAAAATGAAAGAGAAATTTAGACATTTCCCACCTAAAAAGAAATATTGCTAGCATAGCTGTTCTACAAGAAATGATACATCAAGCTGAAGTAGAGGTCACTACACAGCAACCACAATCTACATGAAGTTTAAAGAACTCCAGGAAAAAATTGGAAAGCCAGTATTAATTTATGCAACAAATCTTTTTTATGTTTTGGGTTTTTTTTTTTTTTGCCAGTCATGGGCTTGAACTCTGGGCACTGTTTCTGAGTTCTCCATCTCAGGCTGCTACTCTTCCACTTGAGCCACAGTGCTACTTCCAGTTTTCTGGTAGCTAATTAGAGATAAGAATCTCAGGGACTTTCGTGCCAGGGCTGGCTTTGAACTGTGATGCTCAGATTAGCCTCCTGAGTAGCTAGGATTACAGGCATGAGCCACCAACACCTGGCTGCAACGAAGTTTGATATCTCAATTTTCTCATAAATCTTAAAGACAACAATAGGAAACAAAATTATAAATTTGTATTAATGGAATTTATATTTAATAGTTAAGAATTATGTTAAATTTTAAAACCAACCAAATAAGCTCTCATATGTGGAATATCATAGTAAAAAATAATAACGAATGAGAGATGGAGACAAATTTTAAGAAACTGAAAGAGTGATTGAAAATGAAAGCAAAGAGAAATGACAGGGTAAATGTGACCAAAGTACATTATATACATGTGTTAATATAGAATAATGAGCCAGGCACAGTAGCTTACAGCTACTTAAGACGCTAAGACCTGATAATGGAGGCTCAAAGCCAGCCCTAGAAAACAAATTCAAGAGATACTTTCCCCTAAAAAACAAGCAAAAATCTGCAACTGAAGATGTGGCTCAAGTGGTAGAATATCAGCAGTGAGCATAAAACCTGGGTGAAAGCTCAGGGCCTAAGTTATGCCTGAATGCCAGCACCCCAAAGGAAGAAGGGAGGGAGGGAGAGAGGGAGGGAGGGGAGGGGAGGAGAAAGGAAGGGAAGGGATAGGAAACAGAGAAAGAGGAAGGAAAGAAGGAAGAGAGGGAGGGAGGGAGAGAAAGAGGAGGGGAAAGGAGGGAGAAAATTTTAAAATAATGAAAAAATGTTGAGAGAAATAAGACAGAATAATAGGTGAATACAATTCGTATGATCAAAGTACATTGTGTGCATGTATGGAAACATTTCAAGGAAAGCTCTTTGTATAATTAAAACATGCTAATATTATATAAGTAAATAGAACAAAATACCCATCAAGAAGATCCAGTAACTACTGAAAATTATTTCACAGCTACTCATCAATTTAAATGTACCGAATGACCTAGAAATTTCACTTGTAGTTATATACCCAAAAGAATGTAAAACAAGTACTCACAAACAAGACAATTAAATATTCCTTTTTCAGAAGTCTTAACACATCTATGTTCTATGTTAATTTATTTAATTTGATCATAGCATATGGTCATATATAAATGGAATATGATAAATTGGTGGTGAAGATACTAAATATTAGAGCTTTAAAAATCCTTATCATAATGATTATCATTCTTTTTCTTTGTGTTTGCCTTAATGATTAGGCTCTATAATGCAGGCAAGATGAGATTATTTTTAAATCTGCTAGAAAGGAATTACTTAGATAGTATCTATATGTACTTTCTCAGAAGGTATAATATATAGAAAGTTGAATCAAGTCCTCTTTCTTGTATATACATGTATCTGAATTGGGAAAGGGAAAGAGACCAACAAAATGGTGAGGCAAAGGACAAAGGGCAAACAAAAGCAACAGCAATACTCACCAGACAATATGTTGGAAATTAACTTTACAGCTTGGAGGGGGAGGGAAAGTAGGAGAAAAACAAGGAGGGGTAACAATGTTTGACAAGAAATGTAGTCATTACCTATGTATGTAACTAATCCCTCTGTATGTCACCTTGGCAATAAAATAAAATTTAAAAATACACACAAAAGAGTCAAATCATAGCTATCAAAACAGATTCATGGTGACCTAAAATTGAATGCATTCAGATGATAATCACTTTAATGAGAGTCAGAAGGTAGGCCCCAAACCATAAACTATAGTGCTGTTGGATGGATGGTTTTCACTACAGTGGCTTCTGTTTACAGTATTGTGTACAGCCAGACTCTGTACACCATTCTCTCTTTCCATGCAAACTCTCGTCCATCAAAACTAAACAGGCAAAACCCTTTGAAATTGCTGTAAAAGTCTTTTTCCTAATGCA
The DNA here is from genome assembly GCF_031878675.1 of Megascapheus bottae. Classification (NCBI taxonomy): domain Eukaryota; kingdom Metazoa; phylum Chordata; class Mammalia; order Rodentia; family Geomyidae; genus Megascapheus; species Megascapheus bottae. Next base: position 12,744,669 of record NC_143517.1, on the reverse strand, counting down.
CAATTCTGAGATCATGACCCCAACATGAAGAACTGTTAGCTTCTTCTCTCACACTGTAGCTCCAAACTCAATGGAGGGGCACAGAACTCTTGAGTCTGCCCCAAAGCTCCTCTCCACAGGCATGAGTTTCATGTCATGTGTTTCAGTCTATAATTCATAACCCTGTGCTTTCTAATACTGAGACCACATTGGGGGATAGAAGGAAAAAATAAGCAAGCATGACATCCTGTGAATATTTTGATAGTCATAAATTGTCAGCAAATGAAAAATAAATGATCAATAATTACAGTAGAAAAGATATCTCTTACTGACAGAGATAGCAGGAAAAAAAGAAAGAAAGCACTTAGATTCCAAATTGAAATAGAAGGAAAATTTGATACATTATACAATACAGAAGGGTGCTACCTGAACAAATTGGAAATTTTAATTTTGAATGTTCTAATGTATTACTAACTGAAAAACCAGACCAACAAGCTAGATAGCCATGATGGTCACAGGGCTGTCTATGAAAGGATAAACTCACATGCCGTAAATATGGTGTATAGACATTTATAAAGTATATTTATAGTCTAGTATCTAGACATGTGTAAACTGTATACAGTTAAATTGATAATAACTTATTTGATTTTATTTTCTTCTTGATATTTCTTTTTACTTTCACAGTTTTAACAGTGCAGTACACATTTGTTATTTTATGCATACTTTATTCACTATTAACGTAATTATCTTTGCACAAAATTTCCAAGTACCACATGATTTGTATGAAGTGCTTGCTTCAACAACTTCCATGCTGGATTCTGAGATAGTAAGAACACTACAATTTTTCAGCCATGGATTTTCCTGGAGGGAGTGGGGGTAGAAATGACAGCATCTTGAATTTGCTTAATGCCAGTAAAGTGGTTTGAAGATGAAAATTGCTTCATAAGTGCTAAGTATTGTTATTGATCATTAAGAATCACTCGACATAGCACAAGTGATTCTCTTCATTACTGACATGAAAGCCATTTTCTCTAAGCAAAAGGGTAAGGACTTTTTTCATATAATATTGACATTCTAGGAAATGTGCTACTGGGAGCTGTCGTATGCTAGAAACATTCATCTTCCCTTTTATTTAAGCCCTGTTGTTAGAATTATATTTTGCGAAGTCAGGTCTACAGTTATTTGTGTCAATGCTAATAGTGCTATGTTATTAATATTACATAAAACTGCTGTATCAGTACAATTTTAAAGACACAATATTTTTCAAGAAAAACATTTTGGATGATTATATTCAGGTCAGTTTAGGCTAGGTACTGTTTTACTCAGTATTGGATTGGTGGTGACTACATCCAGGAATGATACCACTGAGATAGAGGGTTGAGAGAGGAGTAAAAGGGTAGAGATTTTATGGGGGCTGACAGAGCTCTGCTGAAAGATGTTTTCTGTGTTTTTGTCCTGATTTATTTTTTGGCATCTAAGTATTTCATAGGCATTCATTTCTTAATGATTACTGTAAAGCAAGGCTCACTGTCACATTTGTTTGACAAAGGAACTGAGACTCAAAAGTTACAGCAACAAGGTCAGTCAGATAATGTTTCTAAAAAGTACCATATTATTCTTTGGAAGGATAAAGAGGTTTGCATTTCCCTGCTCAAGCAACAGGAGTTTCACTGAAAAAAATGAAGACACTCGAATGAGAAAAAAAATCATTACACCTCCTGTGCTATGTGATGATAAAGATTATGTCTCATTAAGCAGAGAGCCCTTCATTGCATGACTTCAAGAGTGCATGATAGAAATAGAATAGGATCAAGAGTAACAAAATCTCACTCAGGCAGAGTGGTTGATATCTATAATCCCAATCTTGTAAAGTCTGTGGAAAGAGGATCAGAGTTCCAGGCTAGACTAGGACATGTAGGGAGACCCTATCTTAAGATTTTAAAAAAGAACAAATATGTCTACTCATTTCCCTTTTTCTGATTACATACTAGCAGCTACTTCTCTAAAAATTCTGTAAGGAAGATAATGCAGTTTGTCCTCTGCATCCAAGGGGAGAAATAGATGTTGTAAAAACTGAAGGGTTAATTTTTTATTTTGAGTTTTGCTATCCTCCCAAGTTTAGAACATTCTTTACTACTTTGCCTTGTCCCTTGTCTTATTGAGAGGTTGACAAAGTAGTTGTCACCTGTCTCCTCTGACTTAGTTATCACTCTGCCAGGTGATGGCTAATTCAGCTCATGGGACAGAGGAAAGGACCTTTCTGAGTACACATGTCCTTCACAAATACTCTCTCAGTTTCACAGCTTCCATAAATCTGTCCATTCACAGTGAAGTATGTGCTTCCACTGAGAAAACACCTTTAAAATATTACTCTCTATTTCTATTCCACAGGAAGAAAATTTGCAACACTTCATGAAACTTTTTTCCAAGTTCTGAAAATAGTACCTGGATCCAGAAGGTTACATATCTGACATGATTCATTAAGTTCCAAAAGCCAACTCTCCCCAGGTGGTGCCCTTAAGAAAGGTAAACACAAGGGGTGGGAGTTTGGCCTAGTGGTAGAGTGATTGCCTGGCATGCACAAAGACCCCAGTTTGATTCCTCCATATCACATACATAGAAAAAATCTGGAAGCGATGCTGTGGCTCAAGTGTTAGAGAACTAGGCTTGAGAAAGCCCAAGGATAATGCTCAGGCTCTGAATTCAAGCCCCAGGACTGGCAACAAATAAATAAACAAATAAAGAAAAAGAAAGATGGATTCAAGTTGCAGAGAGAACCCACAGGAACCTGTCTCAAATGTTCTGAAGGAATTAGTTTGTTTGCAAATGAATACTCTTGTTTGAAGAACAAATTCATAATTAATAACCTTTCATTCATAAACACTCTACAAATGGATAGTAAAATAAATCTATTTAGAACCTTTGTTTTTGTTGTTGTTTTTTGGTCAGGTGTGGGGCTTGAACTCTGGGCCTAGGCATAGCCGCTGAACTCTTAAGCTCAAGGTTAACACTCTACCATGTTGCGCCACAGTGCCACTTAATGTTTTCTGGTGTTTAATTGGAGATAAAAATCTCACAGACTTTCAGTCCAAGGGCTTTGAACTGTGATCCTCAGATCTCAGCCTCCTGAGTACCTAGGATTATAGGTGAGAGCCATTGCCCCAGCCTTTTCTGAAACTCTGTACCTGAGATGTTCTCCAAATTCAGAAACAGGCATGGTGGCACCCACCAGTAAAATACCAGCTACTATGACAATGGAGGCTTGATGATCACAAGTTCAAGGCTATCACAGGCAAACACTGCAGGAAAATCATGTCATAAATAAAATGAAACCAAAAAGATATGTGGCTCAAGTTGTAAAGCATTTGTTTAGTAAGTATGAGGTCCTGAGTCCATTCCCTAGAGCCATTAAAAGAAGGTAAGAGGCTAGGAGGGGAAGGGAGAGGAGGGGAGAGTATTGGGAGGGATAAGGAGAAGGGAGAAGGGGAAAGGAGGGGAGAAGAGCAGAAGGGAAGAGAAGGAAACAATCTCCAGTTTTGGAACCAGTTTAACATGTCCAAGTAACTAATGTCCATATCATCAGTACTACTAATAAGAAATTTCTATAATGTAGGAGTATGACATTAGGATCTTCAATCCAAAGTTTCTCAGGGCCACAAAAATACTCACAGAAATACCACTTCCATTAGAAATAAACCGTCATAACTTGTTTTAGAATATACTGTATCTCAAAGTCAAAACTCATTGACTCTACACCTGAGATATTTTTTTGTTGAAAGGTGAGAAGTTACCTTTTAGTGCACATTAGGAGATAATGGATTATAATACTGACAGTGGACAACAAAAACTATATCCAAAAATATGCAATATTAGTCAACCTGGGAAAATATTAATTTAGTTTTAATACCAGTTAGAACTTTAAACTCTCATGTAAAGAAAAAGGATATCTTTCATAAAGTAAAACTTAAATACTTTTCCACAGTTTTTAAGATAGCAAATTGAGGTTATTGGGAAGAAAGCGTCAGCTTCCACTGTACAATTTAAGCTGCCAATTTGATTCAAGACTGTCAGTGCAACAGTGAGTGACTCTGATTGATCCTCAGGCTGCAATCATTTTATTGTTTCTGCCCCCAGTTAGCAGGAAGAACAAGTATAAACAGCCCATCGTGTTGCTTACAACAAAGCTGAGTTTCTCCAGCAATAATACTGGTTGTAGTCTTACTCCTTTTTTTAAAATCAAAACTCATTCTATATATTCAGACTAAGGATGTATATTAGAACTTATTCTGCTATCTGGAGTTGTTGTCCAAGTTGAAATAAAAAGTAGCGCATACAGACAAAATACTTACAATGCACACACATGAAAAAATAACACCACACTAAATATTTAGGCAATTTATCAACTTTCAAAAACCTATGTGGATCTGCATGCCACATTATTTGGGCTTTACATTACACACTATGTCTATGACACCAGTGTTTACTGAGTGATGGCAAAACAAATACTTTGTTATTCAATCACTTCTACACTTGTGCCAGGTGAAGAATTGCCTGACACTGTGAAAAAGATTATGAAAACCTATCTTTGGCCATAACATGTATATAGTATATATATATATGGCAAAGAATTTTCAGCAGCTCATGCTTTTTTACTTAATAAACACATTTTTAAAATGTTTTTCTGTAGATTAATTCTAGTTGCTATGAACATTTAGTTGACTATTGTTTATTATTCATTTGGGGCCACTATAATGAAATAAATATCTGACATAAGCTCGTTTTTTAAAGAAAAGAACTGTGTTTAGCTGATAGTTCTAGAAGTTAAAAGGCTCTGAGTTGACCTCAATTCCATATTATTAAAGTTAATCTTTGCCAAATTGTATCCACAGTGTATCAGTGGAAATCATATTTCAAAACAAGGAGCCAAGTGGGAGATTAATGGACATTCCACAATCTTTTCCGAGAAGACAGCCTTCATTGACCTAAACATCACCCATTGAGCCTTATCTCTTAAAGCTTCTGTTACACCTCTCAATGTCACTATCCTGGGGATCACATTTCCAACACGCAAGTCTTTAGGGGACAAACATTTGAAGCATGGTATTCTCTAGAAATTCTTAGAAGCAAATAATTTATGAAGATGCAATTTCTCCTCTCTAGTCCTCATATTATCTACTCATTCCTACACATAAAGTAACACTGTTCCTATTGTTGTTTTCCCATATTGTTGGATTAGCATCCATTAGTTGTAGAAAGTGGGGGATGCCTTTGGACCTGTCTTTATGTAAGTATTCCAGGTACCTTGATCCTCACTCTCTTTACACTCCTTCTCCACTTTCCAATTCCAACAAGTTTCATTGTTCCATTTTCACATATTTACATGAAGTATTTTCACCATATTCCTCTCCATCCACCTCTCTCAGAACTGCATCTTTCAATAGATTGTTTGCTTAATGTCTTTTGTTTTTTTATTCATTTCTGTCTGTGCTCATTCTGGCAATATCTGTTTATCTCAGGAAATTAAGAAAGATACCATCTTCATTATATCCCTAATAACTTTTGGTATTATACATTCTCTCTGTCACAGAGTAATCTTTCCAGTCTTCTTGTTTAAGGTACTGCTTCCTTTTCAAAGATACTGTGTTTGGACATTTAAAAAAAAATTCTGTCATGCTAAATTTTCATTCTTTTTTTTTAAAACTCTGTAACCTTATTTTATCTTCAAATTAATCAGTTGTTCATATCACAGGCCAGTAAAATCCCCCTAGGAAGGGAAGATAACGCATCATCTTAGTCTTTTCAAGCCCTTCAATTTTTGCTACCACTACTCAACTTGGTTACAAAACTGTAAAAGCAGCCACAAACCCCATGAATTGATATGGCTGAGTGCCAGTTAAACTTTGTTTATAAAAGGCAGATGATAAAACGAATGTGAACAACAGGGCATAAGGTTTTGAATTCTGTATTACATCCTTGTTCTCTCATTTGTATGGGATCTTTTATACACTCCCTCTTGGTTTCTCTTCTCTTTTGCTCTACTCTTTAATCATTATTTTCTCCTGAGTTTAGTCACTAACATCTAACTCATATCTGATGTTTTGTGTCTGGTGAAAATGGCCAATTTAGGAGGGCTAAATGTTTGAATACGTGGAAGTTTTCTTAGGTTATATACTTTGCCCACATTGCTCACTATAATCTCATCATACAGTTTGATTTATGTAGAAACTGTGTGTGTGTGGGAGAGAGACAGAGAGAGTATCACATGCACAGACAAAGGAGACAAAGAGAAGGGGGAAATTGAAACAGCAATAGAAGCATAGAGAAGCAGTAGTTAAGATCTGTCTATTTACGAACTACTGTTGGATAAGGCTCCTGTTTTCTGATGATGATGATGATGATGATGATGATGATGATGATGATGATGATGATGATGGTCCTAGGACCTGAACTCAAGGACTGGGTACTCTCCATGAGACTTTTTGCTCAATGCTGGTACTGTATCACTGGAGCCAAAGCTCCACTTCCAGGCTTTTTAGTGGTGAATTGTTGATAAGGCACCCATGGACATTCTATCCAGGCTGGCTGTGATCCCTAAATCTCAGCCACTTGAATAGCTAGGATTACACACATGAGCTACCAGTGCCTGGTTCAGTCTCCTGTTTTCAGCCAGATATTTCCAGACCAGACTTTGCCTCATTTCAAGGCATAAGTTTCAGACTCTTAGATTTCCTTTGGTCAGTCCTACCATCTGTTAGCTCCTTCTATCTATTCCCAATCTTTAAGTTCATTAATGACATTCTTATCCACAAATGGGCACCTCTATCATATTCTTTATTGCTATCAAAGTTAATTTTGCAATTCCTACCCTAATATTTGAGTGTTCCATGAAAGAAAAGGATACAAATATATTTTTCCAAGTTGAATTCTTGGCTACCCTTGGTATATGAGATATGCTGGAATCCTTAGCTAATATAATGTGTAAATTACAAATAGCACCTCATCATTCGTAAATCACAAATTCTATTTTGCCCTCAAAAGTCTCATCTTTTTCAAGATTACTTTAAAACTGGAAAACTATCAAGTTCTCATTTAGAACTGATTTACTAATCTATTAATCCCACATGCACCTAGGACAAAAAGTAGACACCTCAAATTTTATAACCATTTTTTCCTTTCCTGTGGATGTATATATGTAGCATCTTAGAGTTCCAAAGAAAAATTACCTGAATGTTTTCATGTATTTATCTTAATTTACTTGACAGAATTTGTGTGTGTGAGTGTGTGTGTGTGTGTGTGTGTGTGTGTGTGTGTGTGTCTGTACTAGAGCTTGAACACGAGGCCTGGGCACTGTCCCTGAGCAAAATTTGCTCAAGGCTAGTCCTCTACCACTTGAGCCACAGCTCTATTTCTGGCTTGTTTGTGGTTAATTGAAAATAAGAGTCTCATGGACATTTAAGAAACAAATGAAGTTAAAAAATTAAAATTTGTTGGAAAAGTAAGGTTGCCAACATTATTTTGACCAGTAAGTTGATTAGTTTGGCAAGGGCCAACTTTTCTCATAGCAATTTAAAAAGAGATAAAGATCAGAATAACCATAGCCCATCTTTACTGGGAAAGGACCCTTGATCCTATTGAACTGGCAGATATAGGTCATATATGTATTTCACATTATATGTAAAATGTAAACAAAAAATGTCTCATGAACTTTCCTAACCAGGCTAGTTTTGAGCCACTATCCTGAGCACTTGGCCTCCTAAGTACCTAAGATACCAGGCATAAGCCACCTGCACTCGGCCTTAGGTATGATTTTTATTCACAAACGAGTGACAATAAATTGAATACACCCTGATATTTCTATTCTAGCTTATAATTTAAAATCTGATTTCATAAAAAGTGATTTTACTTCTGGGAAATGAATCTATCTGCAGTTTTATTTTCCCTCTAGCATTTATCAATGCCAAACTTCTATCTCAAACTTAATTCTTTCTTTTTTCAAACCTCTTTATACCTGTAAGTTTCAACTACTTACCTTAGTTTTCTAGCATGGGTAATTGAAAGACCTATGAAATAGTTTAAATTCCAAAGTTATAAAGTTATTTGTGTTTCCGGCTCTCCTGTTCCAAAATTAGAGAAATTTATCTTTCCTTAGGTGGTGATTTAAATTGCACTATTTTGTTTAATTTCATAATCATATTATGTTCTCCACTTTCATAGTGATATTGGTACAGCTTGAACATGTGCCTTTATTGGAAATATTATTCACTCTATTCCTTACTTTTGAATTTGTGCCTAAATTACTGTAAGAAAATCTTCAAGTCAAAAAGACTTACTTTAAATCCATTTCAGAGATGTCAGGCTATGGTTTCTTGGCTTCATATTCTTGCTCAGAACATCATGGCAGCAGGAATGGAATAAGTGAAGCAGGAATTTGTTCACCTCATGGTGGACTGTAAACAGAGCATGAAACAGGAACCAGGAGTCAGGAACCTATCAAAGCACACCCCAAATGATCTGTTTTCTACTAAAGTTTTCACCACTATTTAAAATAGTTCCATCAACTGGCATTGAACACAAGAGTTCAACATAAAATGTTGTCATAAAAACTTGTCATTAGGAAATAGTGGTAATCAATCTTTATTTGTTGTTAATGTATTATCAGCTGAGAGTGTTAAATTACAATAAGCTCATCAGCTCCAATTTTTACAGCTATTACTTTGACATAAGTATTTCAAATATATATTTGAAACTCCTTCTATGCCAATAAAGCAATAGCAATACATTGCTTAACTACAGAATAATAAACATCACTTTAGACAGATTAGAAAACACATTAGATACATGGAGATGTATTTTCAGGAAAATCACGCGTGACGAAATGGTACAAAAGGTATGGAAAGTTTTTTGTTGTTTTGTTGGTTGTGGTAGTTTGCTTCTTAAAAAGACAATTATCAAATATACCTTCAATAGATTTTACATCTGTTCTTGCAGGATTGGTTTTCACCTAGGCAGCTTCCTGATGTAGTTCATTCTCTTCACTTTGGACCATTTGGTTTTTCAATATAAATGAATTATTTTCCTGTTCTTGGTAGCTTGAATGTATTTTTGAAGTATTCATGACATACTTGAATGGAAATATTCTCAAAATAAGGCCTAGTGCCACAGACTTGTTCACAGCCTGTGGTAAGAATCACAAGACAGCAGCCCAGGACTGAGAAGGAACGAGTGGAAGTCCTGGGTCTTAGTATGCTTAAACAGTGGAGCTTCTTGAGCATCAGCTCTGGATATTCTTCTTGTCAAGGAAGCCACAGTTCCAGTCCAATTTGAGTGGAAATAGAAGTAGACTTGACCTCTTGGTGTAAAAGTGTCAGGATTCATGAAGAATATACTGGTCAGACAGAAGATACATCTTTGCCCATAGTTGGGAAATATAAGCCAACATACCACGCATAAAAGAGAAATATGAAAATCATGAAGGCAAATATACATTAAACACTACTATATTGTCATGATAGTTTTCCCAAAAATGAAATGCTTAACCTCTTTAAGAGTCCTGCCTCAAAATTTTCTGGACTTCCACTGAACACTTAGTGTAATATATACATATAACAGATGTTCTATGAGTTTGTTTAAAATCTGTAAAATATGGTTGTTTATACATAATAGCTTTAGCTTTGCCTTAGATTTTTCAAACAAGTTATCATATATGGTGACAAAAAATATTATTTTTAATATGTTATATCAAATTACTGGTAAGAAAGGGTTGTCTGAAAGGAAAACTAGCTTGCCTATGCTGAACACTTTACAGAGAAAAAGAGCAAGTATAAAATGACATAGATTATTTCACAAAATATCTGAATTTAGAATTCCTTGAGAAATTTAAAAGGGGAATCTCAGAAAAACAAGTCAGACTTCCCTTTAAAAGACAAAGAGGGTTGGGAGTTTGGCCTAGTGGTTAAAGTGCTTGCCTAGCATGCATGAAGACCCAGGTTTGATTCCTCAGTACCACATACATAGAAAAAAAAGCCAGAAGTGGTGCTGAGACTCAAGTGGTAGAGCTCTAGCCTTGAAAAAGACCAAGGACAGTGCTCAGGCCTTGGGCTCAAGCCCAGGACTGGCAAAAAAAAAAAAAAAAAACAAGACAAGGAAAAGGCAGTAGTGGGGAGGGGAAGATGTGGAATAAAGTCACAAAATACAATGCGTATACCGCAAAGATTAAGAAAACTAAGGGAAGGAGTAGGGCTGGAAGGGAGAGCAGAGAATGTTGAAAGGGGTGACACTGATCAAAATTTATTATATTCATAAACTGCTTTATTGAATGAAAACTGATGTCATAACTCCTTAAAGAAAAAAAGAAAATTTTTTAAAAGTAAATGAATATTTTATTAATTAGACTATAAATACTAAACATACAAGCCACAAAAATATAGCTAAAGTCTTTTCTGAAGATTAAAAATAATGATATAATTCAAGTTATACTTTATTTTAAAAATTATAAATTCATTTACTAAATTTTTTTGGTACACAATAAATGGCATCTTATAAGCAAGTCATTTTGGAGGAATAAACACGAAAACCAAAAGAATTTCCTTATGCTGACTCTCTCAAACGTGATTAATACATATTCTCCTCTAGGGGAATATAAAATGCATACCATGAGCCACAATCTGATAAAAAAAACTATTGTATTTCATTTCCTTTTATGTATAAATAGTATTTAAGATTATACATGTAATCTATGTGCAAAATACTACATCTTATAGGTATTTCCAGATTAGCTTTCAAAGAAATCATTTAAACATAAAATACTCAGCTTTGTTGAAGAATTATTATTCTGCCTTACAATGGCCACAGAGAATATAGTATTTTCTTTCCCTCATACATGCCAGTATTCGTTTGCAATTTAAATTCACCTTTATCTCTCGACAACATAAAACTTTAAGTAATGCTGAAGAAACAAAAACCTCCTTTTATGAAATTCAATATAGACCTTATTTTTTTATTGCATCACAGATACATCGCCTTATTTTTTTATTGTGGGCTCAGAACTGTTAGCATGATCACAGTGACTATCAGAGAAACCCTAAACACTCAGTGGCTTTCTCACTGGGTTCAACAATTTCTTTTCCACCTGCCCTCTGCAGTTCTCTTCATGACAGTTCTCTTGGGACATCTCAGGATGATGATCCTTTTCAAGATGCCTATGGATTATTGAATTCTGAATCTCTTATAGCTTATTACTAGGAATATAAAGCATTTCTACTTTCCAGTGACTTTTTTCTCCTATATTTTATTGTAATTAATAAATAGAAGGGTTACATTATATTCACCAGATAGAAGGTGCGTTACTTCACATACATTGATACCCTTTCTCATGTCTTGGTCCCCATTTCCCTCCCTCCCCCCCTCCCCCGCCCCAGCCCTCATCTTGTTTTCCTCCCTTAATAGTGACTTTTTGTTTTATTATGCTGGTATACTGTTAGCCACAAAATGGCAGATGATCCTGCAGCCAATTGCTTCTATTGGATGAAATCCATACATAATAGAGCTGTTTTCAAATCTAAATATTGGCCCCTTGGTTTTTCTTCATTGCCTTTGTTTTTTGCTTCTATTACTGTTTTCCTAGGCTATCACTTGCTGATTGCTTCAACACATTCTCTACTAGCATGCATCTTTCGTATTGATTTTTCCTAAATTATATTATACATTAGCTTAAAATTCTTTATTGGCCCCTATGACCAACAGGAGAAGCAATAAAATAAAACAGCCCAATTTTGTCTTAGATATTTTATGCAATCAAACTATTCACAACATTTTTCCCCTTTCCCTGCCTCTTTCCTTTCTTCATCCCTATTTTATGTCTTTCTTTCCCAAGTCTACTAATTTCAGAAATATATATTAACATTTTACTTATTAAGTACTAGGAACTTTCTTATACTCTTGTATGAAAAAAGACTGTCTTCTCTTAGCTATGTAGCCTAGTGAAATGGGAGACTTCCAGCACTCAGTAATTCCCAGTGAATGCAACTACGACACATGCTACACTTCAGCCAGCATCTAATAAGGATTTGACCTAAGCTAAAGACTGAGAAGAAAAATGTTTCAAGCATTATTACTATAACATGGCACAGAGTACAAAGGTCAAATGTTGTCATTTACAGCATCACCAGTGGTTCACACTTGTAATCCTAGCTACTCAGGAGGCTGAAATCTGAGGAGCACAGTTTAATGCCAGCCTACACAGGAAATTCTCTGAGACATCCCCAATTTAGCTTCAAGCCCAAAGACTAGTATACACACACACACACACACACACACACACACACACACACACACACACGTGTGTGTATAGACTCACATGCACACACACACACAAACATACACACATATGTATAGACTCACACGCACACAAACACCCATATATACATGATCATTTTCACTCATTCAATTGAAGATATAAGATACAATGATAATTTGGGAGAAGCAGAAAAGAACATAAAATAAAGAGGCCTCTTTCTTTAGTAATCAGTTGTTCAATAGTCAAATGAGTCAGCTTTTGCCTCTCATAAACACTGACCCTTTGAATGTAATGTTAATACATGGTGAACATATCTACACAATCTTGGAATATGTGTGAGGTTTCATGGTAGATATATGTGTATCATAATAGGCAGAAACCTTACATGTTTTATTATGATTTCAACTAAATTATAAATGACAACTAAATTTCCAATTAAAATAGAATCAATAAACAGAAAAAAATCATGATTGAATAAAATCTCCCTTTCTGGGCGGCTATTTGTGGAGGTATTTGAAATAATGGAAAGTTGCATCTTTCGTTTCTAAGTACAGAGATGTGTGAATTAGATACAAAAAGATATACAGATTATATTTCATGAAAATCAAAAATCTACACTAGAAGGTGCAGATTTCTGAGAACCTTATTTTCATTCTAGTAAACAAATCGATGGGTTAGTAAAACAAAAACCTGTATGCTAAGATTTATAAAGTTCTTTATGTTCATAACAGGCATGTTATGTATTTCAAACCACTGTTAGAATTATCATTCAAAGAAGTAGAAATAGAAAAATACAGGTTGTACAGGCTGAGCAACTCTAATTTGAAAACTCAGATTGCTAACTGCTCCAAATGCAAAATATTTGAGCACTGACATGATGCCACAGTGGAATATTCTACAGCTAACCTCATGAGGTGATTGCAGCCACAATGCAGGAACACCAAAAACTGTACTAAATTACATTCAATCTATTTGTATAAGGTGTAGCTGAAGAAATAAATTTTATATTTACACTAGGATCCCCTCCCCAAAATATCTCATTAGATATAGGCAAACATTACACAATCCACAATCCAAAGAACTTCCAGTTCCAAGTATTTCAGATAAAGGATACTCAACAAATAAACTTATATAATTATTAGAAATAATTTTAGTTATAGCACTTTAACTATTGTTACTTAGTTTCTAAAGGGATTAGAAATAATTAAGTGTATTTATAATGCAAAGATCTTGTTAATAAAAACAATATAATGTTTCTGAAACCAATGCCCATGTTTAAATCCTGTCTTGAACATACCAGATAAGTTTTATAACTTCAATTATAATTTCTAGATGAAATATTATATAAATCTCTTAGTACATTTCCTAGAATAAAGAAAATATAGTAGAGAATAGAATGCATAAAGAAAGAATCAATATATATTACCAGTCAGACTCCAGTGTTTCATGCCTATAATCCTAGCTGCTCAAAAGACTTGAGATCTGAGGATCACAGTTCAAGCCCATGTTGGAAGGCCCATGAAATTCAACTAAGGAAGTATCTTAGCTGATTTTCAGATCCCCTGAATATTTGACAATTCAGATTATTTTAATGTCTTTGATACATTTTTAAAGAATATAAAATTTTTCCATTCTAAAAGAATTTATTATATAATAGATTTCATTAGCATTTGTCAATACTGAGAATATCATCTTTTTTGTAGGTTATTTAAAAATAATTTAGATTCAAAGAATGATTACCTACAAGACAGAGAATTCCCCATATTTCCCATGCCTAGTATCTATTATTAATATTGTATTAATATTAATATTGTATTAATCTTGTATTAGTATTATTAGTATCTTCAGTGAGATCTGTATGATTCTTTTTTTCTCAGAGTTAGATGGAACATGTGAGGTGCTTTAGAAGAAGACCACAAAGGCTGAGTCCCTCCCCCAGGTCACATCAAGGGCCCACTTGCAGTACACCTCATGCCTATTAATGTTAGCCTTGACAACTTGGACTGGGTACTGCCTGTCAGATTCCTGCACAGTGAACTTATCTTTTCTCCCTGCTTTGGAGAGCATATAGAAATATATGCTCTGTCTGGATGAGGGCTGAGTATTTACATAAATTATTTGGGATGCTTCAAAATTCCCCCATTCATTATTAACTTATGCCATCACTTACTTATATCAGTATGTACTTGTAAATACTTATTTTATTCTTTAGGTTATAATCATTGAGAATTTAGCCACATATTCCATAATATAAGTGGCAGACTTACATATTAGATTCATAGATTAATACTAAAGGATTGTGTTATTTTGGTACTATTGAAAATGATCATTTTGAATTTCAAATGTTAACTGTTCATTGCTGATATAGAGAAAGTCAAACGCTTCTTGTACATTGACCTTGGGTCCTTTTATTCGTGTCATCTTTAGGAATTAATTTTTGTTCCAGGAATTTGTTTTTCATAGTAATTTTACTATCATTAACTAGTTCTACAAAAGAGTTAGCATTAAACAAATCAGCTTATGAATAATACAGTGGGTCTTGCTGGCTGTCACCCTTTCCATCCTTCTCCTCCATTTCCTTAATTTTGTAGGATTTGCATTGCATTTTACGACTCCGTCCCTTCTAAACACTTCCGTCCTGTTTTCGTCTGTTTGTTTTTAATCTAGGGTTTCTCTACCTGGTAAACATGTTATGATTCAATTAACATCATTTACGTTAATAAATTCCTCCTTTCTTATTTCCTTTTTCTTGTCTAAGTGTTCTAGCTATGACATTATTATAGGAAACAAGTGGCAAGCAATCATCTCTTCCTTGTTTGTGATCTGAGATCATCCAGATTCTTCCTATCAAGGATGTTAATTATATGTGTTCTGCAGATAATTTAGCATTGTTGAGAACACTGCTTCCTAGTCTCACCTTGTCCCCAAGTTTTATTACAACTTGTGCTGAATTTTACTAAATCTGTCTTCATCTTAAACTGATAAGGAAAGTCATACAATTTTCTGGTTTGTTTTTGTTTTTTCTTCTAAAACATATTTCTTTGCAAATGTTGAACTCCCTGTGCCTATCTGGAATAAATCCTACTTGGTGATAATGTATACTTGTTTTCATGCATGATTAGAGCCAAGTTGCCATGACTTTTCAAAAATTCACCTATGCCCATGTGAGATAGTTTTCTTTCTTTTTTTTTTTTTTTTGGAATATACCTGATTCTGAAATGGCCTCTAGAATGATTTAAGACTTCTTCATTTTGCTTCTTTCTTCTGGAAGATAATACGGAAAACTTGTGTTTCTTCTTCCTTAAAGGACAAGAAGAATTTATAGAAAAACTATGCCAGTCTGGTACACTATATTTTGGAAGATTATTTATTCAATTACTTAAATAAATAGAATTTGTTTCTTTTCATGTCGTTTTTTATGTCCTTCAAGAAATGGCTCCATTTTATATACATTTCAATAAAGAAATTCCATGTAAGCAATTGTTTATTTATACTGTTTACTATGCTTACCTTTATGCTATATTCCTTTATTACCTTATTTCTTTTGCTAGAATTTGGATTTGCACACTTACTAGGCTGGCACACTATCACTTCAAATATGCCCCACCTCTGCCTTTCATTGGTTATTTTGGAGATGGAGTCTAGTTAACTATTTGTCCCTGGACTAGCTTCAAACCTCAATTCTGCAGAGTTTAGCCTGAGGAATAGCCACCAGCTCCCTTATCTTTCAAGTGTTGAAGAATTAATAGTAGTACCTCCTCTTTTGCTTTCATTTCTTTATTCTTTCTCTGATTTTATTAATTCATGTCATATTTTTAAAGTATTAGCTTTCTCCTGTTTATTTTGGCATTTCCTAATGAAGAAGTTTATATGATTGGTTTTAGATCCTATCTAATATACAAATGTAATACTCTAAATTTCTTTCTAAATGGAAAATAAAGCAAAGTTTCCACTATATTCAACAAATTTAACTAGCTAAAGTGTATTAAAACTCTTCTTAAGAGTTAATCTTTGAAATACACTTGTTTCATTTTTAATACTTGGCAATATTTGCACTTACGTATTTCTAGTTTGATTCTATTTAAAATATTCCTTTTTAAAAAAATATTTGCCAGTTCCGGGGCTTGAACTCAGGGCTTGGACACTATCCTTGAGCATTTTTTGTCAAGGCTAGTGCTTTACTACTTGAGCCACACCACCACTTCCAGCCTTTTCTGTATATGTTGTACCGAGGACTCAAATCCAGGGCTTTGTGCATGCTAGGGAAGCATTCTACACCTAGGCCACACTCCTGAACTCTAAATTGTTTTTTGTAAACCTTTAATTCTTTTAACTTTGTTAAGTATGTTTTATGATTGAGATTGTAGTCTAGGTTGATGAATGTTCCATGTGAGCTTGGAGAAAATTGTGCATTCTTCTATTATTGAGTAGATTTCTGAAAATCTTAATTGGATGTAGTTAATGGATAATCTCATCAACTATAACTGATAACAAGGCCATTTGTACCTATTTCTGCTTCATTATAATTAATAGTAGAAGTGTTGACATTCTCTAAGTATAATATCATACTATTTTCATCCTTTTATGCCAGATTTTGCACATGAGCTTTGATGTTCTTTTTTGGGCACATATTCATTTAGGATTATTACATGTTTATAGAAAATGAATCACTTTGTCATCATGTGACGCTCTCTTTTATTAATAATATTTTGTTGTCTTGTTTGGTGTGTTTTGTCTGGGACTTAAATTTGTTTTTTTGTTGTTGTTGTTTGTTTGTTTGTTTGCCAGTCCTGGGCTTGAGCTCAGGGCCTGAGCACTGTCCTTGGCCTTCCGGCTTTTTTCTATGTACGTGGTACTGAGGAATCAGACCCGGGTTTTCGTGCATGCTAGGCAAGCACTCTACCACTAGGCCCAACTCCGGGACCTCAAATTTGGTTTTTGATGCTTTCACACATTGGCTGGAGTTCTGAGGTATGCCCTCAACCCCTTCATAATTATTCTTAGTTTGAATTATATTTTCTTGGAACGTATTATAGACATTTTGGCTTTCCCTGCTCTATATAACCTCCTCTCCTTTACATGTTTCCTATCTGCATTTTTATATTTAAGATGGGTTTCAGGTTGAGAGGCAGAGGTAGATGATCTGAAAGGTAATGTAAAACCCTATCTAAAAAATGAAACAAAATGACTGGATATGTAGATCAAATGGTAGAATGCTAAAGTGGAATACTGAATTGAATCACCAGAATGAATACTATGAAAGTATTTTTAAGGACCAAGTCTGGTGGTCCACACCTTTAATCTCAGCTATTCAAAGATTAGAAGGATTAGAGTTTGAGCCCCGCCCATGAAAAAAGCTAATAAAATCCCATCAACCAAAAAAACAGTATATGTGAAGCCAAATAAGTGAGGGGTATAGGAGAATTGTAGCCAGAAGCCTGCACAAGTTAAGAACATGGAACCCTAACAGAAAAATAATTAAAATGCAAAAGGGCTGGGTTATACCTCAAGTCACAGTAAAATGGGAGACCCTGTGTTCAATTTCAAGTATAACTACCAAAAGAGAAATGATACCCTTTAAACAACATCGTTAGAGCTTCTTATACATGCTGACAATCTCTGTTTTATAATTGGAGCATTTCAACCTTTTGCACTGAACTAATTAATAGTAGAGACTAGGGCTTACTATTTTGTAAATAACTTTCTCATTGTTCTATAGGTTTTGCTTCTATTCTCCTTCTTCTCATGTCTTGCCTTTCATAGTATAGCTAACATTTTTTGTATTTCCATCCCATCTTTTCAGTATATCACACCTATTTAAAATGTTAATAATTAGCCAGGCACGGTTGCTCACGCCTATAATCCTAGCTACTCAGGAGGCTGAGATCTGAGGATCAAGGTTCAAAGTCAGCCCAAGCACCAAAGGACCTGAGGCTCTTATCTTCAATTAAACTCTAGAAAACAGGAAGTGGGGATTGGCTCAAGGATAGGGCAGGAGCCTTGAGCTGAAGAGCTCAGGGACAGTGCCCAGGCCGAGTTCAAGCCCTAAGACCCACAAAAACAATGTTTAATAATTACAATATAATTAATTTAAACTCCTTTCAATTAATTTGTATTGTCACTTTAAGACAGAATATCTCACTTTCTCTCCTTTATCCATTATGATATTACTGATATTGATTTCATCTAATTATAAAACTATTCTGCTGGTTTTATTTCTTTAAATACCGATCATATATAAATAAAGACTAAGAAAAATAAAAGACTACTTTTCCTCTGTATTTTTTTCTCTTTGTGTAGATTTAAATTTTTATTTAAATATTAGCTTCTGATGTAGCTTTTTACCTTCCAACTCAACTTCTCTTGTCATTTTTTTTAATCTGGTAGATCTGTTTTCATAGATTTCCCTCAGCATTTGTTTATCTAGGAAAGTGTTTCTCCTTTGGATTTTTACTTGGTGCTTTAAATGGTTCACTCAATTCCATTGCTTAGCACTTTCTGGATGAAAACCTGCCAGAATCCTATTCTACTCCTCCTGCATTGTAATGTTAGAATCTTTTCATTTATTTGGCTTCTTTTAATATTTCAATTTTAATTTTTAGAGTGTCAGTGTAATATATGTTTGTGTGTGTATGAGAGTGTATGCGTGTGTGCATGTATGTGGGTCACCACGCAACTCATTTTATCTGTCATGATGCAATCCACTATATTGCACTAGACAACTATTATTGTGATAGAAAAAACAAAGTGAAAAAGAAAATGTGCTTGATAATCTTCAGATTAGATCTATCTTTTAGTGAGCCTGTGGGATGTACTTCACACATATGTATTCAGGTGTGTAGAGACCTTCCCTTAACCACTGCCTACTCTCTTCTCTCTTTTCCACAGCATTTGACTCTAGTTCCTCCAAGACCTGACCTCTGTGAATAAGTTTCCCCATAGTGGAGACTGGGGAAAAATCTTAAGTCCCTTGCTGAGAGGAGGCTTCTGCACCATCCTCCTCTGTCTCCTCACCAGCAGGTGTGCTATGGAGAAAGACTCTGGGCACATTCACAGTGGTTGCTCTTCCCCACTCCATGCCTTCTACAGAGCCTCATGGGGATATTCTCAGAGCCCCACCTGAGTGGTTGGGGGGGATTTTTAAAGGAAATTCCCACGAGAGTATGGGAGCCCTCAACAGTGACCAGGTGCAGTTTTTTCTCATATTTCTGCCCAGTTAGCATCAGTAGTTCATTCAGAGCATCATCTTTGTGCCTCTTTTCTTTTACTGTCCATGGCAGCCTAGTCTTGTAAATAGACCTCCACTTTCTCTGTAGATATGCCTGTCCCCCGAAAAATGTGAGAAGCAGTTCACTCTAGAACCACAGTTCTCTGATATTTACAATAAACACCATTGGTTTTCAGTTTGGCCAACTTGTCTTGTAGAGAGTGATGATTGCATAGTCTCTTTAAAAGTGGAAGCTAAGGGCCGGGAGTTTTGCCTAGTGGTAGAGTGCTTACCGAGCATGCCCAAAGACCCGGGTTCAATTCTTCGGTACCACATACATAGAAAAAAGCTGGAAATGGTGCTGAGGCTCAAGTGGTAGAGCTCTAGCTTTGAGAAAGTCCAAAGACAGTGCTCAGGCCCTGAGCTCAAGCCCAGGCCTGGTAAAAAAAAGAAAAAAGAAAAAAAAGTGGAAGCTGAACCTTCTAGTCCCTGAGCCATGGCTCATGTCTTCAGTTTTATGATCCTTTCAGTCTAAGCTGTACAAGAAAAAAATCTCCACTTGAAACACAAGATGAGAGAAAGGATATCAAATTAAATCAATTCAAAAACTACACATTTAGAAAAAATTTTAAAATAGCAACATATACAGAGGATGTAAGTTAAATTTTATGACTATACAGAACCATGGAGAGACCTATGATAATTACCATGACTATTGTGTTACACAAGAATATATTATTGGCTACAGAAATATTATTACTTCAGAAATTTTATAAAAACAAATGTACCCATATTATTATACTTCATCAAAGGGTCATTTATTTCCACTGACAGAAAACAATAACAAAATTTTTAATGATTTAAATTAAAGATATAATAAATCAGGAGGGCTCTGCCAAAGTAAAATAAATAGGAAACTTTCTTAATATGATAAGTCCCTCACATACACACAAGGAAATTCACAGTTTTGTAGCCAAGTGGCTATGTGGTTATATTCTGTAACAAGAGTTTCCCTATCTGGTTCTAAAAGTGACCAGACTCAGTGTTCAGTGGTCCTTATGATCTTAATAAGAATTGTGTTAGTGGAGACCAACTGACACCAATTTGATGTTGAAGAAATCAAATGATGTTAAAGACTGAAACGTTGATAAGTGAGATGAAGACATTCTAGAGAGCTAATGTACAGCATGGATCATGATGGAGGTGTTAATCATGTGAGTCAATCATTCCACAATATATAAACATATCTAATCATCACATTATACACCTAGAATGGGTATAATCTGTCAGTTAACTACTCTTTAAGAAATAACAAATTAATAATTGATGGAATTTTCTAATATAAAAGAGTTCTTGATACAGAACAGCCTGCAATATCAGTAGATCTTTAGGGTAGAAAGTTTGGTTGGAAGGCTTTGGCTGGGAACCTTCTTTTATGTCTAATACTATTCACAAGATTATTGTGGTCTTTAGTTGATTTTTTTTTACTATTTGGTTGACAGAAAGCACATCATCTACTGTAAAATGGGCTAAGAAAATCCATTTCACTTTTTAAAATTTGTATCTCTTAGAACCACAGTTCTATCAAGACCAGGAACAGCTGTTAGGACCCTCCCTAGCCTTAATAGTTTACTGGCATAACTATTCCGATATTACTGGTATCTTCACAAAAAAGTCAGATAATGTTATTTGTTATATAATGAGAATACTCAGACAGCAGGAATACAATTCAGCATTTGGGAAAAGTTACGTCTTCTGGATGAACAATAGACTTAAAAAAACAAAAATATATTTATAGTTAGGTAATCAAAGTATTAAAATCTATTGAACTTAGAAATTTTACAAATTATTCAAGTGTGAGGCCAGCCCAGTAAGGCAAAAACTTCATGAGACTCTTGCAAAAATAGTGAACAACCAGGGGCTGGTGACTAACATTTTTAATCCCGGCTACGTAGGAATTTAAGATCTCAGAATTGTGGTTTAATTCTAGCCTAAGTAGAAAACTCTATGAGACTCTTATCTTCAGTTAACCAGAATAAAAGGCATAAATGGTGTAGCTCAAATAACAGCACCACCTCTGAGTAAAAAGCTAAGGGACAGTACCCAGGCCCTGAGTTCAGTTCAAGCCCCAGTACTTGTACACGCACACACACACACAGACACACACACACACACTCACACACACACACAGACACACACACACACACACACACACACACATACACACAGAGCTATGTAACAGAACTGAAATTACGAGGCTCAGCTAGTATGCATGCCTATCTGCTATAAGGTCCCAAGTACAACCCCATGGTTGCTCACGCCTATAATCCTAAATACTCAGGAGGCTGAGATCTGAGGATCAAGGTTCAAAGTCAGCCCAAGCACAAAAGGACCTGAGACTCTTGTCTTCAGTTAACCTCTAACTCAATCTTGTGTAAATAATAGCAAAACTATCATTTACGTTTGACATGAAACCAAAACCTTGTATGACAATCAAAATTAAAGGAATTCATGAACACTAAACCACTGCTACAAATAATACTAAAGGGAGGAATAAAAATTTGGAGAAAACAATCAAGATCAAGGAAACACATCAGAAAAAAAAACACTAGAAGATCAATTTAGTAAGCACAGGAAGACCTAAGAAGCAAAATAAAAGAAAATGGCAGGAACCTAACACATCTCTGTATAATAATCCTAACCATTAATAGACACATTCCCCAATCCAAAGGAAAAGAACAGCGGATTGGATCAAAAACACAAAATCCATTTGTTGTCTCCAACAGACCAAAATCATAGACAAGGATGTAAACAAACTCTAAGAATTGGAAAAGGATCTCCTATGCAAATACACCCTGAAAGAAGGCAGAAGTATCCATATTAATATCTGATAAAAATAGATGTCCTACTAAAATCAGTACAAGGAGACAAGGAAGGTTATTTCATATTAACAAAGTAAATCACTCATGAAGTGGGAATCCCAGTAGTCAGTATCTATGCAGCAAGCAATGTTGCACCTAAATACACTGAAACAAATACTCTCAAACTTACAGAACAACATAGACCCAAACACAATAGTAGTGGGAAATTTTAATATCCCACTCTCAACAAAGGACAAGTCAACCAAACCAAAGATAAGCTAAGAAGCTTCTGAACTAAATGACAATAGCCCAAATGGACTTGGCACATATTACAGAGTTTTCCACCCAACAGTGACCCAATGCACATTCTTCTCCGCAGCATTCTCCAAAACAGTTCATATCACAGCACACACAAAATACTTAAGCAAATACAAGAGGATTGACATAATCCCTTGACTCTATTAGAACACTGTGGAATCAAAATAGTTCTTAACAACAAGCATGCTGTAGAAATTACTCAAGTACATGAAGGCTAAACAGCACACTACTGAATAACACCTGGTTCACAAAAGAAATTAAGGAAAAAATTACAAAAGTCTTACAATTTGATGACAAGGAAGCACATCAAAACAGAACTTCTGACAAACAGCAAAAGCCAGCTGATGAGGAAAGTTCATAGCCATCAGCACACAAAGAAAACAGAAGGGCCGGTTCTGTAGCCCAGTCATAGAGTGCTCGCCTATCTTGCACGAAGCCCTAGGTTCGATTCCTCGATACCATATATTCAGAAAAAGCCAAAAGTGGCACTGTGGCTCAAGTGGCAGAGCACTAGCCTTGAGCAAAAAGTCCAAGGACAGTGCCCAGGCCCTAATTCAAGCCGCAGGACTGGAAAAAAAAAAAGTAAAAAAGAAGCAGCTCAAGTAAAACATAATGCAATTAAAACTGCTAGAGAAGCAAGAAAAAAACATACCTTTACATATCATGTTGAATACATTTTAGCTGAACACTTGATAAGTTTATTACTATGTTGTTTTGGAGTCTAGGTAAATCAGGTTTCACCCTAAATTACTCTCACTTCAAGGGAATTAACTATTCACAGAGCAAGCAAGTGCAGAAGTGGGATGGATGGTAGGCTGTCACTGGGTTAGTACAAGTTCTCTGAGATCATGATTTGAAGGCAGTCCGGTCAGGAAAGTCTATGAGACTCTTCTCTAATTGATCATCGAAAGCCAGAAGTACAACTGTGGTTCAAGGAGTAGAGCACCACCATTTAGTGAAAAACTAAGTGGCAGTGTCTAGGCCTTTAGTTTGAAGTTCCAGTACTTGCAGAGGGAAAGGAGAGAGGGGAGGAGCAAGGGAGGGGGAGATGGAAGGGAAAGGGTAGTAGGAGGGGAGTGGGAGAAGAGGGAGGAGGAGAGGGAGAGAGAAATAGAACTGTGATAATAACACCCTTTAAGATTCAGCCAAATTCAACCTCTCTAGATGTTTCATGATTAACAGAAATTAATGTTCTCTAGAAAGGAACACGTTTATGAGAACAAAGGTAAGAAGTGGTGATTAGCTAGTTAACCAGAATACCTTCCTTATGCAAAGCATCCAATTTTCTAAAGCCTTGGATTCTTTGCCTGCAAGAAAAACATTATGACAGCACCAATCTAATTGGTTTATTGGAATAATTAAATGAGATAATGCATAAAATGTGCTTAGTAAAGGACTTAGAGTATTTTGATATTCATAAATAGTAGCTATCATCATTTTGATTATTATTGCTTTTAGTAACAGCCATCAACAACACTCAGCCAATACTCTGGGATGTACATTTATTATTATACATTAACATAAAAGGGGAAATCATAAGACTGAGTGACATGTCAAATAAATATAATGGTCCCTTGTGATAGAACCTCCTATCTGCACATTGAATTCACAGCTGTAACACCATTAATTAAATGCTATCCTTCAATATGTAAATTGCTTTTTGATATATGTCTGCTGCTACATTCTTTTGGCCTCCCTACTGTTCCCACCAGGAGCACTTTGGGCATCTTTAGAAGTCTCTAGGCTATTTTTCATGCTGCACTTTAAGATCAGCAAGGGCACAATTAAGTTATTGTTGCTTCCTTGGAAATTACATGACTTGGAATCATTTTCCTTCCAAGTAATATATGCAGGCCATGAATGTGAATGCTGGCTTTAGACGGCATGTTCTATATGCTACAAAATATTTTGAAAATTCAGTGTGCACCTTTTTATCTCAGTTACTCTATTCTTCCATCCGGAGAATGACTAAAATATATTTTTGGTTTATGCTTTTTTGACAGATAGAGTTTGGGGAACATTTTTAAGAACTGATCCCCGATGGTGTTAAATCCCTGGGTGTGTTATTCATTTAAATTCTCTATTTTCAGCATAGGTACAAATATTCATAATCAAATTTATACATAGAAATAAGGTAGACTAGTGGTAAGAAACATACAATAATTTACCTAACATTAACTTAGAACTTTGTTTTGAAAGCAATAATAGGAAGTGGCTACCATTTTCCTCACTACTTCTTCTGTACCTATTCCATTCTGTTTTCATTTTTATTTTATTTCTGTAGTAATCCTTGAAGGAAATGTTATTTTCCTTTTTTATGAAAAATGTCAGCTCAGAGAATATCAGTAATATGCCAAAAATATACATGAAGTTTGTGGACAAGGTAGAATTTACAGAATGTTTTTGCCTGAGAAGGTACAATGATTTAGTTTACAAGTTATACATTTGATCAAATGTATGTTTTTTTCATATATTTTATTGTAATTAATAGAAAGGTTACATTATATTTGCCAGATAGAAGGTACATTAATTCACATTGATACCCTTTCACATGTCTTGGTACCCATTACCCTCCCCCCCACTCCCACCCATCATCTTGTTTTCCCCCCTTCCCTATCCAATTTCAAATAACCAAATACAAATATATCCAATATATCAGGTAACAAAGTGAGATACTGTAACAATATGAGATAACCAAGGGACAGCAAAAGAGATGAGAGATAACATAGTACATTAAGGACAACAATCATTCATTATATGGCTTTTGTTTCTATATCCTAGAGATCCTTTCATTTAGCTTCATACTATATGGCCTTATGTATCAAGGATTTGCTCTATTGCAAATCTCTGCTAGGAGAGCCCAAGGTTTCTACTGATTATGACAAATGAGAGAAACCATTGAGCCTAAGTTCCTTTGAGTCTGGCTTACTTCACTTAATATGATTTTTTCTAAGCCTTTCCATTTCCTAACAAATGGGGCAATGTCATTCTTTCTGACAGCAGCATAGAATTCCATTGTGTACAAATACCACATCTTGTTGATCCACTCATTAACTGAGGGACATCTGGGTTGGTTCCATATCTTTGATATGGTAAATAGTGCTGCAATGAACATTGTTGTGCTAGTGGATTTAGTATGTCCTTGTTTCTGGATGATTGGGTAAATGCCAAGTAGTGGAATTGCTGGGTCATAGGGGAGCTCTATGTTTAGATTTTTGAGGAACTGCCATACTGCTTTCCACAGTGGTTGAATGAGTTTGCACTCCCACCAACAGTGTAGTAGTGATCCCTCTTGGCCACATCCCCTCCAGCATCTGTTGTCATTAGTTTTTTTGATCCTGCCCATTCTAACTGGAGTGAGGTGGAATCTTAGAGTTGTTTTGATTTGCATTTCTTTTATGACCAGAGATGTTGAGCATTTCTTCATGTGTCTATAGGCCATTTTTATTTCTTCTTCAGAGAAGACTCTCTTTAAGTCTTTGGCCCATCTTTTAATGGGATGGTTGTTACTTTGGAGATTAGTTTTGGAGTGATTCGATTTTTTTTTTCCAGTCCTGGGCTTGGGCTCAGGGCCTGAGCACTGTCCTTGGACTTTCTCAAGGCTTAGCACTCTACCACTTGAGCCTCAGCACCACTTCCAGCTTTTTTCTATGTGTGTGGTACCAAGGAATCGAACCCGGGTCTTTGTGCATGCTAGGCAAGCACTCTACCACTAGGCCAAATTCCCAGCCCCTGATTCAATTTTTTGAGCTGTTGGTATATTTTAGATATGAGGCCTTTGTCCGTTGTATGGTTGATGAAGATCTTCTCCCAGTCTGTAGGCTTCCTGATTAGTTTACCAGCTATGTCCTTTGCCATACAAAAGCTCTGCAGTTTAATGCAGTCCCACTTATCCAGCCTTTCTCTGATTTGTTGTGATTCTTGGCCCTTATTAAGAAAGTTTTGACCTGTGCCAAGGAGGTCTAGTGTATCTCCTATTCCTTCTTGTAAAGTTTTCAGTGTGTCAGCTTTTACCTCCAGGTCTTTGATCCATTTGGAGTTAATTCTAGTGCATGGTGACAAAGAAGGATCCAACTTTAGTTTTCTGCAGGAAAGGTAGCAGGGTATAAAATTAACCCTCAAAAATCAACTTCCTTCCTCTATGCCAACAGTGAGAGGAATGAGGCAACAATCAGGAAAGCAACTCCTTTTGCAATAGCCTCAAAGAAAATAAAGTACCTAGGAATTACCTTAACTAAGAATGTAAAGGATCTTTTTGATGAAAACTTTAAAACCCTGAGAAGGAAATTAAAGCAGAACTGAGGAAATGGAAAAACCTCCCATGCTCCTGGATTGGAAGAATCAACATCGCGAAAATGACAATCTTGCCAAGGGCTATCTACAAATTCAGTGCAATACCCATCAATATCCCAATGGCATTCTTTAAAGAAATAGAAGAGGCAATCCAAAATTTCATATGGAATAATAAACGACCCCGTATAGCAAAAACACTTCTTAGCAGAAAGAACAGTGCAGGAGGAATTTCAATACCAAACTTTAGACTCTATTACAGAGCTAGAATCATCAAAACAGCTTGGTACTGGCACAAGGACAGGCCTGAAGAACAATGGAACAGAACTGAGGACCCAGATATTAAACCACAGACTTATGGTGACCTAATCTTTGACAAGGGAGCCAAAAAAATAGAATGGAAGAAAGACAGCCTCTTGAACAAGTTGTGCTGGCAGAACTGGTTAAACAACTGCAGAAAAATGTATGGTTTTTTTTTGGGGGGCGTGTTTTTTTTGCCAGTCCTGGGCTTTAGCTCAAGACCTGAGCACTGTCCTTGGACTTTCTCAAGGCTAGAGCTCTACCACTTGAGCTTCAGCACTATTTCCTGCTTTTTTTCTATGTATGTGGTACTGAGGAATTGAACCCGGGTCTCCATGCATGCAAGGCAAGCACTCTACCACTAGGCCAAACTCCCAGCCCCTGATCAAATGTATGTTTTGAGGATGGAATAGTTCTCTTTCCATTATGTATGTGTTTATAATAAATTTCAAATGTATACTGATTTACTAGCAATTTATCTCCTTAATAAACAGAAACAATTTTCGTAAAATTTCCACAGAATTTCATTTATCTATTTGTCCTTTGCATCATTGCCCATGAGAGTGCAGTGTTTCAATAAAGTGTTTCACCTGTATATTTCACATGAGAAATATAATGTCAATTAAATGTCCTTTGTAATTTTTGTTCATCCAATGTACATTACTGGGGAAACGTTTTCCTGTTCAAGATTCAATTTTACCCCTAAACTTTAATGTTTGCTTCTTTCTTCCACTTGACACGGGATTTTTGAATTAGAACCTTATTAGAAAATCAAATAAGATTCCTAAATATGGGAAACCAACCTTTGTGCAACTATGATTCATCTACAATGCTTCATATAATTCCGATTATGCCTTGTATTTCATGAATTTCTTATTTTCAAGCAATTGAATTTATGTAGCTTTGTCTTGTAATTTCCTCTTCAGATTTAAGCACATGCATTTTATATCAAGTAATTGCTTCTAAACTTTTGTCTTTTTCACAGGATGATTTCTTCCTACAGCAGCAATTATCAAAAGAAATCCTGAAATGCAACATGTATGGACGCCTAGAGATTTCTAATACCTATATTTATTAATTATGTCTGGAGGGAATGATCTTGAAGCCTTTATATAAAGGGAATGCTAGAAAACTAGCAAATAATATACCTCTTCTGGAGCTCCAAGAATGCTATTGTCTTTAATATTCTTTTTTTTAATATTCTATTGTCAATGTTAGTTTGGCATTTTGAGGAAGATGGTGTGACTATTTAGTTTGATTTAAAAACCTCTAGGCAGGGATCTCATTGTAGAGTGCTTGCCTAGCATGCACAAAAACCTGAATTAGATTCCTTGGTACCACATACACAGAAAAGGCTGGAGGTGGTGCTATGGCAAGTAGTAGAGCACCAGCCTTGAGAAAGTTCAAGACCAGGACTGGCAAAATATCCTATAGGCAAAATTTCAAGTTGTTTATCAGTATTATCAGGTTTTTTTTTTTTGCCAGTCCTGGGCTTGAACTCAGGGCCTGAGCACTGTCCTTGGACTTTCTCAAGGCTAGAGCTCTACCACTTGAGCCTCAGCACCATTTCCGGCTTTTTTTTTTTTTTTGGTATGTATGTGGTACCAAGGTATCGAACCCGGGTCTTCGCACATACTAGGCAAGCACTTTAACCACCAGGCCAAACTCCCGGCCCTAGTATTATCAGGTTTTTAAGAAATAGAACAATACCAGGTGCTGTGGCTCATGCCTCTAATTCTAGCTACTCAAGAGACTTAGCTCTGAGGATCTAGGTTCAAAACCAGCACAGGCACAAAAGTCTACAAGACTCTTATCTCCAATTAACCACCAGAAAACTGGAAGTGGCTCTGTAGCTCTAGGAGTAGGGCAGTAGCCTTGAGCTGAAGAGCTCAGGGACAAGGCTCAGGCCCAGAGTTCAAGTCTCACAACCAACAAAAAAAAAAAAAAAAGAAAAAGAAAAAGAAAGAAAGAAAGAAGAAATAGGACAATAAAGCATTTGTAAAATACATGAACATTTTGGATCACTTGCTTTATGTTTCTACTTATTGTTTACAGAGAAAAGTTAAAGAATGAAGATATCACAGCTACATGATATTTTTATAGTTAAACCTGCTTTTGAGTCTTATACATAAAGAAATGTGAACTATGATAGACAATAGATGTTGCCTTTTGTTCTATCACAATAGTTTCCAAGTGCTGCAATTATATTTCAGAACAACTCAGCTTAGGTGTAGTTATATTTCTAAACCTTTGATGAGATTTATGGAGAAGTGGAAACTTAAAAAA
Source organism: Megascapheus bottae (assembly GCF_031878675.1). Taxonomy (NCBI): domain Eukaryota; kingdom Metazoa; phylum Chordata; class Mammalia; order Rodentia; family Geomyidae; genus Megascapheus; species Megascapheus bottae. Next base: position 12,715,133 of record NC_143517.1, on the reverse strand, counting down.
CCCTCAGATTTTAATGCCTCCTAAAACCAACAGTTGATCCCAGTATAGACAGCCTGAAAGCCCTTATAATGAAGGCAGTCTTGCAGATTTTTCCTACAAAAGATTCCAGGTGGTTGACAATCTTTTTTTCAATATTTTCTTGTGTGTGTGTGTGTGTGTGTGTGTGTGTGTGTGTGTGTGTGTGTGTCAGACCTAGGGCTTGAATTAAGGGCCTAGGCACTATCCCTGTGGTATTTTGCTCAAGGCAAGTGGGTTAGCATTTGTACAACAGCTCTATTTCTGGCTCTTTGCTAGTTAACTGGAGACAAGAACCTCATAGACTCCTGCAGGAGCTAGCTTCAAATCATAATTCTCCAATCTGGGCCTCCAGAGTAGTTAAGATTACAGGGCTGAAGCTTGACAACAATCTTAACAGTGCAAGAAATCAGGCTGAATGTTCTAAGAACCGCGAGAATACTTGAATACAGAGCAGAGAATATTTAAAGGAGTCTTTCAGACGAAAGAGGAATACAAACACAGCCAGAAAAATACAGAAAGAAATAAACTCTACATGAGTAAATTAGCAAGTGAACATTAGGAAAAAATTACAAAAAAAATGACAGTATTACATAGATTTCAGTGTTGACATTGAGTTTTACTGGTATTAATTCTACAATCAAAAGACATAGGATGTAGGGTTATAGTCAAAAGCAAAAATCCATTCTTGATTTTTCTAGAGGAAAAATAACTTACTACACCTAACACAACAAAATTTTGTCAGGGAGATGCAGATAACTCCATAGATAACAATTATCAAGAGATAAGAACAATTATTAGCATATGTACATCACATATTGGGCATCAAATTTCATTAACTAAACACTAATTACCAACACAGATTGACCCAACTATACAGTTTGTGTAGGAGGGAAGTTTACTCTACCAAAATCATTCTATGGAGCCTTGACATAAAAATAGGACAAGAAATCAAGTAAACAAAATTATAGAGCAATAGTTGATGAACATAGATGCAAAGTTTTCCAATAAAAAATAGTATTTACAAACTGGCCAGGCGCCGGTGGCTCATGCCTATAAATGCTAGATAGTCAGGAGGCTGAGATCTAAGGATCGCAGTTCAAAACCAGCCCAAGCTGGAAAGTCCCTGAACCCCTTTTCTCCCAGTAAGCATCAGAAAACCAAAAATGGCACGGTGATTGAAGAGGTAGGGTGGTAGCTTTGAACTGAAGAGCTGGAGAGCACCCAGGATCAGAGTTCAAGCTCCACAACCTGCCAAAAGGAAAAAAAAAAAAGACTTACAAATTGAATTCAATAAGATGTTATACAATTCATACACCATGATCACGTTAGTTTCATTCTAGGGAGGGAAGGAAGAATAATTTAGCATAAACAAATCAATGCATATAATGTAATAGAACACATAAAGAAAATCAAGAACAATATTGCATGGTTCTCTCAACAGATGGAGAAAGCCTTTGACACAAATTAACATCCTTTCATGATAAAAGCTCTAGAAACAGATAAAAACTAGAAAGAGAAGAAATGTACACAACATAAGAAAAGCTATGTATGAAAAATCTATATAACCATGCTAAATGAAGGCAAAATGAAATCATTTTTTCAAAATTAAGGTGAGACAAAAGATGTATCTACTTTCCCACTGTTATTCAACATAATTCTGGAATTCCTGACTCAAGCGACAAGGGGAGAACAGAAAGTATGAGTAACTATTAGTCAAAAATTTCAGTAACTAACAGATAAATTTTAAGTAGATTATTTCTATCATTTTCTTTTTCTAGAACAGTTGGCTTCAATTTCTTCAGCTGTAGCTGGCTGGACTTCTGCACATTATTTTGAGTCACTGTATGCACCAAGATTTGCCTACAGCTAAGTATTATTGATTACCTAAAATTTTTGCCAGTCTTTTTATTGTTTTTAACATATTCTCCCTTCAATACAATTATGAGGATTTTTTTCTGAATTTTCTGAAGAGAGATGTTTTGTGAAGTTTATTTCACATTCTAATAAAGCTGTGTGACTACAAAATAATATTGTTCCCCAATTCACTCCCTGACTCTTTTGTGTTGAGTTCATCTTTCCTTAATTACTCATAATACTATATCAACTTTGACTGTTAGAATGTTAAAATTCAGTCTTGTGTTTGCTTCCCTAGCCACATTTGTGGTTTGTTCTTCAAAGTTCCTTAGCCTTCCTACAATATGTGTTCTTGGCACTTCGGTGAGGTCAGAGTGGACTATCAGGGTTTCAAAGTCAATCAGAATTTGAGGTAAAGCTGGCAGTTGCTCATCTTGGTTGGCATCTCTGGTGCTTTTGGAAGCCCTGCTGATCTGATGGTCTCCAAATCTTCCCAACAGTTTTTAAATACATACCATTGTTTCCTTATAAATTTGTAATCATTATAGTGAGTGCTGATTGATCCATCAATTGGGAAAATTAAAGTTAAAAGGCAACTTGTGGGTCGGGAGTTTGGCCTACTAGGGAGTGCTTGCCTAGTATGCACAAAGACCTGGGTTTGATTCCTCAGTGCCACATACATAGAAAAGGCCAGAAGTGGGGCTGGGGCTCAAGTGGTAGAAGATCTAACCTTGAAAAAGCCCAGGGACAATGTTCAGGCCCTAAGGTCAAGCCCCAGGACTGGGAAAAAAAAACCAAATAGATAACTGATGTTAAACCTAAATGTCAATAGTTTGGGGGCTCCACAGATAACAGGTTTCAATCGTTTGTGGTGAAATGAGCTGCTGTGCACTTTAATAGGAAATTCAGATATACAGGTGGAATTCTTGATGGAGCAAATTGAACATAAGGTCATCCTACAACAATTTGTAGAACAAACAGAACACCAGTAAATGCCATTAAGATTATGGATTCTCTTGCTGTGAAGTTAATTAGTGTACCTAATGGATACTATCTCACAATTGAGAAGCTGCCATTAAGAGTAAAATTCAAATGAAGAATTTTAAGGGGTATTTACAATTTAAGTGGTTCACAAGATTTTAAAGGGATCCTGATAAAAATGTTGATTTGCATTTTGTCACATTTGAATTTTCTTAGCAAAATAGGCTCTGTTTTATACTATAAAGAAAAATACCACACCTTTTAATGATAATCGATGAATATTTAGCTGAATCCATCTTACAGGAAAAGAAAAGCTTAAAATAAAATCATATAATACTATCCACTATTAGAAAGGGAGAAAATGGTAATTGAGTGTCTACATTCATCTGCCTTTGTAAGTAACTTGGAAAAAATCACATGAATCCTATAAGCATATGGATTTTTCATAGAGAAAGTTTATTGTTGACCTAATGAGAAATTGAGGGTTAAGTATTTTGGAGCAGCTTGAGTGTGAGACAAACTACAATAAACATACATTTGACTTGTGTGTTGACAGATATCATCACTACCAAATAAATGCTCATCAAAGTCCGTTAAGCTTGGAATAAACATTTTAGACACCTCACTCAAAGAGCATACATCTGTGAGTGAAAGTTAGGTAAAAAGAATGAGCAAAAGAAAGAAATTATAGGAAAAATGTCATGATTATTGACATGACAGGCAGCTTGTGCCACAATCCAACCTCCAGCAGATGGATTATTGATTAAGATAAGAATGCAGAAAGACAAGACAATCTCCAAATCTCAAATCTTGGTACGTATTTTATCAGCCCCAGCCAGACTAATGTTGAATTTCTTATATGATTGACTATGATTGTGTTGGAAATTTTTCTGTGATATGAAACTCAATTCAATGCAAACTGATATACAAATTTTAATTTCAAACTTGTAAACATAGCAATTCAAACTTAAGAATATTCCAGATATCTCTGTAATCATAAGATTTTCTATATAATGGAAAACACAGACATTTAAATAATAGACTGTGGAACTAGATGTTTCCCTTGGCATCCTGAATACATAGAGCAGAAGTCTTAAACCCACTGAGATCTACCTGAAAAAAAAATGTGAGTTTATACATTGTTCCCTTTAAAAACCAAGAGAAAATGATTTTATAATCTGCTACTTTTTGGTCTTGGCCCACATCTTTCTATGTATTTCCAGACTGGAAACTCAAGATCTTCCTGGCTCAGCCTTTTTAATGCTGGGATTCTAGATGCATACCATTCTCCACTAATATCTAAATGCTTGAGAGTTACATGTGAGAATTAAACCTGTAATCAACTACATGTAAGAAAAGTAGTTTGTCCATCTGCTGCAGTGAATCCACCCTTGTCTACCCACCTTATTACCATGTTATTTTCCAGAAGCTTCTACTCACAGTTCATATTTGTAAACACATACCATCATGGAACAGAGTATGTGTCAATATCCTTAGATATTGGTGTTGTAGACATGTGCCCTACACACAGCCGCTGAGCCATATTATAGATAAGAGGAACAGTGACTTGCTGCTGGGGTTTCTTATTAAATTCCCTGTAGTTATGTTTCCTAACAATACTAACAAACATCTCTTCAAATATAGATTCGTCATGGCACTAATTCAGTGCTTCAAGGAAGGAGTGTAACATTCCTTTGATTGTAGAACAGTGTGTAATGGTACAATATAGCTGTTTTATTATTGTTTTTGTCTTTTGGAGGGCTGGTACTGGGATCTGATCTCAGGGCTCTACACTTGCTACACTGCTACACTACAGCTTGAGCCATACCATCAGTAATTTTTGCTTTGGTTATTTTTGAAATAGGATCTCACTGTTCATCCAATTGAACTGGACATTTATGTTGCCCAGGCTGGCCTGGAACCAGAGTCCTTCCAATGTCTTCCTCCTACACCTTAAGATTACAGTCATGAGCCATAAGCTTCCCAATTATCAACTCTCACATAGTTAGAGTGCAGATGTGGGCTATCATACCTAGTCAGAGGTTCAAAAGGAGTCTTTTAAACTTGCTTTAAATTTAATTTTATTGTCAAGGTGAGGTACTGAGGGGTTACAATGACCTATCTTGTGGAGCATTGTTAGACTCTCCATTTTTCTCCCACTTTCCCTCCTCAAGCTAGCTATAAACTGTCACCCTGTTGATCCTAACCCTTCAAATATTTAGACATGATAGCCCACCCATTGCTATTTCTTCTTTCTTTTCATGGTGTGTGTGTGTGTGTGTGTGTGTGTGTGTGTGTGTGTGTGTACTACCTCTTGGGCCATGCCTCCAGCTCTTTTAGCATCGATTATATTCAAGTTAGGGTCTAACTTTTGATGCTTAAGCCAGGCTGTCTGAGCTTATCCAATTTATGTTTCCCTGTGTCATTGGGGATGCCAACCTCATACCACTGCTCCAAGCCATTCCATAGCTTGGATAGTAGACATGCATCCATGTGTTGAGCTGGTGTCCTATAATCTTGTTGCCTGAGCTGATCCTCAAGTAACCATACCCATAACCCTTCAGTCCATGCCTCTCAAGTGGCTTAGTATTATAGACAGGAGCCACTAGTACCATCAGTATCATCTCTTCATGAGCCCAGTTAACGTTTTCATATTCATGTATAGCTCATCATTTTATTGTTGTCCTGGAATTAATGGAGAAGCTATTTACTGTTTATTTGCATTATTAGAGAAGGTTAAGTGTATTAATCTCTGAAGACATGCTTATGAGGCATAGAACAGCAGAGCCTAAATACTAGAGTCATGCATGCTCATCTTTCACTGAGTTACTAAACTAGAGGATTCAGTTACTTACCTTCTCTGCTTACAGTCTTATTTTTATGTTTGAAAAGAATAGACTACATCAGATGAAAAATTTTACTTTCCTGTAAAAGATAGAATTATAGGTTCCTAAAACCAATCAAAACCTAGATGTCAATCAAAACCTAGACACTGGGATGATGGGGGCATGAATAATTGAAGACTAACTTGTTAACTGCAGAAGTGAAGTTAGTCATGCAGAGAGACATGTTGCCTATTGCCAGCAATTTACTGTATTTTCTGAAAACCACAGGTAGCAATTTACAGAAAAGATTAGGCCAGTTACTGTACACGTGTGACATATTCTTGATTTAAGATGTCAATCTGGAAAGCCATAAGCTGACAGCTGGAGTTTACAATGAGGTTATAAAGTTTATGAAGACCTGCTTTTCCGTGAGTACATCTATATTTCTGCTGTGGGAGACTCCTGAGCCCACACCTCCTGCTGCGAATAAATGTGCATATGCAAACGAGCACACTGTGGAAAGGGTGATGCAACTTCTCTTGGGACCATTAAACATCTTCACAGCACTCAGTGCTCTAATGCACTGGAAATTCTCAATAGCTTGGTGATAAGCTTCTGTTTCCTATGGATGACATTATTAAAGTGAAAATCCTATGGAAGTAGTTTACTATCTGATTCTGAAGCACAGTGGCAAATATCATTTACTTATTCTTTAATAGTTTTTCAAGTAAATGTGTTGTAAGTCCAGCAAGACATCACTATGGTTCATGAAAGGAGTAATAGCTGAAGACAAAGTCCACTGATAAATATAAAATTAACAGCTTCAAAGTAAGTCTCTCAAATACTTAATGCTATTCCAGTCTTAGCATATGTCACAAATTCTTTGCTCTATGCCTTACCTCCAAAAGATGAAGCTCAATTCTTTCTTTCACTGTCATTAGACTAGAACCTCAGAGGGGAATTTGCTATTTTCACCATATTTGATAGTGACTTAGCCAGGGGTTCAAGTTAGGATCACCAAGGTCAAATCATGTCAGTAGCATGTGCCTCTGACATGAAGCAATGAGCAGGACATTACCCCTGCAATGTCCTTCCCAGGTCCTAATTTCATTTTGATTTCCAGGAAACATCAGAAACATGCAAATGAAGAGTCTACACGAATACTTGCATATTAGCATCCAAAAGTGTCTATGCCAAGTTCACACACCAAAAAAGAAAGAAAGGAAATGGTCACAGATTGAAGATACAACTAAGTTACCTAAAAGGTACTGTGTTACCCTGGACTGGATTCTGGAACAATAAAACAAGCAGGGATAACATTGATAGGGAAATTGGGAAAAATATAACTAAAATCTTTAGCTAAGCCAATAGAATTTTACTGGGATTTAAGTTTAGTTTGGATAATTTTATCCATATATCATGTTTGAATGTTGTCATTATTTGAGAAAGATCTGTGAAGGGTGCAGAAAAACCTCCTGGATATTTCTATAATGTTTATGAATATCTGAGTTGAGTTTGTGACATAAAACTTAACGAAATAAGCAGCAGGAAGAAAATGGTCAATGGATGTTAATGAGTTGAACCCTATCCCCCAAAAGATGCGTTGATAATCTATCCCAAACACTTTAGAATTCAGTACATATTTAGAAAAGAAGACCATTGTAAGATGAGGTCATACTGGGATGGACCATTAAACCATATGATTTTTTTATGAAAGTCATTTAGACACATGGAGAGGCTGAGCACTGTACTGCCAGCCAGGAAATGCCAAGACTCCACAGTCTTCTCTAAAAGTGCAAAAGAAGCATGAAAGGATTTTTCAGAGGTGAAATAGCCCTGTTCATACCTTCAACTCCTAGTCTCCAGAATTATGAGAGTGTATCCTGCTACTTCAAATCACCCAATGTATCATGGTTTATTGCATGAAGGTAATAACACAATCAATAGCTACAGGAAACTGCTAACTACATTTTCATTGGTGTGAACTATTTAAACCTCTGATTTTGATTAAAAGTAGGACACTCAGTTACTTTTAGCTTAAAGTAAAAAAGAAAAGCTACATGTCCAGTAAGAATTAGAAATCTTAAAATGTCCTAAAGAACAGTGGATATTTGAAGAGACAAAAATTCTATCATTTAAAAGCAGTGCGATGCAATCTATCCTTGACAATTTCTATATGTGATAGAAAAGAAAACAGATATACATTTCTACATGTGTTCTCAGTGTTTAATTTATTCTACTATTTAACATTCTCTTAGACATTCATAGCTTGAAAACCAAGGGTTTTGGTAAATTTCCAGTTCCTACTCTGAAATTTCATGTCAATAGTAATCATGTAAAACACAAGTTGGATTTTCTTTGCCACGTGCAATGATAAGCAGTGTTCTTTTGTTTAGTCATAACATTGATCTGAAGGGTGACATAACTGATTCTGTCAACTCTGTGCAGTTCAATGTCAACTCTACACCTGGCTATTGTCCTACTCTCCCTCCACATATTTTCCCTCAAAAGGGAAAAGAATGGGGATTTGGAAGTTACTTTCTTATCTTTAATTTCCATGTTCCAGGGTAAATATTAAATGGAAGAATTTGATAGGTTCTGTCAAACAGCAAAGTTTGTCTTACAGAAATTATTACTCATACTCACTTTTATTTGGAAATTTTGGGTTTTGCAAGAAATGATGCTTCCTTCTTTAAAAAAAGTTATCAGTATTGATATTTGATATTACACTGTACAACTGTATAAGATGGGTTATAGATAGATAGATAGATAGAACAAAAATACAAGATATGTATGAATGGATGGATATGTATTATGAATGTCCCTTAAAACATCATTTTTTGAAAAGAGCCACCTCTAAGCTGCCTCAGCTTTCCTTTAAATTTGACATGCAAAGTTCATCTGAGAGAATTCAGGTGCTAATTACTGGCATGTTCATATTGTGTCCTCAAGAATAGTTTTGGAAGAGCAGGTCAATCATCGAAAAATAAACTTATTGTCATAGTGTGCAGGTTTTTCAAAGACAGTTAATTGTTTAAATTTTTATACTAAGCACTCTTCATTTGATGGGGAAGTTTCCCTATTTTTGTGGCTTTCCTCTCACTTTCAAATAAACTTGCTCTGTCTGCTTTTAAAAATTATGTTAAATGTACTGCCCCCTAAAAAATAATTTTATCTAATTTTTTACAAAAATATTCTGAACTTCTTTGTACAAACACAACTGAAATCTAATTGGCTAAACCATATCACTTTATTGTTTATTCTTTTCCTAAATAGCTTAGTACCCTGGGACAAATGTGGTGAAATTGCAGCACTGAGAAGGCTGGGGTAGGAGAATCACAAGTTGAAGGACAGCCTGGACCACATAGGAAGACAGTCTCAATAAGATGAGGAAAAAAACGAATAGCCATGCAGTAGTCTTCCCTTGGCTCTAGTTTTTCCTTCTGTGGTCAGAGCAGAACATAATTCTAAAATTCATAATACTAAATGTCAAAACTCTGAACGCCAAAACCCATAGAATTGTACTTCTCATTGAAAAAAGGAACAAGTTGTATGTAAGGATGCCAACTGTTGAAGAAGGATTGGCTACAAAATCGAACAACCACACTACCTGTGTATGGACATTCCTTCCCACTGATGAAATTCCAGGAGTTTGTAGTGAATAAATGCTACATTGTCCTGTAAAATAGCCAGCAGAGTTACCGAGTGTTTTGCAAATAGTTAAAAACAGCATGAGTACAAAGTACCATCTTTTTTCCAGTATTGATCACCAGAACTCTCTCCATCAAACTTTAAGTCAGTCTAGGAGTACTAAACAACACTATGTATATCTAGTTATGGAAACTTTTCAAAACAAGCAGCACTCAGTTAAAAAAAATCAATGTGAATGTATTCTCCAATAGTAATCATGTCTTAAAAGAAAAATATCCATTATCATGAGAGTCAACCAGCTCTTATGGTCTATCTCTGTGCAATTGCCTCTGCTTCATCCCTATAGTACATTTTTATGTCAATTTTTTTTGTTTCAGATTGTTATTTTTTTGTTTACCTGGGATTTTTTGTTTTGTTCTCCATTATTTAAATTTTAAGCTTTTTAAAAATAAGTTATGTATTTCTCACTACATGTATTCCAATACTAAAAGTACAATTTGTGCAAAAAAAGAGAGTTCTAATTTGTTTTACACAGTTTGTGAACATTTGACTCCACGAAAGTAAAATATCACAAGATGAACATTGTGTGTAAACATAGTTTATGTATACCGAGACATTGAAATCATATCAACAAGGAGAAAGTGTCCCTTGTAGACATCTGTATTTATGAACAAAAACTTCTCAATATCTTAATGCTGGGGGAAATTCTATATACAGGAGTGAACTTTTACTTGATCTCATCAAAATATTTAGTCTCATTCATGTAATCCTAGCTACTCAAGAGGCTGAGATCTGAGAATCACAGTGCAAAGCCAGCCTGGGCAGAAAAGTCTATGAAAATCTTTATTATTGTTGTTATTGTTGTAAAGGGGATATTCAGAGGGGTTGTCAAGTAATGAATCCATTTCTCTTTGAACAGTGTCATTCTTTTCCTTGCTTTCTACCAGTTTTTCTCTCTGAGTCCCCAGCCAACTTGCATACTTCATTTTTAACATAGTATCTAGTGCAAACCAGTTCTACATTTGTTTATCCTTTGTTCCAACATTGTATCCTATAAACTACTCAGAAAAAGTCAGAAGTGGCATCTGTGGCTCAAGTGATAGAGGGCTAACCTTGAGCTAAAGAAACTCAAGCACAGGGCCCACATGTTGAGTTCAAGCCACTGGACTGATACAATTATGTGTGTGTATGTGTGTAAATTTATTACTGTTAACTTTCCATTTTTATTAGTGTACATTAAGTGTAAAGGAGGAGTTCAATGTGACATTTTCATATACAAAATATATTCTTTATAAATATTTTGAAATTATTTCTAAAATTATATTTTCATGATTTTGATGTTTTGGGATTTCAACATTTAGTATTATGGTAATGTGAATTATATATTCTGAGCATAATATTTTCTTTTTTTCATATATTTTTATTGTAATTAATAGAAGGGTTACATGATATTTGCCAGATAGATGGTGCATTAATTCCCATACATTGATACCATTTCACATGTCTTGGTCCCCATTTCCCTCCCCCACCCCCACCCCTCATCTTGTTTCCCCCCCCCCATTCCCTATCCAATTTCAAATAACCAAATACAAATAAATCCGATATATCAGGTAACAAAGTGAGATAGTGTAACAATATGAGATAACCAAGGGACAGCAAAAGAGATGAGAGATAACATAGTACCTTAAGAAGAACAATCATTCATTGTATGGCTTATGTTTCTATATTCTAGAGAACCTTTCATTCAGTGTCCTGCTATATGGCCATTTGTATCAAGATTTTTGAGCATAATATTTTCTTAATGAAATTTTTATTAGTTCTTAACTCTTAAGAAACATGAATATTCCCCAAAGATTCATTTTGGAAACTAAAAACATAATGCTTTCTTTTATTAAGCTGAATGCTAAAGTGTTTTAGTATTTTTAGGTCTGTGAGTTTGAAAATATAGTCTATTGGATTGAAAAAGAGATTGAAGAATAAAATATTCACTAATACCAGTTTGGCTCCAAATCTTTAAGTCAAGATAATATTTAAATGGCCCTGACAGATTGTAAAAGGGGAAATAGATTAACATCCCAATTACAGTGTTAATTTTGCTCAAATTTAATTTGAATGCACCTCTAGTCGATTTCACTACTCAAGGAGAAATGTTTCATCTGTCACATGGAATTAAGAGGCCAAGGTACTGTGTAGAAAAGCTCCTGGCCACAGGAACAGAATGTTAGGCTACTCTAAATTTTTGTGAGTATGTTCAGGAAAGCCATAGGTAGGGCTCAAAGCGTGAAACTTTTACTCCATACCACCATTCTGCCTCCAATTACCCTATCTCTGTGAGTCTCAGTCTCCATAAAACTTAGTTGCTACCTCAAAGGATTGTTTTGTGGACTTCTTTTGAAAGGTAATACTCACAACATCATACATCTTTACTATGCTTTTCTTGAAATATATCAAAAATTAAAAATGAAATTATTTCAATGGGTATGCATTCTCTAGTCATTTCTTCTCTGTTTCTATTGCTTATTATACCATACAGAGAACTCCTTAATAAACCTTAAGCTCTCTTTTGTTGGGAACTTCCTGTTTGGCATGTCAAATCTACATCTGCAATTCTCACGTTTCCCTAATTTCTCATATTTCATATAGTGGGCAACACTCATCCAACCTACCAGCTTTGTGTGGTCACCTGCCTCCTGTGGGATCCTGAATACGCTCTGAGCTTCTCTCTGGCATTTTCATCGTATACCATGTGGTAGATGGCAGTAATTGTCAGATAACTGAGTTAATAAATGGTGGGAGAACAAAGACGTTTCCCTCCCGCTGGAAATAGAAAGTAGAGTGAAAAGAGAACCAAAATAAGGATCAAAGGTATTGATTATGTGCCAAGTGACTGTAGGTATTATTTCTGATCTTTCAACAGCTCCATGGGGTAGATGTCAGTTGATCAGAGTAGGAAGAGGTACCATAGATTTAAAAACAGAGTAATGGTTCTGTTTTTGTTTTTTAAGAGAGGTAGTCAGTTGTTGATGCTTATGCCTGTAATCCTATCTATTCAGTATGCTGAGACACAGAGGCTCATAATTCTAAGCCAATCTACACAGAAAATTCTGTGAGACTCTGGGCTTGTAGGTATGGTTCAAGTGGTAGAGAAGCAGCCATGAGCGAGAAAACCAGGCCAGAGTGTGTGAAACCCTCTGAGTTCAAGCTCAGAAGTCATCACCAAAAAAAAAAAAATGAGTAAGAAAAGTGAAGAATGAAAGAAAGCTACTGATATTGAGCTGAAGGAGAATCCAGACAATACCCATTTATTTGTACCCACAGTCCCTGGTCACCAAGCTGCCAAAAGGAAGGCTTGTCCCTGAGTTCAAATCTCAGTACTTACAAAAATAAAAATATAATATAAATCTCACAGAAATTTTGAAAAGACATGTTCTTAGTAGCTCTCTAAGAGAAACCCCTCAGCATGGATATAAACACCCTCTTTGGTGCCAAACAGACGTTTGAGTATATATAAATTGCAATTTGACAGTATTTCATCTTGTGTCACTCAGTGACTCCATTGACACTGACTGAATTCTTTTTCTCTTCCAGATTCTTTCTTACACACTTGTTTACATTTACAAAATATGGATGCCACACTCAGGAGCTATAAATTACTATATAATTTTAGGGTATTGATTTTTTCTACATAATAGGGAACCATCCTCTGGCATAAATTCTGCTACAAAAGACAATTTAGCTGAATTCATATTTTTAACTAGTCTTAAATTCACAGTGCAACAGCTCATTATCAACTGTTAGTAAAGTGACTTGTTAAACTATGATTAAGTATATCACAAAATTAACTTCACTCAAAATTTGATCCGTAAGGATTTGTCTAGTTTTATTTTGTTTAACGTAGAATTTTCTATTTTACACACACCAACAAAAAAACCAGGTTCTTTCAAAATGAAGTAAAATTCAGTATTTTACTAGGAATGTGTGGTTGAAAATTCCTTATTCTATGAAGGATATTTTAAGGATAAAAATTAATAGCAGAAAAAGCCAAACATAACCCAGAATTTCTTTTTCATGGGCAGGATTATTGAAGCAGATTCTTGAGCCAGTTTCAGGAACAAGGTACCGAATCTAAAACCCAGGGCCTGCCTCACTCTCACTCTGCTGGAGTGCTTCTAGACCAGCTTTGGCTAGAGGCTCAGGATTTTTCCTACCTGAGCTGATTTCTAATCCTCCAAGTCTTTACCTCCTGAGTAACTAGAATTATAGGAACATATAGAATTATATAGAATTATAGGCCATTAATGCCTGGTTGCCACATTAGTTTTGACAGGATAGAAATCTCCATCATGATCAATAAAAATTCAGTAATGATCAGGAAAGGAGGACGTGGAGGCTGACAGAAGACAAATGCTGTCTTATTGCTGCTGTTGTAAAGCTAAGAAATATTCAAAGAAGAACAAAGATGGATTTTTAAAATTTTGTTGTTCAAAGTACAGAAAATATAAAGGTACATTTGTATTTGTATGACAATGGAAATGATCAGTTAATGAGAAAATAGTTTTTTGAGAGGGTAAATAATTAGAGAAAGATCTAGACTATATCAGAAATAAAAAGCCTAAAGCAGTAATACAGTAATTATCTCAAACAGACAAAGTATGGGAGGGGGAGGGGAGAGGGAGGAGAGAGAGAGAGAGAGAGAGAGAGAGAGAGAGAGAGAGAGAGAGAGAGAGAGAGAGAGAGAGAGAGAGAGAGAGAATGTTTGTACAGTGTCAAGGAGATTCCATTTAGTAACAAGACAATAAAGTGCTTATGTTTTCCTGTTCCTTTTATATGTTCAAGACTCAATGAAATGATATAAAAATATACAATGAAGAGATTTTTTTATAGTTTATTTAAAGGATGTTATCAGGAAATCTGAAACTCACTGGGCTATAGTCTATATTCTAACAAAAACTTGGGAGAAAAAGTATAGCATTTGCTGAGAACTTCATCTTTGTCATCTAATCACAGTGCTCTGACTACTTCTAATGGGAAATTATATCTTCCCAGATCAACAATAAGCTCTTCAAAGGCAAGATGGTATTTGCAGTATTTTCTCTAGTTCATACTTTGATGTCTTGGCCAATAAACATTCATGAAACTTAAGATTGAGTTGGATGATGAAATATTCCCATTGTCTGAACCTTTGAAACAAAGATTTTACATAAATTCATAGTCACATCTGCTGAGCATATACCCACAGTGTAGTTTTAGTCATATCATAGACACTTACTTGTTTTATCCAAGGAGTTTAGTGGGTACCATTGGAGACACCGAGGTAGATTCAAGTTAGATAAAGTCTCTACTGAGCTAACGTCTGGCACATAAAGAAACACCATAGCCAGGTACTGGCTCACACTTATAATCCTAACTACTCAGAAGACTGGGACTTGAGGATTGGGATTGAAAACCAGCCTGGGCAGAAAAGTCTATGAGACTATCTCCAATTAACCACCAGAAAACTAGAAGTGGGACTGTGGCTCAAGTAGGAGAGTATGAGCCTTGAATAAAAGAGCTCAGGGACAGCACATAGGCTCTGAGTTTAAACCCCAACACTGACAAAGGAAAAAAAAGAAAAGGAAAGAAAAAAAGCAACACCATGTGGGTATCTATTTCTAGTTCATTTTCTTTGATGTGCCCAATTCTTTTCTTACCCATAACAATATGGTATTAAAAAAAAAAAGCCCCAGATTCTGCCCTAGAAATCAGAGAAAGCAACTTAACCCCCAAGATGTGAGAAAAATCCAAATAACATTGTAAAATGAGCTCACTCAGGTTTCAAATGATTGGGAATGTTTAATAATTGTTAATCATCTTAAAGTAATAGCATGACATTTTACAGCCTTCTGCTAGGTTACCTCGAATCAAAGTGACGGTCAGGCAAGCCTAGTCCTGGTTAAAAGAAAGTGCATTCATTCACACAGATATCTCTGCCACCAAGAAATTAGCTGTGAAATAACATCCCAGTGACACAAAATGCTTTCTGCCACATTTGTACTATGTTGCATCATGGTAAATTGTTCTGAAGACAGCTAACGTTGAGGAATAAAGCACCAGTGTGATGCAAAGGCTAACCCTTGCAGTATGTTCAACTAAGCATAGGAAAGGTTTTCTAGAGGAGAATTATGTGAAAACTCAAGAAGAGACCACTTTGAATGTGAAAATTATAGAATCATTTTCAAGAAAACACATATATTTTCAGGATGACTAATAAAGAGAACATTTGTAGGGATAACTTATGTCTAGGCTACAAATCTCACAAGTACTGATGACTGTGTACTGTCCTAAAATCTCTGTTACTCTAATTAAGACCTTCACTCTCTGACCTTGCTTCCTTCCTGCTTCAGAGCAGCAACCCCTAGCAGCTGCCATCTGCCCCTCATGAACTCATTGTAGTTCCTTATGAGCCTCTGCCACCTTTGTTAGCTAGTCTTTTGTCAAATTCACTTCAACGTATTTTCTCTCAGGATCCTGGCTGAGTAATTGACAAGGTTTTCCATAATTATCGATAGTAGGATAGACAGGACTTTCAATCTTTAGACAGGTCATTTTCTTCCCTCTGATTTGGAAAGCGGTCAGTTTAATAGCTCAGTCCCTCACACTGGAGTTCCCAGACAAGCAACCGTCATCTGTTTCATTCTTTCCCTGTTAGCACACATTCCGCTTTGGACCCAGTGAATTGGACATTCACCTAATAAAGCCAGAGGCTTGGAGAGAACTATACAGGGGCTAAAAGCAAAATAATGGCTGCCTATTGATTTTATGTATTGATCCTGTCTTTTTTCTTTCTGAATGATTTTATGATGTTTATTTAGAATAGCTTCCCAGAAATCAATATGAATTTTAAAAGCCTTCCCCCTGCCTTGTCCACAGCACCGAAGCACAATACTACCTATGAACCATGTGATTTAGGTGTGCACAGGACTGATTACACACAGCTGTCTACCTCCTATTGTGCAGCTAGATACACAGACTGTGATTTATAACTGTATTACCTTTAAAAATCTGATTTATAAAAACTTCTCTGTGTAGATCAAAATAACATAGAAAAAATTGTGCATCAACTAGAGTTTGGAGGGGCCTTTTAAACTGTTGTCCTCTAATCAGTGCATATTCATTTCTTTTCGACATTATGCCTGGCATTGGTCTAGACACAGAGCTATAAAAAAACAAAAACAAAATATAGCTCCTTCCTGTACAAATGCTGAAAGTAGGGAGAGTGATTTCCATAATCATTTCTAGGAGCCATGGAAGTGTGTGGGGTTGGATCAGTCTAATGACATGTGATGGGGAAGTTTCATAGAAAACAATTGTTGGTTTGGTTCTTACATCTGGAAGGCCCAGCTGTTTTTTGGTTTTGTTTTGGTTTTTTGTTTGTTTGTTTTACAATTCCCAATACTTATAAGTGCATGGCTTTCTTTTTTTTTATAATTTTTTTTTTTGCCAGTCCTGGGCTTAAACTCAGGGCCTGACCACTGTCCTTGGACTTTCTCAAGGCCAGAGCTCTACCACTTGAGCCTCAGCACCACTTCCAGCTTTTTTCTATATGTGGTACCGAGGAATCGAACCCGGGTCTTCATGCATGCTAGGCAAGCACTTTAACCACTAGGCCAAACTCCCGGCCCCGTGCATGGCTTTCTTTATTGAAGAATTTGTTAACATTGATTTTTATATCATATTTAAAATGACATGTTTAACAAACAGGTATTCAAGAAGGGAATCTCTATATACAATCACTGGCACTTAGATTTTAGAACATAATTAAAATTAGGCTGAGGGTTTGTATGTCATACATACATATTAATCTGTAATAAAACATTATGTTAAGTGCATGGCTTAAAAAAATCTTATTATCAGGAGCTCTAAATGAATTTCAAATACTGTGTTATATGAACTAGTGTAATATGAACTAGTGAACCAGGCACCCATGGCTTGCTCCTGGAATCCTAGCTACTCAGAAGGCTGAGGTCTGACGATTGAGGTTCAAAGCCAACTGGGGCAGAAAAGTCTCTGTGAAAATCCAATAAACCACTCAAAAACCAGAAGTGGCGCTGTGGCTTAAGTGATGGAGTGCTAACCTTTCCCAAAAAGAGGCTTGGGCACAGTACCCAGGCCCTGGGTTTAAGCTCCATAACCAACAAAAGAAAGAAAGAAGGAAAGAAAGAATGAGAGAAAGGGAGAGAAAGAAAGAAAAAAAGAGAGAGAGAGGGAGAGAGAAGGAAAGAAAGAAAGAAAGAAAGAAAGAAAGAAAGAAAGAAAGAAAGAAGAAAGGGAGAGGGGGAGGGAGGGAGGGAGGGAGGGAGGGAGGGAGGGAGGAAGGGAGGAAGGAAGGAAGGAAGGAAGGAAGGAAGGAAGGAAGGAAGGAAGGAAGGAAGGAAGGAAGGAAGCAGATATTTACATGGTATGTCTTTATGCCCTGGAAAAACTTTGATAAACAGAGACCATTTCAACTTAACCTTGCCTCAAAGTCTTCCAAATTTCTGAATTTTATAGATGTCACAAATGGCTATGGCATAACCCAAACCCACTAACTATGCATGTGCAAAGGCAGCCCTGTGCTTACTTAAGCAGGTAGATTCAGAAGGGCTCAGGGAAGCCCAGAATGCAGTAGTCTTTAGTTCCGTTTGCACTGAGGGAATAAGAAAAGTCGAGCAATTTATGGCTGTTTTTTGAAATTCCATTTTCCATCTCTCATTGATCAGACCAAGCCCCTTGTGAATTATCACTCTATATTACCAGGATCCATTATGTTTGCCTTTCAAGTAGCTTCTTGGGAAGTCCAAGCTTTGAGAGCTTCAGTGGTTAAATGAGGCACTGGACCTACTGCACCTTCCCCAGGGTAAGGGGAAGTTGAAGTTTTGCTGAAGTCATGTCTTTGTTTCCACCCACTAGACAGATGGAAATAAGGGCAGGTGACCCAAGACTAAGCATCCACAGGGGCTTTCAGAAAGAATGTGAGCCTGACTCCTTAGCAACAAGAAGGGGCAATCTCATTCCTTGGAGTTACCTCACTTGGTAAGCCTTCCTAGCTCTGGGGAGAGTGGCAGACCATCCTTCTGTAGAAAAGTAAAATGCCTTGACAACATCTTCTGTATCTCTTGTGTATCTACTTTCTTAACTAGAGAGTTGTTGTGTTTCCATTTATCACCTGTTCTGTAACTTATCCGTGACCAAGGAGTTAACAAAGGAACAGTGGTCTGCCAGAATAACCCTGGACTTTCTCAAAGCTAGAACTCTACCACTTGAGCCGCCACACCACTTCCAGCATTTTTTTTTCAATGCATGTGGTACCGAGAAATCAAACTTGGGTCTTTGTGCGTGCTAGGCAAGCACTCTACCATTAGGCCAATCTCCCGGCCCTATACATATTACTGTCAATAATCCTAAAAACTCTCAGCAACAGCTGTAACTCAATAGGTAATAAGCTTGAAGGTTTTAACATTTTATCCACAGCAATAAAAATAATAAAAATGAAGCAAAACTCTCATGAAGTAACACAGAATCCCACACACTTGCCATAGAAACAAAGAACGGCTGCAGCCCGAGGCAAGAATTTAGACTGCCTCTGCCTCTTCCTCAACTACTACAGAGAAGCTGCCAGAACAGCACTTGCACATACTTGATTATAGCTTCCTAGGCTAGTGCACACATGCAGAGAACACTAAGAATGTGCCTGAAGGAATCCACATTCTTCAAGGAGAGTAAGTGGTAATCATCACTGTAATCAGAAATGTACTTGGAAATGGCCTTCACATTTGTAGAGACACTTAAATCTTTGTCTATGCATTGACTATAGGATTATTTATTTATTTGTTTGTTTGTTTAGATGCTGGTATATTGGCTTGAACTCAGGGCCTGGACACTGACCCTTAGGATTTTTTGCTCAAGACTGTTCTACCATTTGAGCCACAGGTCCATTACCTGCTTCTTGACTGGTTAATTGGAGTGAGAGTCTTACAAATCTCCTTTCTCAAAACACTTTGTTTCTTGTCTCAGGAAGACTGCTTCAAACTGTAATCCTCAGATCTCTCCTCTTGAGTAACTAGGATTTACAGATGTGAACCATTGGATTTTTTAAAATTGTTTATAGCTCTTTAGTATTTTGTCAGAAGAAAAGGGTGACACCAGTCAAATTATTCTCTTAATTATCTTCTTTTGAACCATTCAAATGACACTGACTAGAATCATATGAAAAGACCAAAAATGTTGAAACTAGATCATGGTTATAACATAAAAAGAAAGATAAGGCTGAAAAACTATCAGAAGCTGAAAATTCCTTGCTGCATAATGAGAGAACCTCAAAAATCTAGAAAAAAGAGCTAAGCATGTGAGGGTGACATAGTTCCAACATTGTAATAAAGTGTTATTTATGATTTTAGAAGAAAACACAGTGTACAGAGAGAGATAGAGATAGAGAGGGGGAGTGGCAAATTGAAATACTTTCTAGAGCATTAGAAAGCTAGAAAAATGATTAACATTCCCACAGGTAAATCTCTCAGTTTCTACAAAGTGATCACTTAGCACCTATGTATCTTAAATAAGCATTTAATTAGCACTTAATATTCCCTGTTTGTAGAGTACAGTGTAACATATCAATATATAAGTTGTATGCTGATCAAATCAAGACAATAATTATTTTCATTGCCATATCATTTCTTTATGATTAGAAACTTCATGTTCTGTTCCAGTTTTCAACCAAAGTATGATAGGATACTGTGAATTGTAGATTGTGGTGTTTAATGTTTTAACTAAAAGTTAGATCAAAGGGTATTCATTTTTATACTATATTTAAAATTAAGTTTTGTTATTTCCAGAAGGTGGAATCATAGACTTTGCATAATTAATGTAAAATTGATGAAGATTGACTTTAAGAGAAATACATTAATAATATAGACTTTGGTTAAGTTCTTTGCTTAGATTTGGAAATATTAAATTTCCAACTTAACACATAAGTTTCCCTGCTTGATCATTCCTACGTGGCATTAAAAAGGTCAAACACTTAATTTTCTATTAATAACTTACAATTTCTTTTAATTTATTTAAATATTAAATTTTACTAATCAATAATAGAAGAAAAGTATACTACCGCTGAAGATAGCCCACTAAAATGCACACACTATCATGTTATTCTGATTTTCATGATTGTCAATTTAAAATATTTTTGGAAAAATTAAAATTGCAAAGGTTGTTGGATTTAGCAATAGTATTCAAGTACACTGCAGACTTTCTGTAAGACTAGCTTTAAATTTATAATACTGCTAATTTTTTTCTGGTCCTGGGGCTTGAACTCTGGATGTGAACACTGTTCCTGAACTTCTTTTGCACTCTACCATGCAAGCCAGAGCCATGCTTCTGGCTGTTTCAGAGTACTTTATTAGAGAGAAGATTCTCATCTCTCAATTTTCTTGCCATGGCTGGCTTTGAAATGAAATCCTCAGATCTCAGCCTTCTCAGTAGCTAGGATTATATGCATGAGCCACTGGCACTGGCTCATGTTGGTAATTTTAAGAAGTTAAATGAATTATATTTATTTGCCCAAACTTGTCAAAACCATGACTGGTGCATGATCATTTAGTGATTAATCATGGGGTCTTCTCTCAACATAATAAAATAGTCACCAATATTTACCTCTGACATCTGCTTTACTATTTCTCTGATGGCAGCATTTTCTAACTTTTTTTGCGGTCTTGTTTATATAAAGATCATAAGTCCCCAATTCTAGAAACTGCGATTATACTTAGAGCATATGCTTACATTCCAAATATCCTACATTGGTGATTCTCAAATTTGGGTTCCAACCATTTCCAGCAGCAACAACATCAGGAAGCTACAATACAATGAGCATATCATTGAGCTTTATGCCCAATTCACTGGGTAGAAACTCTAGAAATAGATTAATTTCCAGATTTCAGGCATATCTCCAAGGGAGAGTTCTTCATATTGAAGACGAGAATTGCCATTCTTGGCAAAATGGGTAAAAACAATATGTAAACTACACAGTTTACATAGCCAGTAACCTAGGCTATTTTTCAGTTCTCATTTGTCTTACACAATCAGTTAGTAGTTGATATGATTACTAAGACAAACATCTGTATTTCTTACATGATAATTTTGCATGAAGGGTAGGAAAGATTTTACTTTGACTTGTTTCCTAAGTGCTAAGAATACCACACACTAACTCATTAAAATACATAAATAAGTTTCATCTGACAATGTCCACACTTTATTAGTATAAAATTTAAATAGGGTTGGGGTTGAGAATGTGGCTCAGGAGTAGAATGCTTACCTAGCATTCAGGAGGTGCTGATTGTATAGTCAACATTAGAAAGGGGGGAAAAAGTGTTTCTAGTGCTAATTCTAAGGATAATTTAAAAAGGAGAATTATCCCTACTCAAAGTAAAAGATTTCTTCAACTTTTCTTACAGAATTTATTTTAGAAAATTCAGAGTTGTATTTTTTTCTGTATCTTTGAAAAGGAAATAAATCTCTTAAGAAGCTAAATAAGCTTCTTTCCAGTTTTCTGACCCAGAAATGTCTTCCTTAAGGATAGAAAGTCATCTCCTGGAAATGTAAACATCAAAAAGTCGGCAGCCCAGTATCCCTATTTCAGTGGGAGGTAAAAACTTCACAGCAAGCTGGAGCTTCACTCAAAATGGCAAAACAATCTTAGTTTACTGCCATTTATATGAAACTAATCACACAAATGACCACCCAGTGACCAAGTGAATTTAGGATGAACTCCAAGTTTTCTTACTTGAGAACTAATGATCATCTATTTTGCAAACATGGCATCTGGTTAAGGAAACTCCTTTCTATCTTTACACACTCTAGCAGATGCTGTGCATCTCATTCTAACTAAATGCTGATTAAAAAACAATACTGTTTCTTTTTCAACTGCCTTTATGGAAAAGTGCTGTGTGTTGAGAGAATATTTTGCTTTTAATTATGTTGCCCCAACACAGAAAAAAAGCTTTTCATTCTCACAGGGAAATGTACAGTCTATATTCAAAAAGTTATTAGTATATTCCAATCTGACTGATAACACCCAAATTAATACAGTGAAAGCAGTATGAAGAACTATTAGAAAATGGAAATTAATTATGACAATGGAAACCTGCAAACAAAGAGATTTAGAGTCTAATGAACCAATGTCTTAAGTGAAATGGAGAAAAATATAGCCAATCAAGAGAGGGATTCTTCATGTGTGACAGTGTTGTATTTCTCAGGGACAATGTTTATAGACTCAAAGAAATTTTTTTAAATAATAAAAAGTAATAGTGAATAATACTCTGATTATAAAAATATCCACTTAGTGAATTCAATGCTCCAATATCATATATACTAAAAATCTAAGTATTGGTCACTGACTTATTTTTTAATCTTATTACAATTGCAAAAGCTATTCTAGAATTTAGGATGTTTCATGAAAAACTGATTAAACTTTGTATAAAAATCCCAATTCAATTCACATTTTTTTAATTTTCTTTTTTATTATACTTTATTGTCAGAGTAATACATAGAGGGGTTACAGTTACATTCATCAGGTAGTGGGTACATTACTTTTCACACGTTGATACACCTTCTCATGTTTTTGTCCCATTTCCCCCTCCCTACCCCTTCCACATACTTTTAATACTAGATAATACATTTTCTTGAGACTGTATTGAAGGCTTTTATCGTAAAGAAAAAGAATTTTCTATTTCTAAAAGTTGGTAAAAAAATTATTACCTGGGAAAAATGAGTTGATATACTTTACCAGGCTGAGCTATATTCTTTCTTTTATTAGGTTATACAAGGTTATCTAACTAATTCATTTATTAGATATTTTCAGGTACTTTTTCACTACAATATAAATTCACAATCAAAAATCTAAGTTTATAACAAATAGCTAAAATAAGTTTTTTAAAACATTACATTATTTTGAAAAAGTCTGGCATTCTTCTTCATTGCTTTTGTGGTTTGCTCTATTATTTTTTTATGAATACTGTCCCATAAATTGCCACACCTCTCTGATTACATTAAGTCTGATGCTGAGAAGAATAAACCCCAGCAGTCCACTCAGAACAGGGTTGATGTGTTTCATTAGTAAAAGAGAAGTTCTCACCAGGTCTGAAGGATTGCTTCAAATTGGGAAACTGCCACCCAAGCTGAGCCAGAAAAAAATTTTCCAGGGATCTTCAGAGCTTGAGCCAGAAAGGATATTTAGAAAGGACCAAATATTTTAAAGAAATTAGAAAATGAGATGATTGGCGGAAGATGGCGGCGGTTCAGGGTGAGACGTACTGAGCTCCTGCAAAGATTCTTGTACTGGCAGCGCAGGAGAGAGTCCTCTAACAGAAATTGATCCTAAGTAAGCTTTAGGACCACAGAGAACTCAGGCAGAGAGGAAAAAAAGGAAGAATACCAGCGCAAAAAGAGAGCGTGGAGCTCCTCCGCGGAGCAGCCCGGGAGACAAAGGTTCTTCTGAATCAGAGTAGAGAAAGTGCTCCACAGCAGCGCAGACCCGCCTGCTGCAGACAGAGCCACACAGAGCGCACAGGCCGTGCACGGACCTGCCAGCTTCACGGAACCGGAGAATCCAGCAATTTGTGAGTAGCTCCGAGAAGTTTCCACTTCTGCTCCAGGAACGGCATTGGGAGGGAGCCCCTCCACCACCAGCTGAGAGCAGCGCCATCTTGACTGCTGGCAACAACTCAGGCCAAAGCAATTATTGGAGCCTGAGCGGTGTTGCTGACAGCACCACCAACCTATAGGGCAAAGGATTTCCCAGAGATCCCTTAGCCAGAAACCGGGCCCCAGCTCTGCTGAAGTCCATCCCCCTGCGCTGCCCGCAGACCTGGTAAACAAAGCCGCCCACGGATATTTCAGCTTTGTTTTACCAAACAAGCAATCTCATCTGAAAAACCACAAAGCCAAATCACAAGAGAAAAAGACTTTGTGACGTGTTCAGATCCCGAATTTAGTGGAGACACAAGTTTCCTACCCTCTCCCCCCACCAAAAAAAAAAACAAAAAAAAAACCTGAAGAATACCCTTTTTTTATCTTTTTTTACCCCATTTCATTTGCATTTTTAAATGTTCTTATTTTTCTCTTTGCCATTTAACCTACACCTTTTTTTCTAATGTTATGATTCATTCCTTTTTTTTTTCTTTTTTTCTCCTCTCTTTTCCTGCAATCCTGCTGTCACTGTGGTCGTTCCTAGAAACACAGTGACAGCTCTGGGTACAGTTTAAACAAAAACGATATCCATATTGATACAGTCACCTGCTTTTTAAACTCCGGGTTCTCAACCCTAGTATCTCTTGGGTAAGAACTCAGAACAGTGAGGAATCTCCCCCCACCTTTTTTCTTTTTTTTTCTTTTGTTTTTGTTTTTGTTTTGTGTGTGTGTATGTTCTGTTTTCTTTTATTTTGTTGTTGTTTTGTTTCTTTTTTCTTTTTTTTTCTTTTCTTTCTTAAGTTGGTATCATTGAAACCTCCTATATCAACCTCACTCTTTTCTCTATATATTCTTCTTATTACTCTTCTTATTTTGATAAGTTTTATCTAAGTTCATCTACACCAACAGTGAGAGGAATGAGGCAACAATCAGGAAAGCAACTCCTTTTGCAATAGCCTCAAAGAAAATAAAGTACCTAGGAATTACCTTAACTAAGAATGTAAAGGACCTTTTTGATGAAAACTTTAAAACCCTGAAAAAGGAAATTAAAGCAGAACTGAGGAAATGGAAAAACCTCCCATGATCCTGGTTTGGAAGAATCAACATTGTGAAAATGACAATCTTGCCAAGGGCGATCTACAAATTCAACGCAATACCCATCAATATCCCAATGACATTCCTTAAAGAAATAGAAGAGGCAATCCAAAATTTCATATGGAATAATAAAAGACCCCGTATAGCAAAAACACTTCTTAGTGGAAAGAACAGCGCAGGAGGAATTTCAATACTTTAGTCTCTATTAGAGAGCTAGAATTATCAAAACAGCTTGGTACTGGCACAAGAACAGGCCTGAAGACCAATGGAATAGAACTGAGGACCCAGATATTAAACCACAGACCTATGGCCACCTAATCTTTGACAAGGGAGCCAAAAAAATAGAATGGAAGAAAGATAGCCTCTTCTGCTGGCAGAACTGGTTAAGCACATGCAGAAAACTAAAGTTGGATCCTTCTTTGTCACCTTGCACTAGAATTAACTCCAAATGGATCAAAGACCTGGAGGTAAAAGCCAACACTCTGAAAACTTTACAAGAAGAAATAGGAGATACACTAGGCCTCCTTGGCACAGGTCAAAACTTTCTTAATAAGGACCAAGAATCACAACAAATCAGAGAAAGGCTGGATAAGTGGGACTGCATTAAACTGCAGAGCTTTTGTATGGCAAAGGACATAGCTAGTAAACTAATTAGGAAGCCTACAGAGTGGGAGAAGATCTTCACCAACCATACAACAGACAGAGGCCTCATATCTAAAATATATCAGCAACTCAAAAAATTGAATCACTCCAAAACTAATCTCCAAAGTAACAACCATCCCATTAAAAGAAGAAACAAAAATGGCCTGTAGACACATGAAGAAATGCTCAACATCTCTGGTCATAAAAGAAATGCAAATCAAAACAACTCTAAGATTCCACCTCACTCCAGTTAGGATGGCCAGGATCAAGAAAACTAATAACAACAGATGCTAAAGGGGATGTGGCCAGGAGGGATCACTACTACACTGTTGGTGGGACTGCAAACTTGTTCAACCACTATGGAAAGCAGTATGGCAGTTCCTCAAAGGCTAAACATAGAGCTCCCCTATGACCCAATCATCCAGAAACAAGGGCATACTAAATCCACCAGCACAACAATGTTCATTGCAGCACTATTCACCATAGCAAAGATATGGAACCAACCTAGATGTCCCTCAGTTGATGAGTGGATCAACAAGACGTGGTATTTGTACACAATGGAATTCTATGCTGTTGTCAGAAAGAATGACATTGCCCCATTTGTTAGGAAATGGAAAGACTTAGAAAAGATCATATTAAGTGAAGTAAGCCAGACTCAAAGGAACTTAGGCTCAATGGTTTCCCTCATTTGTCATAATCAGTAGAAACCTTGGGCTCTCCTAGCAGAGATTTGCAATAGATCAAAACCTTGATACAAAAGGCCATACAGTAGGATGCTGAATGAAAGGATCTCTAGGATATAGAAACATAACCCATATAATGAATGATTGCTGTTCTTAATGTACTATGTTATCTCTCATCTCTTTTGCTGTCCCTTGGTTATCTCATATTGTTACACTATCTCACTTTGTTACCTGATATATCGGATATATTTGTATTTGGTTATTTGAAATTGGATAGGGACGGGGGGAAAACAAGATGAGGGGTGGGGGTGGGGGGAGGGAAATGGGGACCAAGACATGAGAAAGGGTGTCAATGTATGGGAATTAATGCACCATCTGTCTGGCAAATATCATGTAACCCTTCTATTAATTACAATAAAAATATATTAAAAAAAAAGAAATTAGAAAATGATTCCAAGGGGCCAGGAGTGTTGCCTAGTGATAGAGTGCTTGCCTAGCACATATGAAGCCCGGGTTCAATTCCTTGGTACCACATACATAGAAAAAGCCAGAAGTCGTGCTGTGGCTCAGATGGTAGAACACTAACCTTGCAATAGCTCAAGGATAGTGTTCAGGTCGCAAGAGTGGCAAGAAAGAAAAGAAAAGAAAAGTAATCCAGGTCTGATTTGCTTGTTCATTGAAGCTGTTGAGAGAGAAGAGACTAAGGCTTGGAGGCTATCTGTGTATCTCAGATTTTATTTCTGAAGATTTTCCACCCCACAACTTTTTATTCAGTTCTAAGGGCTAGATCAAGTAAACAACTGTAATGGCCTCTTCCCCTTTGTACTTTCTCTACTTCAACAATGGCAGTCAACTGATTTTCAAAGTGATGAAAATTTCAATTGATAATATAAATTAAGAGAAAAATTTCTACACATTATAAAAGAAGCCTATCAAGCTTTATTCATTCCACATTTATGTACTATTGTCCATAAAATAATCCCTTATTTGATTGGTTAGGTTTCTTCCAATCTATTTTTTTCTTTAAGATCTCAGTTCATTAGTTTCTTTGACAACCTAAACTTCTTTGTTAAGAAACTATATTTCCATCACAATTAACTTCCTTTTTTCTGATTACCATTAGTAGTACCTTCACAAGACTAATTTAGAATTTATTAATCATGTAAGAATTTACTAATATCTTTCTGGCTATGAACTGTAGGTTTTTGGATAAGACCAAAGCAAAAAGAATGATTAAGAAAAATTATGGCAGGCCTTCAGAATATTTTGTCTTCCTTGAAATTTATATAATTTAAAGTAATCCCAATAAGAAGCTAAAATTAAGCTGTTGAGATGTTTTCATAGCACCTACTTTTTGGTTTAAAAGCAAAACTTAAAGATAGGCATAGTGCTCCAAGTCAGTAGCCCCATCTAGTTGGGAGGCTGAAGCAGAGGATTACAGGTTCGAGGCTGGCAAAGTCCTGTTTCAAAAAGAAAAAGGAAAGCGAAGAGGCTGGATCTATGACCAAAATTCTGGGTTCCTTCCCAACATGTGTGAGAAAATCCATTCTCCTTATTGGTTTTCTCAAAGTTGAAGTAAAAACTTCAACACCGAACACTGATTGATCTAAACAGCTTTACAAATTTTCTTTGGTAAAACATATCTAGTTAAAAATCTATTTGTGCTTTTGTTTTGATTTGTATTATCTAAATTTAAATAACTTTTCCATGTCCTAAAAATTAGTAATCTTCACTAAATCAATGTGTTATTGTTAGAGGGAAACTAATCTCAAGGCCAAGAGTATCATAAAGCATAGTAAATGTTTATTAGCCAATTTTTAAAATACACATGATAATAAGGTCATGAATTTGCTTTTCAATGTGACTTTTGTTTGTTTTTTTATTTTATTGGTGTATACAGGGGTTACAGTTACATTCATAAGGTAGTGAGTATATTACTTCTTGAACATTGTTTTCTCCCATGTTTTTCTCCCACTTTCTTTCCACCTACCCTTTCCCAAGTTGTAAAGTTACTTTCCAACATATTGTCTTGTGAATATCACTTTTACATTGGTTCACCCTTTGACCTTTGTCTTATCATCTTTTTTCCCCTTCACTTGCCTATTTCAAATAAACATATATACAATACACCAAGTATCAAAATCAGATATGAATGTTGTTTTAAAAGAGTTTTGTAACTAACTTATTTGAGAATGATTTCAATGTGGGTATTTTCCCCCTTGGCTGGCTGGCACACTACTAATTGAGCCACATGTTCAGCCTGGCATTTTTGCTGATTAGTTCTTCTTTTTATTCCAAGTGATTGAATGTTTTTTTACTTTGACTGCATTGTTCAGAATTAGTCTGACTCCATTGTGGTTGGATAGAATGCATGAGATTATATCAGTCCTCTTGTATCTGCTTAAGTTTTCTGTATGAACTATTATATGATCCATTTTGGAGTGTGTTCCATGTGTTACTGAGAAAAATGTAAAAAGTTTCGCCATTGGGTGAAAGACTCTGTGTATATCCATTAAGCCCAGCTGGGCTATGGTGTCGTTTAAGTCGATGGTGTCTTTGCTTAATTTTGGTTGAGTTGACCTGTCATTTGTTGAGAGTGATGTATTGAGGTCTCCCAGTAGTTCTTCTTTTCATTAAAGAATTTATTAGCATTGATTTTTACATCATATTTCAAATGACATGTTTAACAAACAAATATTCAAGAAGGGTATCTCTAGATATAATCACTGGCACTTAGTTTTTAGAGCATAATCAAAATTAGGCTAAGGGTTTGTATATCATAAATACATATTAATTAATGAAATAAAACATTATGTCTATAGAGTCATAGGTTTTTATGTCTATGTAGTTACGTTTATATTTCCAATATCATGTCCATAGCATTGGGTATGCAAATATTGAGTCCTTGCTCTTGTACTGTCGCTGCATGTTAAGGATACCATGTGCCTTTTGTTCCTTTGGTCTTGACTTGTCTCACTCAACATGATTCGCTCTAGATTCATCCACTTCCCTGCGAATGCCATTATTTTATCTTGTCTGTTGGCTATGTAAAGAATTCCATTGTATATATATATATATATATATATATATATATGTCACATTTTCTGTATCCATTCATCTGCTGATTAGTTTTAAAGCCCATATCTTCTGGACTTTTCTACCAGGCTGGCCTCAAGTCACAAACTCATGGAGTCACCTTCCTAAATAGCTTGGGATTACAGGCATGAGTCACTGGCACCTAGCTGAAAATTTATTTTTTTAGGTTATGCTAAATTACCAAGAAAGAGCTATTTGGATAAAATGTTTGCTCTATAAAATAAGCGTATAAAGATGTAACTTGTACCCAGGCTCTCCACACATACTAAGTAATAGACCCTGGCAAGCAACGAGGATGAGTGTCTAACTCATTCAGACACAGTGAAATCAGTTCTGATGGTTTAAGCTCTATGTTTCAGCAACAAGAAACAGCAAACAAACTTCAAAATGTGTAGTAATGATTTCACTCACATCCATAATTTTTCATAGAAGAGGTTGATATGTAGGTTTAAGTTTAGTAACTTAAAAGTCACAATAATTCCAGCCTATATAGTTCTGTAAGGAAAGCTGCTGAAAGAATCTGCAATGGCAAGATAACATATGCTATTTTTCTTAAATTCTTGGGAAAGAAAATTGGTTTTCTGAATTAAGCAAAATGTTGGGATGGAAACCCACATAAAAGTCTTGATATAGGACATATTTTTTTAAGCCAAATACAAGGCTAGGTTGTAGGGAAAACAATTCTGAGAATTATCAATGGAGGGCCATCCTTACAGGGGAATTAAAAAGGCAATCAGCCTCTCTAATTTAGAACTCCAATACGATAGCAGCAAATATGCAGGTGGTCTTGGGGCCACAGTTAGAACTTCTGACCTGCATGGGAAGAAAGGTTGAGGACCTAGAAGGCCTTCCTTGAGGAAGTGATATCTATACTGAGAATGCATACAATTTAACAAGTAGGGCCAGTTTCAAGAAATAGCTAGACAGATGCTGGTGATTGAGGCCTATAATCCTAGCTACACAGGAGGCTGAGATCTAGAAGATTGCAGTTTGAAGCCAACCACAGAGAGAAAAAAAAATACAAAACACTTCATCTTCAAAAAGTAAGCAGGGGAGCAAGAGTTTGGCCTAGTGGTAGAGTGCTTGCCTAGCATACCCAAAGACCCGGATTCGATTCCTCAGTACCACACACATAGCAAAAAGCCGGAAGTGATGCTGAGGCTCAAGTGGTAGAGTGCTAGCCTTGAGAAAGCCGAAGGACAGTGTTCAGGCCCTGAGTTCAAGGCCCAGGACTGGCAAAAAAAATTAAAAAGTAAGCAAGGAAAAATTGGGCTTGAGATGTGGCTCAATTGGTGGAACATCAGCTGAGAAAATGTGAGGCCCTGAATTCAAACCTAGTACCAGCAGAAGGAAGAAGAGAAGGATCAACAAGGAGAAAGAGAGTGGAGGAGAAAGAGAAGGAAGAGAAGGAGAAGGAGGAAGAAACAGCAGCAACAGCAGCTATGGCTAAGAGACATAGCTTGGGCCCCCAAGAAAATAAAGTTCAATGGAACAAGAGCCCGAAATCCTTGTTGAGTCAAGAAACGAATCTGAAAATAGGGTAGGAGAAAGGATATAAAAGGCAGACTATTAATATGGAGGGGCATTTAGCTCAAGAATATGTTTAAATCTTTAAGATTCTTATTTCAAAGCAGCTTCCCTGTGGGGGAAAAATGGATAGAAAGAAGGCAGCAAGGGAAGGAGAATCACTCAAAAGAAATATCAAAGGGAAAGAGTTTGGGTTTAGCATGTGGATGGACATGTCTGGGGAGTGATGAACTGGAGACCCTGTGAGCTGCCAAGTGACAATGCCCAGTGACAGTTGGACGAATCTGGAACTCAGGAATGAAGCTTGGGATGAAGGTCAAGGCCTGGGAGTAATTCAGATCTAGGGGGAACACATGAGGCTGCCTCAGCGAATGGATGCTGTGAGAAGTGATCTAGGAGGAAGTTTAAAAGCCACCACAGCTGTGTAATGAGTAGAGAAAGATGGCCCTGTGTCTTAGCCTGCGTTCTCTAGAAAGCAAATCTGCAGGCCTACTTTTTATTAGTCAGGCAAGGCAGGGGTGTCATAGCATGATGGTAAGTACACAGGAAAAAAAATAGGAAAGGTGGGGAAATAAACACACAGCAGTGGGCTCTATCACAAAGTCACAGGAAAACACAGCTTACCTCAGTGTGTGCACAGATGTAGATGTATACAGATAGAGATCTAGGCTCACAGACATTTTCTTCTTACTTGCTATTTCTCACTGAGCCCTCTACTTCCCTCTGCAGTTCCTTCCCCATTTCCTGCCAGTACTTACTATGTCTTTACATTTTTTCTAGCCCTGGCACTAGAACGTTTGGTAATTTCTTCTACAATGGATACATTGAAGTAGCATCACCTTCAGAGGACCTGCGACAAATGACAGAAATTTAGTACTGGTGGCAACAGCTGGGGTTCTACCTCACTGAGTCTCCTGAGAGGAAATCAGATAAGAAACTTAAGGCTGGGAAAAAAAAAAACCATTAAGTACAGAATGAATTCTGCAAGTGTAAAATGGAAGTGAATCTGGTGTATTCTGGGAAGCATCTTGAGGAGGAATATGAAGACATAGATGAGAAAGCAAATACCATCATAGATCATAGAATGAGTCACAGGGGTCAAATATTTACTTTCAAGTAAATAAGAAACTGTGGGGGAATATAAATTCCTGGGCTATTGTTATTTCTATTATCCTTTGGGTATCACACCTCCCCTAAGTTAGGTTATTTTGTTTGAGTTGAGCGAGCTCTACCACTGAGGGATCATATGTGGCTATTGGTCTAATGGCAAACAGTGTGACATCCCCCCTCTCCCAGCATTGAGATGACCTGTGAGTCACTTTGGCCAGGGAGATCGCATGCCAAAGACTTTGCTACAACAACTGGTAAAAAGCTGGATCTCTGTGATTTCATTAAAGAACCAATGGGTGTTCATTGTTTTGGTGACGTTACTAGGGGTTGTTCAGCTTTTTCTATGTGATGACTGCTAGAAGACAGAGAGGTGTTGAAAAGTCAATCTTCACAGCTCTGCCTGAGTAGCTATGATTATAGGTGTGAGCCATCAGCACCTGGGTTCATTCCATAATGCTGTGCTTCCTGACAGCTTTTTTCCGTAGCTTAGAGGACCTGCCAATAGAAGTCTCTGTGCCTCCAGTCACCACTTACCAACACCCATAGCCAAGTGCCTTAATAACACATAAACAATTTCATACTTTATCAAGTATCCAAGCAGAATCCTAGAATGGCCCTGTCACTGTAGAATAGTGATAGTGCTATTATAACAGATTATATCTGCTATAATATTCCTTAAAAGTACTTGTAGGCGTTTGTGTCTTCCTGTTTCCTGTCAACTCTTCTTTAATTTTTGAACATTTAAAGTTGGAGGGTGACTCATTGAGTCTGGATTGAGTCACAAAGACATCAGCAATGAAATGGAGAGCAACTTTTTAAAATACACACATTTTAGATAGATGCTAATTTTGGAAATAGTTATTAGAAATGTAGTGTGAGCCTTAACTTCTTTTTTATAGTGGCAGGATTTGAACTCGGAACCTCCTACTTGCTCACCTTGCTTGACTTTCACTGTACCAATTATGGCATACATCTAACCCTGGTTATATGGAGATAGTCTCTCAGATGTCTATCCGTTGGATGGTTTCACACTATAATCCTTCAAGTCTCAGCCTTCTGAGTAGTGACCCACACATGTGACCCACAGTACATAACATTATTTTGTCTATAATTTATTCCATTGTCCTGGTAAGATGAAATGCTATGAGTTCTGATCCTATATTTTAATAAATTCAATAAAATGTAGCATAAAACTCAAATTTTTTTCAGGATCTTAAGACTTTACTTTTTATTTAAAACTTAGGGAATAACTATGATAAACAATAACGCATATATGTTAAAAACAACAATTATTTAAGTATGTTTTCCAATTTTCCCTCTACACCTGAAAAAAAAATTCTTTCCTAAAAGAAAAGGAGAATGCTTTTTGCAAGATTAATTTCCTCTGGGGAAAGTATAGTTTTGAGAAACTTTGTGTTTTTTTTAATTCTTCAGCTTATAAATAGTAATTTAATTTTTATTTACATTCTGTTTTCATATTTGCATGGTAAAGAAATGCTCTGTTAATTTTAATACCTTTCATCATTTGATATTTTAAAAAAGGACTGAGGGACAAAATAAAATAAGCTTTTAAAAAATCTCCCAACTCTAATATTCAGCATTAATTAACAGAAAGTAATTCCTTCTCTGGATAGTTTATAATGAATGTTTATGATTTTCAGAGTTTCATCTCAGTACAATAGTATTATCTGGTCCATGTCTTCCTTTCTTCTTTATTCCTTTTCCAAAAAAAGAATTATGAGATTCTACCATCTCACCTCCGCTACACAAAAGATCACAGATAAAAGGATCACAGTCCAGGCTACCTAGGCTAACTCAAGAAGCCCAATCCAAAAGTAATCAAAGTAAAAAGGATTAGAGAAGTGTCACAAGTTCCTGACTGAAACACAAGGCCCTGACTTCAAATACCAACACAACCAATTAAATATATCGAATGATTCATTAATTACTAGTCATAAAGGCTTAGAAGTTCAAGACCAAGGAGGTCATATCTATCAAGATTCTTTTGCCTAAATCATGGTGGACAGTACAAGGGCAGAAGAGATTAAGCGAAAAAGAAAGGGCTGAACTCTCATTAGTAAATTCATGAAGACAGAGTCTTCATAACCTATTATTTCCGACAAGCTCCACTTCCCAGAATTGTTGCAATAGAACTAAGTTAACAACACAAGAACTTCAAGAAACATATCAGACCATAAGAGGTAGCAATGCTAGATGTTACACCTCTATAAAATAATTTCCTCACTTTATCTTCTTATCATGTAGAATCGTGGCACCTTTATAAAGAAACAGAAACTTAGCCATTTTGTGTACAACTAAAGAGAACCAGATCAAGTACAAAGGATCAAGATTTAGACTCTTCAGATTTCTTATTGTTGACAATGGAAGATACAAGAGAGGGCAGAAATGCCTTCCCAATTTGGCAGGCAAAATATCTCTTACTTAGCTTGTCTGCTAGCTAAATAGGCTAGCAATACTATAAATCAAGACATTTAAGAAAAAAAATTAGTCACATCGATTACCTTCAATGGTTTGAAACAATAACAAGGAGAGTAGAATACAAACATCTTTCAAAATAAGATTGTAAAGGAATCTATCTGATTAAATCCCATGGAGAAGTCCTTTCAAACAATTAATATACATTCTTTTTAAAAATAAATAGGGCCTGGGCTGGGAGTTTGGCCTAGTGGTAGAGTGCTTGCCTAGCATGCACGAAGACCCAGGTTCGATATTTCGGTACCACATACATAGCAAAAAGCCAGAATTAGTGCTGTGGCTCAAGTGGTAGAGCCCTAGCCTTGGCAGTGTTCAGGCGCTGAGCCAAGCCCAGGACTGGCAATAAATAAATAAATAAATAAATAAATAAATAAATAAATAAATAGGGCTGGGATTTTGGCCTAATGGTAGAGTGCTTGCCTAGCATACATGAAGACCCAGGTTCAATTCCTTGTTACCACATACATAGAAAAAAGCCAGAAATGATGCTAAGGCCCAAGTGGTAGAGCTCTAGCCTCGAGAAAGTGCAAGGATAGTGCTCAGGCCCTGAGCTCAAGCCCAAGACTGGTAAAAAAAAAAAAAAGACAAGAATGTAATCAGGTCTTCTGGGGTGTGGTTATTAATGGGACTTGGGAAAGGTACAAAAGAAGGGTGAGTATGGATAAAATATGTACATGTGTGAAATTGGTTTGTGAAGGAAGGATGAGGAAAAGTGATTGAGGAAGTGGGTGTGATCAAGATAAAATTAAACCCCTGGAACAACTACTTTATACTTATTTTGAAGATGTGGGGAATGATAAATTCTCAAAACAATATCAACAACAAAAAGTTGCATCTTAAGAAAGCACGTTCTAATAAAGCTAAGAAGAAAAGAGGAACTTCTGCACTTCAGCATATAGGAAGAGGAAAACAGGAAACATCTTTTCTAGTTCCTTGAATCTAGACCGCTACAAAAATAGTTGTAAAAGTGTCACAAACAGAAGCTCTGAAGAACTTGCATGGTTCAGCTTCTTCATCACAGCTCCTCAGACTTTGTCTTGTTAAACTGTGTTCAAAATCCTGGGCTTGCCTTCCACAAGATAGGTAGCAAATGCCCCAGTCATAATTCCAGTTAATCCATGCAGTAAGTGAGCCCCAGAAACAGAATCTCCACCAGAATGGCATTCAGACCATTCTGAAACCAAGAGAGTAAAGAATAGGTAGTCTGATCCCAGGCCAAAGAAATTACTTTTTTTTTTTTTAACAATCTTATTTTTGGGAACTAGATATGGGAAGCTAGACACGGAACAATGCTGAGAGAAAAACTGACAATATGTGGCACTGGTTTGGAGATCAGACATCAGGCACAAACAGAAAAACAATAAGAAAATTGTCTTCATAGTTTAGACAGATGGTTACGGTAGTTACATAAGAGTACCTAGTGAATGTTCAGGTCTGATAAGAGATCAGCAGGCAGATTTTGAAAGTTATATTTCACTTCTTTGTGGTAAGACAGAAAGAAAAAAAATGAGTTAAATGATGGTTTTATTTTTAAGCAGCTTATAAGAAATAAAAAACAATAAGAATGTACTGAGTAGCCAGGTATGGCGGCTCACACCTGTAATCCTAGCTACTCAGGAGGCTGAGATCTGAGGATCAAATTCAAAGTCAGCCCCAGGACTAAAGACTGTGAAACTCTTATGTCTGGTTAGCCAATAGAAAATGGGAAGTGGCACTGTGGCTCCCTGGGTAGAACAGTGGCCTTGAGCTGAAGAACTCAGGGACAAGGCCCAGGCCCAGAGTTCAAGCCCATGTCCCACTAAAAGAAAGAAAAAGGAAAGAACGTACTGAGTTAATTTTTTTCATGTTTTACCAACTGTAATGGTAAATACAAAACCAAAAGTGTGTCTATCAGACTCAAAGAGCAATTATCCTATGTTTTCTCTCATATGCAGAATGTAGAAGAAGCTTAAAAGAAAAATATAAATAATTAGAAAAAAGGCAGAATATCAGAGAAGAAATTAGACAAAGTAATAGAAGAGCAGATACAATCAAGTATATTATATTTATATATGAAAATGTAATGTAGCCCATTGTTTTGAACAATTAATATAGCCTAATAAAATGT